>NW_027186304.1:35684396-35844273 GCF_028583685.1 Petaurus breviceps papuanus | reverse complement strand
CACTTAACCCCAATTGCCCTACCTTCCCCTCTCAAAAAAAAAAAAAGGAAAAAATCTAACTTTTCCTGTAGTAACCTTAAACTCAAAATGTTACACCCCACTCCCCAAGTGCCTCCTATTTCCTCATTTTTGTTGATGGTACTACCATCCTTCCAGTTATCCAGGTTCACAACCTTCCCTCTCCGACAATATCCACATTTCCTCAGTTGCCATACCTTGTGGATTCTATCTCTACATCTCTCACATCTATCCCCTTTCTCTAATTATATGGCTGCCACCCTAGTTCAAACCCTAATGGCCCCTCACTTGAGCTATTATAACCACTTTTTTTTTTTGCTTTTTGCAGGGGCAATTGGGGTTAAGTGACTTGCCCAAGGTCACACGGCTAGTTTTGTGTTAAGTGTCTGAGGCCAGATTTGAACTCAGGTCCTCCTGACTCCAGGGCCAGTGCTCTATTCACTGTGTCTAACCACTTTTTAAATGGTCTCCTGGCCTCCAGTCCATTCTCTATGCAGCTGCCAAACTGATATCACTAAAGCATAGCTCTATTCAGGTTGACCTGCTCAAAATACTTTACTGCCTCCCTCCTGCTTTTAAGATCAAATACAAAGTTCTCTATTTGGCATTAAAAGATCCTCACTGTCTGGCTCTGGCCTTTCTTTTAAATTATTTTAAAAAAATTTTTTTCCGAACTTAAACACCAAATAGAATAGGCATTTGCACATACACTGTAAAACAGAAAAAGAGGATCATACATGAATCTCTGTTCTATACAGCTTACTTTTCAAGTATGTGATAACATCAATCTGTAGTTTTTTAATTAATATTTTAAAAAATTAATCTGTCCATTACACACCTCCCTCTAATCCCGTATTTTAAAAATCAGCAAATACCTCTGTGTCTACATATTCTGGCAAAACAATTTCCTACATTTGCTGTATTTGAAAATATATATCTTTTTCTGCATTTTAAGTTCCCATCTGTGTCAGGGAAGGGTGGATATCATTTATATTCTTCTGGATTTGTGGTTTATTATTGTGTTAATTAGAGTCCTAGTCTTTTAAAGTTGTTTTTCTCCCAAATGTTATCATTATATAAATTGTTCTCTTGGTCCTGGCCACTTTGCTCTGTATCAGTTCATAAAGGTCTTCCCAGTTTCCTCTGAAATTATCTATTTCATAATTTCCAGTGGTATAATATTTTGTTTTATTCATGTACCACATTATCCCAATAGGATACATTCTCCTTAGTTTCCAATTTGTGGCTACCAAGATCACAAGCATTAATATGCTCTCCCTTATCTATAAGAACAGAGTTTTGCTGAAGTCCTAAAGTCTACAGAATGATATGGAAGGAGGAATAAGAACCAATTAAAAATCTCTTGGATCAGGATGTAGTCAGGAAAGGAGAACAAGGAATGAATACAAGAACTAGAAAATAGGAAACATTATAGTCTAGGCAGCTCGGTGGTATAGTGGATAGAATGTCCTGAGCAAATTTGTTATCTGAGCTAAAGTAGACTTTCACTGCGGAAAAGCAAATATCCTATTTCTCTGATTCACTATACCTCTCTCCACAGCAGCTATTCCAAACTTTCATCTCTTCTCAAACCTCCCACACCACTGCTCTCAGGTGGTGATGACTCATATTTCACCAAAACAATTGAGTGGAAAGAACATATATGAAGAGATCTCTCTTCTCCCTTCCTCATCTGACATCTCCTTCTACTCCTTAACTCTGGTTGATCAAAGTGGCCTATCTCCTTGACAAGGATAACCCCTCTACACGTACCTCTGATACTATCCCTTCCAGACTTCTCTAGCAGATTGTCCCCACTACCATCCCCATTTCTTTCTTGTTGCCAAATTTTCCCTACATACTCATTCCTGTCTTGCTGTCCATTATCATGCTCATGTCTCCCCCATCCCTAAAAGAATTCTCAATTGATCCAGCCATTCCCACTACCATCCTATACCACTCCTACCCTTTGGGAAAGCCAACTACAATCATCTCTACTTTCTCTCTTCTTGCTTTCTGCTAAACCTTCTGAAATCTGGCTTCAGATCTCATCAGTCAACTGAACTGACCTCTCTATAATTGCCAATGATCTGAACCACCAAATCTAATTGCCTTTTCCCAATCCTGATCCTCCTTAACCATCTACAGCACTCAACACAGTTGATCACCCTCTACTTCCTAGGTTTTCCTGACACTTTGGAGCGCCAATGCAATATTTACAGCACCCATGATCATGATAAAGACTGTGACTATAAATATCACATGACGTTCAATTGCAAAATATACCAAATTCTCCATATAGAGGACAGAAGTGAAACATTTATTTAGATACCAGGAAACTGAATCCCAAAACCAGTAAGCTGATTCCATCATAGTACCAAAGATATTCAGAAGCCATAATAACACTGAGAGCCACACCAACCTTTAGCCTTCCTACAAACCAATACAAGATCAGTATTTACTCACAAACCTCTCTCTCCTTGCCTCAGAAGCTCTCTCTCCTACCATCTTGCTAGCTCTGGCTACCAGCCCCTGTGGGCTCTGCTTCCCTTCAGCAAACTCCTCCCACCACAGGCTCCATGTGATTACATTCAGCCTAATAGGGGTCAGAGTTTACTTTCAAAGCAGGGGAGGTCTTCAAACTCCCCCCTAGGTCTATTAAAGGGCAGTGAAGGTCTTCAAATTCTCATTCCCATTACACACTTCTCTTCCTGGTTCTTTTCTCTATCCAACCACTACTTCTCAGTCTCCTGGGTCTTTATCCAAATCATATCCACTAACCATGGGTGTGCTCTGTTCTGGGTCCTCTTTTTTTTTTTTTTACTTTACACTTCATCCCTTAGTGATTTCATCAACTCCCATGGATCACTTATCATCTCTCAAGTAGATAACTCCCAGATCTATCAATCCAGCCCTTATTTCTCTCCTGTGTAGTGGTACAGAGCTCCAATACCAAATCACCAATTGACTCTTGAATATCTCAAACTCAAAATGTCCAAAATAAAATTCAAACTCTCTCATCTTCCCAACTGCTGTCACAGGCACCGCTGTCCTCCCACTCAAACCTCTAACTGTGGAGTTATCCTTGATTTATCATTGTCATCTCATACATACAACCCAGTGACGTTGATATCTTTGCTGTATTTTTGTTGACACAAGACACTCTATCCCCTGATTTAGGGCATTTTTACTGGCTGTCCCCTATGTCTTTGAATGAACTCCCTCATCTGTACCTCCTGGCCTCCCTAAATCCAGCCAAAATATCACCTTCTACGAGAAGCCTTTCCTGATTCCTATTAATGCTAATGCCTCTGGTGATTACTTCAAATTAATTCTGTATATTAAATAGTTGCTTGCATATTATCTCCAAAAGACTGAAAACTCCTTGAGAGCCAGGATTGTTGTTTGTCTTTCTTTGAACTCCTAGCACCTGGCACAGAAGAGCCACTCGATAAATGCTTACTGACTTTACATTCCCAGGTCTTTGCACAAAGCAAATGTTTAATACATGCTTGTTGACTAGTTTTCCTCCAGATCCTGCCCAGTTTGTCACTATCCTTTCTAAATGGTGGTGCCGAGAACTGAACACAATAATCTATAGATACGGCTTGACTAGGAAGAACATAGTGGGACTATCACTTTTCACATTCAGTACATCATGCCTCTCTTTGTGAGGCACAAACCATTAACTATTTTGGTTGCAATGAGTTTGTTGACTCATTAAACTTTCAGTTTAGAGCACCCAGGATTTTTCACACAAACCCTTTTCTAGCTGCAATTACTGCATCCTGAACTTTGAGCATATTATAGGTTTAAAACATCTTTACTAGAAGGACTAAGGGCCTACATACTAGGCATAATATTGCTTTTCAAGAAAAGTGAATTCAGAGATCAACATCATAAAAAATTTTTTTTGGAGGGGAAATTGGGGTTAAGTGACTTGCTCAAGGTCACACAGCTAGTGTTAAGTGTCTGAGGCCAGATTTGAACTCGGGTCCTCCTGACTCCAGGGTTGTTGCTCTATTCACTGCACCACCTAGCTGTCCCTCAACATCATAAACTTAAAGGAAAATAAGTTTTCAGTAAATTGAGAACTATCTCTACAGTTATTGATGTTGGTGAGACTCAAATTTTATATTTTTTAATTTACTAGACTTAACATATATATTAAAATTCTTACAATACATGCTAATAACTTGGTTTCATACAACCAGATTCCTACCACTATTCTTACCTTAACATAATATTTAACAGCAAGAGAGCATATAGTAAACACAACTTAGGATTCTTAAGTACAGAAGACAGAAACAAGGCAGGTAACACAATAAATGTTTGGCAAAGTACTGTAAAAAGTGTCAGTAATACCAAAGCTCAGAGTGAGCTGAGGTTGAAGAAGAAAGCTAAGGACAGCAAAGAAGGCTTTTTTAATTATATTGGGAGAAAGGGGAAATCAAGGAAAAGATAGGATCTTTGCTTGGGATGCATGGGACAATGGTAACATAAAGGTAGTGTTACTCATTTCTTTTGTTTTCTCTTCAAAAGAAAATGACCTTTATACTGGAAATTGGAGAAGAAAAATTATTAACTGGTACAGTGAATATCCAGAATAACCAAGTCACACCTTGATGAATTCAACTGACAAGGCCCAGATAAACTACATCCTTAGATCCTGAAATAATTGCCAGATATGACTGCTGAACCACTGTCAATAACTTTCAAAATACCATGGAAAACAAAGTACCATAAGATTTGAGGACAAAAGTTCTGACTTTAAAGAAGAGAGAACAGTCTGCAAACAATAGTCCAGTAAGTTTGACTTCAATCTCTGGTAAAATTCTAGAATCAGTAAAGAGATGGTAAGTAAATACATAGAAAGGGAAGTGGTGTTTACAAAGGGCCACTGTGGCTTCATCAAGAACAAGCCTAAGTTCTTCATTTCTTTTTTTGTCAGGATTACTAAGTGAAGAAAATGCTGTACCGATACAACTTAATCTAAAATTTAGTAAAGTGTATCATATTATGCTTTAAGATAAGATAAAGAAGCGTGGATTAGATGATATTATAATCAGGTGGATTCAGAATTAATTGGCTAGCTGGATTTAAAATAGTTAATGGATTAATGTTAATCAAGCTGAAAGTCCGTAAGAGCGTCCCAGGGATCTGTGCTTGGTCCTGTACTGTTTAACATTCACATCAGTGTCTGAAAAAGATACCAATGGTACGATCACATTTGCAGATGACAATGCTGGGAAGGATAGTTAACACAATAACAGGTTCCAAAAGCATCCATAGGTTAGAGCAACAGGCTGATTCTAATAAGATGAAATTTAATAGAGGTTGTGGATATATCATGGGGTTTTCTTGGCAAAGTTGCTAGAGTGGTTTGCCATTTCCTCCTCCAGATCATTTTACAGATGAGGATACTAAGGCAAATGGGGTTAAGTAATTTGCTCAGGACGACACAATTAGTATCTGATGTCATCTTTTAATTCTGGTCTTCCTGACTCCAAGTCCACCCTGTACCCTATATGCCACCTTGCTACTGCTTTTTTTTAAAATTAATCTTTTATTTTTAGTTTTCAAGATTCATTTCCACAAGATTTTGAGTTACAAATTTTCTTTCTCCTACCCCACCCCAAGATAGCGAGCCTACTGAATATCCCTTCCCCCAATCTGTTCTTTCTCATATCTTTCCCCTTCCCCCCTAACTTTCTAGTACGGCAAGATGGATTTCTATACCCCCGTGCCTGTATATCTTATTTCCCAGTTGCATTAAAAAAATTTTTAACATTTGTTCTTAAAACTTTGGTTTCCAGATTCTTTCCCTTCTTCCCTCCTCACCTACCCTCATTGGGAAGACAAGCAATTCAATATAGGTTGTACATGCTTAGTTCCACAAAACATTTCCATAGTACTTATATTGTGAAAGACTAACTCTACTTCCCTCCATCCTATCCCACCCCCCCACTTATTCTATTTTCTTTGACCTTGTCCCTTTTCAAAGTGTTTACTTCTAACTACCCTCTCCCCCAATCTGCCCTCCCTTCTATCATCTCCCCTCTTTTATCCTCTTTCCCCCCTACTTTCCTGTAGGGAAGATACCCAATTGAGTGGTCTATGTTATTTCTTCCTTAAGTCAAATTCAATGAAAGTAAAGTTGACCCATTCCCTTTCACCTTCCTGCTCTGCCCTTCCATTGTAACAGTTTTCTCTTGCCTCTTCAATATGAGATAATTTACCCTATTCTCTCTCTCCCTTTCTCCTTCTCCCATTATATTCCTCTCACCTCTTAATTTTTTTAGCTATCATCCCTTTTGATTCAACTAACCCTGTGCCTTTTATGTATACAAGTACACACACATATACATTCACATATGTATTTATACACACATATACCCTCCTATACATACATGTCTATGTATGTATACATATATATGGGTATTCCTTTCAACTATCCTCATACTGAGAAAAGTAACATGAGTTACAATTATCATTTTTCCATTAGGAACATAAGTAGTTCAACTTTAATAAGTTCCTTATGGGGTCAGCTAGGTGGCGCAGTGAATATAGCACCAGCCCTGAAGTCAGGAGGACTTGAGTTCAAATCCAGCCTCAGACACGTAATACACTTACTAGCCGTATGACTTTGGGCAAGTCACTTAGCCCCAATTGCCCTCCAAAAGAGAAAAAAATAAAATAAGTTCCTTATGATTTTTTTTCTGTTTACCTTCTCATGCTTCTTCTATTTCAAAGTCAAATTTTCTATTCAGCTCTGGTTTTTCCATCAAGAATACTTAAAAATCCTCTATTTCATTGAATGACCATATTTTCTCTTGAAGCATTATACTCAGTTTTGCTGGGGAGGTGATTCCAGGTTTTAATCCTAGCTCCTTTGACCTCCGGAATATCACATTCCAAGTCCTTTGATCCCTTAATGTAGAAGCTGCTAGAACTTGTGTTATCCTCACTGGGTTTCTACAATATTCAAATTGTTTCTTCCTGGCTGCTTTTAATATTTTCTCCTTGAACTGGGAACTCCAGAATTGGCTATGATGTTCCTAGGAGTTTTCTTTTTGTGATCTTTTTCAAGAGGCAACCAGTGAATTCTTTCAATTTCTATTTTGCCCTCTGGTTCTAGAATATCAGGGCAATTTTCCTTGAGAATTTCTTGAAGGATAATTTCTAGGCTCTTTTTTTGATCATGGCTTTCAGATAGTCCAACAATTTTTTAATTATCTTTCCTGCATCTATTTTCCAGGTCAGTTTTTCACATTGCCTTCTATTTTTTCATTTGTTTGGATCTGTTTTATAGTATCTTGATTTCTCATAGTCATTAGCTTCCAATTGCTCCAATCTAATTTTGAAGGAATTATTCTCTTCAGTGAGTTTTTGAAATTCCTTTTAACTAGGAAATTTGGCTAAATAATTTTAAGGCATTCTTCTCCTCATTGGTTTTTTGGGCCTCTTTTGCCATATGAGTTAGTCTATTTTTTAAGGTGTTCTTTTCTTTAGCATTTTTTTGGGTCTTCCTTTAGCAGGCTGTTGACTCACTTTTCATGATTTTCTTGCATCATTCTCATTTCTCTTCCCAACTTTTCCTCCACTTCTCTTACTTGATTTTCAAAATCCTTCTTGAACTCCTCCATGACCTGTGACCAATTCATATTTTTCTTGGAAGCTTTTGATAGAGGAGTTTTGACTTTGTTGTCTTCTTCTGGTTCCATGTTTTAACTCTTTTTGTCCCCAAAAAAGGACTGTATGATCTTATTGCACTTCCTCTGCTTGCTCATCTTGCCAGCCTTGACTTTTGAGCTCTTTGCCACAGTAGAACTCTGCTTCCAGAGTGGAGAGAGCTGGGGTTTTTACAAATGTCACAGGTCTGGGGAGGACACACTCTCTACAGCCACCACAAGCTCTGGTACATTGGCATTTCTCACCCCAGGAGCACCAAAAAAGACCATGACCCAGATACAAGCAGGTCAAAGCAAGAGTCATTACCATCTGTATGTTGGCTTGGTCCCCCTACAATCTGCAGGCCAGGAGGGCAAGAGACAGCCATGAGGCAGCACCTGCAGCTGCCAGACCTCTGCCACCTCTCACCCTGGGTGCAAGGGCCAGACTGTGCTCTTCCATCCCCATGTTCCAACAGAGTTCTCCACTCACCTTTTACTTTCTCTTTTGTGTTAATGGGTTGAGAAGCCTGGAAACTATCACAGCTGCTAGTGATTCACTCTCCGGAAGGCTACTCTGGCAGGTCTGTGCTGCTGGTTGGGACCGCCCCAGGTCTGGGTCTGTGCGACTCACATGGGACCGTGCTCAGCTCCTAGTCTGGTGTGATAGACCCTTCCTGTCGGCCTGCCAGGATGCCTTCAGCCAGAGATTTGTTTTTCTGTCACTTTTTGGGTTCTGTAGCTCTAAAATTTGTTTAGAGTCACATTTTACAGGTATTGGAGGTGGTTATAGTGGTAACTGAAGTTCCTGCTTTTACTCCTCAGTCTTAGCCCAGCATCCTCACTGTTAAAAGGGATAAATGTGAACAAAAAATGGGTACAAACAACTTGCCTCCACAAATATAAGAGAAATGTGAATCAACAATAATTGCTCTCAAAAAGATCTGGGGATTTTAGTATACTGCAAGTTTGATATGTCAGTTGTGTGATGTGACATCCAAAATAAGATAAAGTGATTTGAGGCTACATTAGGAGGAACATGAATCCCAGTGTACTCTCTCTGTCAGACCTCATCTGGACTCAATTAGGATGGTGAAGAATCTCTAGTTTATATCATGGGTAAGTTGAAAAAACTGAGGATATGTAATCTGAAGAAAAGAAGACTTGGGGAAACATGATAGTTGTGATCAAGTATGCGAAGGTCTGTTATGGAGGAAAGGGATTATTATTAGCCATGTTCTGCTGGGCCCTAGAGTAGAATCAAGCGCAATAGGTAGAATTTGAAAAGGGGGTCAATTTAGATTTGATGCCAGGAAAAATTTTCTAATACTTTGAACCCTCCCAAAGTGGAATAACCTGCCTTAAGAAGTCATAGGTTGCCTCTCCTTAGGGATCTCCAAGCAGAAGCTGGACAACCATTTACTGAACAAATTAAAGTGGGGATTATTTTGTGTATGGGTCAGACTAGATGACTGCTGGAAATCCTGTGATTGCTTCAGTAATATTTCAGGCATGGTCACAGATATTTTATTTGTTTATGTGTTCCATATTACACTGATTTGTCCAAGTCTCAACTTCCCAGTCAAATTAAGGATATCATCCACACTCATGTTAGGGAATTCATAACTTTTGCTATATGAAATTTTATGTCAAAGTAATAAAGCTTTTTTATAACCTCTATAAGTTTAAAAAATCAGTAATTAAAAATGTAAATAATTTAAGATTTTGTCAAGTGTATTTATTTTTTAAACCACCAAACCTATGCACAGTTTTAATGTAATCAAAGAAAATTATACAGTATTTTAAAAAAAAAGATTTAATCATGAGTTATCCAGACCTAATCCTAGTTCGTGAATCACTAAGATTGCTTTAATTAAACAGTTTAAGTAGCTATTTTGTTGTTGTTGTTACAATAATTATCTTCCTAATCTATGCTAGCAAAATCATCCTCAAATATCCATGACTAATGTGTTATACTAGAAATAGTTCCTACCTCCCAATGACTTTAGAAGTAAATTCTTTAGTTAATTTTACTAAATAGAATAGTTTGAAGTTGTTATTCTATGATGTAGCTACAAAATGAATTTGAAGACTATCAAAATAATTTACTGCTTTGAAATGAGTATTTTCTAAAAGCAAACTTAAACCAATTTTTGAGTTATAACACACTTTTAAAGAACAAAAATTATTAAATCAAGTTCAGTTGACTAATAACACCTATGGTAATGTTTCTGACTGAAATCAAGTCAAATTTACTCATTTATCTCTTAACAATAATATTCAGTCCTAATTGGGAGGGGGCCAGTTATGATGAAAGTTAAGTTCTTAGGCTCTTCTCATGGTACAATTTTGAATACAAACAAAATTCTTTTGGATATGGACATTTTTTCTTCTACAACAGTAATTAGGGGCATATTTTCTCAAAGCCAACAAAAGGCAATAGCTTCTTGCTTTCTCTATTGTTAAAAGATTTCAATCACAAGTGAAATATGAAAGGAATATACCAAATGCCTGAAGCATCTAGCACTCATGCATATACTTTAAAAAATATTTTTCAAAAAAGCAGATTAAGACATTATATAATAAAACTTTATTAACAGGAAGATATTATTAGCATTTAATTTTAAAAGCTTAGGACTAGCTAAGCATTTCTTAAAAACTCAGACTAATAAGCAAAATCATTTGTAGTACAGAAATTAAGCTATATTCACACAAAAGACTTCATATTCCATTGAACATATAAATCTAACAACTATGGGGGGAGAGGGAGATGGAAATAAAATGTTAAAAATGTTACAATGAGTCAATAAAACTTATCTTCTACTAAATATATTGCATATTGGACTGATGATACTAGCATACTAAGCTTAGGGAAAAAAACTCGTGAATTCGGACAAAGTAAGATTATTAAGAAACACCATGCAGATTTTTTTTAATGTTAATGTTAGAACACAAAAGATTTTTGAGGGGTGTAGGGAAAACATCACTGTTTATAGACTGAATCTTCCTTTCAAACTAAACAGGTAAAATATGTAAAATATTAGATCCTCTCCCCAGATATTTCATACATGTGACTTAGTATGAACATATATACACAGAATTATTCTGTCTATCAGTACAGTTGTCATGGAAATGAATGATCAGTTTTTAAAAAATAATCTTCAAATTTAAATCTACAAAACTTCCTTTACAGAATTACCAATGCCCAGTACCCACATGCAGTATCTAAATGATGAGACACATATGTCTGCATATACTGACAGACACAGGCACACTATAATGGCCTAATCATTGTTGCCAAATCAATAATTCTTTCAAGGCACTAAACAATGATGTGGGTGGGGTTTTCTAAAAATTTAACACACATATAGGGATTTTCTTAAACTGTTAAAAAAGCCCTGAGTCAGAACTTTAAATGACTGCAGTTATAACTTTAAAAGGAAATGACAAGTGGGGAGGGAAGAAAACATTTTGGTTTTAAAGGAAATTAATTCAAGCAGCCTACAAAATGGAAGAGAATGGTATGTATAGTTGGCAATTTTATCATTATAAATTTAAAGATCAATTTTAACCCTTTGTTATGAATATATGCACCAAACTTAGGTGATAAAACCCCAAAGCAAGTGTCTTAGGGGTGGTTTGGTTTTATTTGTATTTTTAAAAAAACAAACACTAACAACCCCCCCACCCCTCCACCAACTCCGTATTTCCACTTTTCTTTCACTCTAAAGACTAGAATAGTGGCAAAATGTAACACTTTGACAGAAAGGAGGTAGAAAGTTTCAAAGTCTTAAACTATGAAACATTAACTGATCAACATTAATTGTCCATGTTTCTACCATTCAACAGCAATTACGAAAGAGAAAATTCAAACAATCTAAACATTTTTCTCCTATAGAAAAGCAAACAGATCTAACCAGTTTTAAAAAGCTTCCTCAAACATAACTAGCCACAAAATACCATTCTTAATACTGCTATAATTTTGCTTGAGTAAAATTCCATCTCTACATGATTATCAAATGTTATCAGAGAGTATTACTATTAAAACATATGGGTAAAATCAAATTAGGTTCTTCTGTTTTAACAAAAATAAATTCACAAATAGATTTTAAAGTCTATTTACACTGTTACTATCAAGTCATCTATTTGTGAAAATGTTATAATCCCACTCAGCTCAAATTCAGAGCTAACAAAATTTTGTTTGTAATTTTTTTCTAGCTAAAAAATGAGGGGGAAAACTATGCTTCAATGAATAGGCATTTTTAAACTCCCCCCAAAATGACTGTATCAAAATGAGTAATTATTAGTGAAGGGAAGGAACCTTTGGCACATTCTTTTCAGTCTGATGGAGTGCCAACAAATATTTTTTGAGGACCATGTCTACCAATATTTTAAGTCTTTTGATTAAATCATTAAGAAATGCACACAAGCAAGTTACTACTGAATTTGTTTCCTGATTTATATATACATAGAAGAAAAAAAATTTAACTTCTCTAGAATTGTTTTCCACATGAGCAATTATTGTTAAATATTTGAGTTATTTATGGGAGGGGTTAAATGATTTCCCTTTTGGACCAAATCCAAAGCCATGTTAAACTTGCAATTTAGAAAGCAATTGACCAATGTGGTGAAATATGAGAAAAACTGATTACCTGAAATGGCTTTTTGGGTATTAAATATTTCTCACAGGCTGCTGTGGTGAGACCTCAATAATCCCTCTTCTCCTCTATGTTCTGACACCAATCTTCCCTCTCTCTGCCCCAGCCCTGCTCCTCTACTTTTTCACCATTTCCTCTTTTCTGAAATCCTACCACTTCTTTATTACTTACTATTTTTACTATTCTAAGTTTAAGTGAAGACCCTATGAGAACAAGGAAGCAACACCTGACTGAACAAGGCAAGAGTAATTTGGCAGCATTCACAGTCTAAATGGCACAAGTATATTGTATGCACATATGACAGAATTAACTTCTTAGGCTACCTAGATAGTGTGCTTTGATATAGATATAATGAGTTGTACAAAAGTAACATAGATTTAAATATGTTAAAAATGGTTTTGCAAACCAAATCAGTCATTTAAGAAAAATTTAGGAAAGTTAAGACTTAAACAAAACTTCCACAATTTGTCAGTTTGTAGTGTTTTAACTTTAGCATTATCTTAATTCAGTTTTTAAAGCTATATTTACCTATTATGCCAATGAAACTAATTTACTGGTTAGAACTAGTATTATCCTGACAGAATTTAATTTGTGCTAAGGGTTTTCATTTTGGGCATTTAAATTTTTACAACATATGTATATGGTACACAGCAATAGAAACAAGTGCAATAAAATGATTGTGTTTAAAGAATAGCACCTTCAGTAAGTTTTCATTTTAAACTTACTAATATTATTTCAAGAATTGGCAGTGTTAAAACAGAAAACTCCAGTATTATAATATAGAGAGTAAAAAGAGACAAATAAGATATGTTCTCTGACATCCAAGTAAAAGGGATGTTTTCTCCAAATGTTCTATTTTCCCCAGCACTATGCATACCATAGGTGTTTTATGGTGGTTAAACCATATTGTACTTCTTTTTCTTTTCAAAGCTAATTTTAAAATCTACTTCTAAGATGTTGAATACAGAATGCCAAATCAAATTACAGCAGTGATTATATAATTACCAGCAGAATTTGACAGTATTAAAATTGTAACACAACATTCAGATAATCCTGACATACCAGAAATGAATATGTGATCTAACCCTGAACTTTGAAAGTTTGGTACTTGACAGGTCTTATAGAATAAGGTTAGGGTATTTAATAATTTGTTATATGGTAATTAAAAAGGACTAACCAATGAAATTAAAATAGCTACATATATTTGGCTAAATATATGTAAGGATAATTTGGGTAATATATGTAAAAATATGACAATGTACTTACGTCTTCTACATCTCCCTCAAAAAAAAAAAGAAAACCCAATACACACCAAAACAACAACAGATAGGTATTAATGCACTGGAAAGAACACCAAATGAGATTGCTAAGAAATTGGATACATGAATGAAGATCATGCCTACAGAATTTCAAAGGCCTCCAGTGCAGGAAACTGCATTGACCATCTTCCCTAGCTCAAATTAGGGTGGGGAAAAAAAGATCAGCTCAAAATAAAAAATTAGTTCAGTAGCTGTTTCATAACTAATTAGTATTTGGAAATTCAGAATTCAAACCGAACTCATCAAAAAGGTTGGTTACCTAACTCAGTGCAATGTGATATTGAATACATACTACTGGATTATACTGAAGAAATTAAGGAAACGGCACAATTGTGACCATGATTCTTCTGAAAGACATTAAGGCAAAACAACATCTATGTGGCCCAACATCTTTTCTAAAACTAGACTCCTCTAGAGATCTAACCAACTATTTAAGAATTCAACATATAACTGAAAACAATAAGAAATCCTTAGTAAGAACAGGATAAAAAGAGATGGTTAACAGGATAAGAAATAACTTATCAGGAACTACTGCTGGGAGATAAGAAACAGAGGTCAAAGTTTCAAATAGCTGGAGAACACATGTTAATTTCTGCTGCTCATCATCTTCTCACAAAATTATTAAAAACAAAAGAACTTTCAACTGATCAAAACAAAAGGATTATTAAATAACTTCAGAAATGTAATAACTGACAAATTCACAAATCCATAAATAACTACAAAAAATTATGAACTTTGGGACAGAAGTTTAGAATACTGTATTTTAAAACCATAAACAAAATTGTTGAGAACAGTCTGAAAGGGCAAAAAGTCCCCTTTAAAGTGAATCTCAGAACTAGGAGTTAGGGAACAAAGAAAAGGTTTTGCTAAATAAAATTACTATTTTCAGAACTAAAATTATTACCACAATCCTCAGGTTAGCCAAAAAAAGTCCACTTAATCAGTCAACATAATACTTTAACTATCTGGAAACAGTATTTGGTAGAGCAGGAGTTTCTTAACTTTCATTGATCCCTTGGACAGTCTGATGAAGCCTTTCTCAGAATAATGTTTTTAGATATATAAAATACACAGGATTTTCAAAGGAATCAATTATATTTAAATAAAGATGTAATTTTTTTTCATCAAAGTTCACAGATCTGAAACCTATCAAGAGATACCAAACAGATGCCAACAGATGCCAAAGGGCATCCATGGGACCCAGATTAAGAGACCCTGAACTTCTAATTAGGTGTAGCAGGAAAATTTTGAAGAAGGAAGTGTTGTTAATAGAAAGAAAATGTAAAAAAAAAAAAATTTACTGGAGATGTGTTTTATGCATATATGTATGGTACATAAATGTATATATACACATATACATATAAAAAATAAAGAGCTTAGGGGTGGCTAGGTGGCACAGTAAATAGAGCATCAGCCCTGGAGTCAGGAGGACCTGAGTTCAAATTCGGCCTCAGATACGTAACACTTACTAGCCATGTGACCTTGGGCAAGTTACTTAACCCCAACTGCCCTGCATTCCCCCCTCCAAAAAAAAAAGAGCTTAGGTACTAGTCAACATATTGTAACTCTACACTACTGACAATGCATACTTATACAGCAATGAAAGGTCTAAAAACACTCTACTTCAATCCTTTTTTCTTTTTGCTATGCCAGCATGCTTCTGCTCATTTAAAGACTATGAAATCTTTAGATTTTCTACAGTCAATGATAGTGTCAAAGCAAATAATATCACCAATGAATATTATTTCTATCCTTATACTGACTACCAGAGCCAACTCTTCCCCCAAAAATGAAAAATTCATTTTTCTTTTGTTCTCAAACATTTTCTGAAGGGCACTAGAAGCAATGGTTGAAGTAATTATTTATAAATACAAAGATACCCCCAATAACTTGTAGTGATAACTTTATCATGTCATTTAAGACCTATAAAGACACAATGAATTAGCAACACTGTCAAAAGTAATGGAACTGATCCTGCAAAAAGAAAGAGAAAACTGCTGCCTTCTAGAAGGTTCATTATTCTAAGTGCGCTGGAAAAGTTAATTTACTAAGAAGAGACTCAGTGGCCTGTGAAAGGTGCAATTACTCTTCTTAATGGTCAGATCAAGACCAGTATTGGCAATTATGTAACTGTAACTGGAGTGTTGAGGTGAATATGCCATGTATTCACACGATTTTTTGTAAGGCTTAATGATAACAGTGTACTAGGTCATAGAAGAAGGGCAGTGTCTTTTAAAATTTCCAGAAGCTATACATACATATAAATAATTCTATTTTGCAGTGTTATAGGGTAATGATCCTTAATATTATTTTCTTCAATTCCCCATTGTGTTGCCCATTCTTACTTTTTTTCCCCAGTAAGAATATCAATTACTTTCAGGTTAACTAATAACAAGAGTCAAGTTTTTCTTTTACAACCTAAGAAACTGTTCATATGAAGTTGTAATTGTTCTCTCATTATTCCATACTTTAGTTTGTTTCCTAAAAAAAAAAAAAAACCTAGGGCGGCTAGGTGGCTCAGTGAATAGAGCCCTGGAGTCAGGAGGACCCGAGTTCAAATTTGACATCAGACACTCAACACAAAAACTAGCCCTGTGACCCTGGGCAAGTCACTTAACCTCAATTGCCCTCCAAAAAAAAAAAATTGGAAAAAAATCATTGGAAATTAAAGTGAAATTTGAGACCTTTCTGGTTTTAGAGTACAGGTCATATGTAGAGTTGGAATGGACCTCCCACATTTTACAAATAAATTAACTAAATTCCAGTGAGGTTAAAGGATTTCCTCAGCATCACCCAGGCAGTATGTGGCAGAGCCTGATTCAGACTTGTGATTCTGAAGTTCAGAAGTCTTTCTACCTTCAAAAAACATTTCTCAAACTTGTTTACATTATGTAAAGCTCTGGCTACAATTATGATTGTATACCGGGTGTCCCAAAAGTCTCAGAGCAGTCGGAAGTTTTTGTTGGTGTTGCTCGTTTACCTTTTCAAGCCTCAGACTGCACTAAGACTCGTGAACGAACACGAATGAGGTAATGGTTTGACTGGCCTACTTCACTTGGTGCCATAAGGCACTCTAAAGAGGTGTGAATTTTTCAGTATCCGTGTTAGGCTTCATGAAAAATGTGACATAATGTGAAGGATGAGAGAAAACACAAAAAAGTATATCATCTAAGGGCTGATGAAACTGAATAGTAAAAGAAAATTTAATGTAGTAAAGAATGATGAATTAAATGTATTTTTAAATCTGCCCTATTACAAACCATACTCTACAAGACTGGAGTAAAAAACTTTTTAAAATTAACTGTGGCTTACATGGATTTGATCCAAATTTTAAAATGACTATCCAAATACTGTTTTGTGGTTTGTTTGGTTTTAGCACATTAAGTCAAAGTATTATAATGTTTTACAAGGCTATAGTATTATACAGTATTCCACTAGAACTGCTTTATCAAATGCATTTAAATTTCATTTAGCTAACCAAACACACTACTATTTTTCATTTAATACAAAAGGATTCTTCGTTCAATGGCTTTGCGGCAAATAGGGCATTCACTCATTCTATCTCCACAAAGCTGACATGTTCCATGGCCACAGAGAAATATCATATTCTTCAGACGATCCAAACACACAGGACACATTGTCTGTAAAAGAATGTGTAAGAGAAATAGTAATTACTAAGGAAACATTAAATGCAACTTCTCACAACTGTGATATCATCAGCTTTCCCATATTACTTTTCTTGAGAATTTATTGTAGCCCTTTCTAAATATGACAAGCAATTTAATTACAGATGTTCTTTTCTTTTTCTTCCCCATACGTGGAAAATACTTACTGGTATTCTACAATTTTGATTTTTGGAACAAAGTATCCACATGCTTTTAACATAAAGGTAAAAACAAGCTGCCAAGATGAGCAATGTTACAAAGAAGGTAAAAAAAGGCTCAATACGGCTGTTTCCTTGATCTTGTCATCACCCATAAAATGCACCACCTTCAAGAATTCTGAAATCCCCTTACCCAACCATAATCTATTACCTCTCCAGCTGACTTCCTTTACCCAACCCTACTCTCCCATCTACATTGTGGTCTCCAATCTTTTGACTCCTCAGATTCTTTCCCAGGCCATCTCCTTTGCACTAACTACTCTCTCCTCTTTCCTCCATCTTGACCTGTTGGTGAACTAATTCAACTCAACAACAGCCTCATCTCTTGATTTCTTAGGCCCCTTATTTCACCAGTCACACTCTGCCAAGTCTCAGCCTTGGATGAGTCCCACTGTCTGCCACTTTTGCTCCTACAACATGCTGTGAAATGAAGGTAAAGAAAAGCAATGCAAACATTCTGACTGGGTCCACTATAAACTTAGATTTTACAACTTCAACTGGGCCTTCATTAGGGCTAGGTGATTTACTACTAGTCTTATCAACTCATGATAACACTCTGGGGCGGCTAGGTGGCACAGTGAGTAAAAGCACCTGGCCCCAGAGTCAGGAGGACCTGAGTTCGGTTCCGGCCTCAGACACTTAACACCCACACAAAAAAACTAGCCGTGTAACCTTGGGCAAGTTACTTAACCCCAAATGCCCTCCAAAAAGCAAAAAAAAAAGGGCAATAACACTCTTCATGGTGGCTCTTCTAAACATTTTCATACCTCCTCACATCTCCTGTGGCTCCTTCTCCCCCCAACTGCTCAGCTGAGAACCCAACTTCATATTTTACAGTTAAAATTGAGGACATTCGACATGATTTCGCTCTTCTTCTCCTATCACTCAGAAGTCTTCATTATCATTATCTCTTCATGATGGGGTGGCCTTAGTCCTTACCAATAAGGTTGTGCCTTCGATTATCTGCTTAAGTGATCCCATTCCATCCCTTCTCCTCCAACAGACTGCCCCCTCTGTCATCACCATTCTATCACTTATTTTCAATCTTATCCTGTCTACTGGTTTATTTCCCTATTGTCTATTAACATGACCATGTCCTTGCCATCCTGAAAAAAACACTCACTTGGATCCTTTTACTCTTGCTAACTACTGATCTCTATCTCTTCTCCTCCAAATCCATCTACAATGAGTGCCTTCACTTTCTCTATTGTTACTCTCTTCTTCACCCCCTATAATATAGTTTCTGATCTTATCACTGAACTAAAACAGCTCTCTCCAAAGTTACCAATGATCTCTTAGTTGCCATATTCAATGGCCTTTTCCAAATCCTCAATCCTCTGAACTTTCTGCTGTCTCCACTACTGCTGATCACATCCTCCTCCTAAGTTTTCAAGCATCTCCTATCTCCTTGTTCTTTTATCTATCTGACCACTCCTCTTCTCAGTCTTTGCTGAATCCTGTCCTGTCCTTCAGGGCTCTGTTCTCTGGGCCCTCTTCTCTACTTGGTGAAGTACATCGGCTCCCATGGATGTAATTATAGTCTCCATACTAATGATTCTTAAATTTACAGGTCCTGCACCAATCTCTCTGCTGACTTCCAATCTCCAACTGTTTTTCAGAGATCTCAAAGTGGATGACCAGCAGACATTTTAAAAAATTATTCTGTTTATATTCAATTTATTTTTTATCAAATGATTTATTAACTTCTAGTTTACATCATTCATTTCCACAAGATTTTGAGTTAATTTTCTCCCCGTTTTTCCCCTTACCCACCACCCCAAAATAGCAATCCCATTGGATATCCCCTCCTCCAATCTGCTCTCTCTCATATCTTCTCCCATACCCCCTTCAACTTTCCAGTAGGTCATGGTGGATCTCTATGCCCCAGAGCTGTATATCTTATTTCCCAGTTACATGTAAAATAGTATTAAAAATTGTTATATATATTACTATATATTAATAATAATTATATATGTAAACATTTGAGTTTAAAGCTTTGAATTCCAGATTCATTCCCTTTCTCCCTTGTCACACACCCTTACTGGGAAGATAAGCAATTCAATATAGGTTGTACATGTGTAGCTATGCAAAACATTTCCATATTGGATACATTGTAAAAGACTGACGATATTTCCCTCCCTCCTATCCCACCTCCCACTTGGTCTATTCTCTACTTCGATTCTGTCACTTTTTCAAAAGTGAGTGCTTCCAACTTCCCTCCCCACCAGCCTGCCCTCCCTTCCATTATACCCTTGCCCCCTACTCTCCTGTAGGATTAGATACCCTATTTAGTGTGTATGTCATTCTCTCCCTAAGCCACATTCAGTGAGAATAAGGTTGACCCATTCCCTTTTGCCTTCCTATTCCTCCCCTCCATTGTGACCATTTTCCCTTGCCTCTTCTATGAGATAGTTTTACCCCATTCCCTCTCATTATATTCCTCTCTCACCTCTTAATTTCATATTTTAAGTATCATCCCTTCCTCTGCCCTCTAGCTATGTATACCTGTAAACATATATACACACATTCACATATGAATTCAGGCCCATATACCCTCCTATATAGACATGTATATGTATGTATGTGTATACACACACACACACAAACACACACTTCTATTCCCTCCAACTATTCCCATACTGAGAAAAGTTTCATAAGTTACAATTATTGTTTTTCCATGTAGGAATGTTAATAGTTCAATTTTGATAAGTTCCTTATGATTTCTTTTCCCTGTTTGCCTTCTCATGCTTCTCTTGCTTCTTGTATCTGAATGTCAAATTTTCTGTTCAACTCTGGTTTTTTCATCAAGAATGCCTGAAAATCCTGTATTCCACTGAATGACCATATTTTCCCCTGAAACATGATACTCAGTTTTTCTGGGTAGGCAACTCTTGGTTTTAATCCCAGCTCCTTTAACCTCCAGAATATCACATTCCAAGCCCTTCAGTCCCTCAATGTAGAAGCTGCCAGATCCTGGGTTATCCTGATTGTGTTTCCACAATATTCAAATTGTTACTTCCTGGCTGCTTGTAATATTTTCTCCTTGATCTGAGAACTCCAGAACCTGGCTATAATATTCCTAGGAGTTTTCTTTTTGGGATCTTTTTCAGGAGGTCATCAGTTGATTCTTTCAACCTCTATTTTGCCCTCTGGTTCTAAAATATCAGGGTAATTTTCCTTGAGAATTTCTTGAAGGATGATTTCTAGGTTCTTTTTTTGATCATGGCTTTCAGGTGGTCCAATAATTTTTAAATTATCTCTCTTGGATCTATTTTCCAGGTCAGTGGTTTTCCCAATGAGATATTTCATACTGCCTTCTATTTTTTTCATTTGTTTGATCTACTTAATAGTATCTTTATTTCTCATAAAGTCACTAGCTTCCATTTGCTCCAATCTAATTCTGAAGGAATGATTCTCTTCAGTGAGCTTTTGAGATTCTTTTTCCATCTGGCAAATTTGGCTTTTTAAGGCATCCTTCTCCTCATTTCTTTTTTTAGCCTCTTTTGCCATTTGAGTTAGTCTATTTTTTTAAGGTGTTCTTTTCTTCAGTCAGATTGTTGACTCTCATTTCATAATTTTCTTTCATCGTTCTCATTTCTCTTCCCAATTTTTCCTCCACTTCTCTTATTTGCTTTTCAAAATCCTTCTTAAGCTCCTCTATGGCCTGTAACCAACTCGTATTTTTCTTGGAAGTTTTTGGTGTAGGAGTTCTGACTTCACTGTCTTCCTCCTGTTCCATGCTTTGATCCTTTTTGTCCCCAAAATAGGAGTGTAAAATTGGGCTGCTGTTTGTTTTGCTTCCTTTGCCTGCTCATGCTGCCACTCAATTACTTGACTTTTGGGCTTTTTGCCACAGTAGGACTCTGCCACCAGACAGGGGAGCTTCATCCCAAACGCTGGGGTTTTCTCAACTGCCGAAGGTATTGTTAGGTGCCCTCTCTGAAGCCTCCACACGCTCTGGCAAGATGATCGCACACCCCAGGATTTCTACCCTAGACTGAAATTCTGATCCAAGCAGGTTAAAGGAAGAGCAATTACCCCTGAGACTGGTTGTTTGGTCCCCCTACAATCTGCAGGCCACAAGCTGAAGCGGCCACGTGGCTGTAGCTGCATGGCTGCTGTGCCTCAGTAGCTTCTCCCTCCAGGGGATAAAGGCCAAATGCTCTCCCAACTACTGGATCCCAAAGTGCACACTGTACTGACCTCTCAGTTGTCCTAGGCATCTATGGGTTGATCATTCTTGAAACTGCTACAGCTGCTGGTGATCTGAAGTCCCTCCAGCTGGCTGCTGGTCAGGCCTGCACTGAAGCTAAAATCCTCTGGCTCTCAAGGGGCTTTGGCCGGCTCCCAGAGCGCAGCCCTGGCCACTCCCTGCCGGCCTGCTGGACTGTCCTCAGAAGGAGGTTAGCTTCTCTGCATCATTTTGTGGGTTCTATAGCTCCAAAGTTTGTTCAGAGTCACCCTGTACATGATTGGAGGAGGTGGGAGCTGGATCCCCGTGGAAGTCCTGCTTCTACTCTGCCATCTTGACCGATTACATTCGACCAGTAGACATCGTAAACAAAATATGTCCAAAACTTATCTTTCCCCTAAACTGTCCCTACCTTCCACCTTCCCTGTTATTGTAGCAAACAACACTATATCCTTCTAGTCCCTCGAGGTCCCAAACTAGGAGTCATCTTGGATTCATCACTATCTCTTGCCCCTCATTCTCCAGGGTTATTGTGAGAATCAAATGATAATTTAATATGTAATGAAAATTATATAAATATCAGTGATTGTTAACTTCCCTGGAGCCCCTAATTCTATAAACAAACATCCCTTTGCATCTCTCCTTAGCCATTTCCTTCCATATTCTAAAACAACCTCAGAAGGCTGGCAAACCTCTCCCAATGTAATAGGTCAGGAAGTGGAAGATCCCTTTGTCTTCGCTGACACCACCAGATCCTCCAGATTCTGCCATCACCCAGCAACTTTTCCTACTTTGAAGATCATTACTTTGACTTCTATCACCCTTTTTAAATCATTAAGTACAGTTAACTACCAGGCCTCAGATTCTTCTCACTTCCTTTTTCAAGGAATTCAGAACCTCAATCATAATCTTTTTCTCATCAACCCCAACTTCAAATTTGGAAACTTCAACATATATACACCAAAGTTTCCTCAAATATTCTGGCCTTACAATCTGTCAATCTCTTCAACTCTCATGACCTACTCCTTCATACTGCACAGATTACATGCAGATTTTGTGCCCTGACCTCACCGTCAAGAGGAAGCATTTACATGGAGGTATGAGCACTTCTCTGCCCTCTATGTCCCAGAACTCTCATCACAACATGCTCTTCTTCCATCTATCCCCATGCCTACTCACATAATCCTGAAATTTCAAAGTTGGAAGGAATTTTAGTGGCCATATACTACAACCTGTATCTGAAAATTTTTTTTACAACTTTTGTCTGAAGACTTCTGATAAGGACAAACCTACAACCTCCCCAAATAAGCCCATTCTATTGTTCAATAGTTTTAATTATCAGTTAAGTCCTGCCTTGTATAATGCCTAAATTTGCTCAATGTGCATAAATCTGCCATCTGGAGGCAAAGAGAAGATTAACCCCTCTTCCAACTGACAGACTTTCAGTTTATCATGTCCTCCAACACTTTTCATCTCCCAAGATAAATATTCCTACTTCACAGAATCACAGTTTAGAGTTGGAATGGATCATAGGAACATGAATTTAGTCATAGAAGAGATCAGATGTTATCAAATCCAATATTCTTACTTTACA
The DNA here is from genome assembly GCF_028583685.1 of Petaurus breviceps papuanus. NCBI lineage: Eukaryota > Metazoa > Chordata > Mammalia > Diprotodontia > Petauridae > Petaurus > Petaurus breviceps. The sequence continues at coordinate 35,820,939 of NW_027186304.1, read as the reverse complement.
GATGAGGAAACTGAAGTACTAAGATTAAATGACTTGCCCAATGTCACACAGTGAGATGAGATTTGAACTCAGGTCTTCCTAATTCCAAATACAATACCGTACCCACTATGCCATGCTCCCTCTCTGGTTCCTTCAAACAATTTTTATAAGCCATAAATCTGAGGCTTTTTTTTTGCCACCTTGTTCTTTTCTGGTCATTCTCTAGCTTTTCACTGTCCTTCATGAAATATGGTACCAGACCTGAGCACAGTAACCTATAACAAGACTATTGTACTTCCTTATGCCTGGAAGATGTGCTTCTCATAAGGCAGTCCAAAATTTAATCAGCTTTTTTGGGGTTTGATATCAAGACTGTTGACTTGTATGAGTTTACAAGAACAATGCAATTCCCAGATCTGTTTAATACAAAATCATGTCTGTGGCTAGGCTATGGAAAACACAGCTATTAAGTGTCAGAGGAGAGTTTTTAATAAAAGTTTCCCTGACTATAATTCAAAATTTACAAATCCACTACATTGTAAATCTTTTTTAAAGAAGTTCTGAAACTATTTAAAATATATTTATATCTTCCAATAAAAGGAACTTCAAAACAAAATGATGCAAAATAACTTTCATGGAAAAAAACCATTGTTTTCTTCAAAAAATAACTTCTCTGTTGTGCCTGTGAATTTCTTACATGAAAGAAAAAGATGAAAACTTAGCACCAATCTTAAATTTTAGAATGAATCTAGTTTCCTACCAAAATCAAGAACTTATAGGGCCACAAGTTCATCAAGCAAACTGATCTAATTATATTAATTTAATTCATTCAAATAAGGAATTTTAATTAATTGATTGTATCCAATTAATATATGATTAATCTGGCATATGAAAATATGCACTGCCCTACATTGTCATTTATTATGGAACTGCTTTATAAGCATAGGTAGAAAAGAAATAGATAAGGATTGTTCTAGCTGCAAGATAACACTGATATTTCAAGTTTTTATACAATGTAATAATTCCTATCAACCAGATTTAAATTAGAGGACAAATGTGATGCATGAAATAGAGCTTTAGTTTCAGGAAGCAAACAGATAATCTCTTCTCTTAAGTCATTGGTAAAAACCAGTGTTTTAACATAAATATATTTTTTACCTGCTCTTTGATGTCTTGTAACTGTTGCTGTAACTTCTGTACGTCAGCATTGACATTGGTGTTGTCTTTGTCCTTCTGTAAAACCGGAATGTTTCCACTTGCTGCAATATAGACAGAGCATTTTTACATCCCCCTCACCTAACTGGCTAAAGTACTTTATACCAATTCTTTTTTTTTTTAATCTATTTATTTATTTATTGCTTTGGGGCTTTTTTGGTGTTTTTTTGGAGGGCTTGGGAAAGCAGGGCAATTGAGGTTAAGTGACTTGCCCAAGGTCACCAGCTAGTATCAAGTGTCTAAGGCCAAATTTCCACTCGGGTCCTCCTGACACCAGGGCCGGTGCTCTATTCACTGTACCACCTAACTGCCTCCCATGGCTTTTTTTATTGTTGTTTTGGTTCTTTTGCTTTTTGGAGGGCAACTGGGGTTAAGCGACTTGCCCAAAGTCACACAGCTAGTAAGTGTATCAAGTGTCTGAGGCCAGATTTGAACTCAAGTCCTCCTGACTCCAGGGCCAGTGCTCTATTCACTGTGCCACCTAGCTGCCTCTATATGAATTCTTTATATAGAAAAAAATGTTTTATTGAAATGGCCATTATCAGGCTGGTTTTTAAAACAAGACTCTTTTAAACAATGGGTATATTTGGCACAGCAACATAAAAAGCAGATTGCTTCATTTGTAATGCCTGATTGCAATTAAGTCACAACAAAGATTTTAAATTGAAGTCAACACTTATCCACCCAATAGACCTGGGAATAATTTCTATATGACTTTCCTTGCTTCCCCTTGTCAGACTCATACATATCTCCATTATGCTTACTCTCTATATATTGTACTAGTCTAAGAGTAACTAGTAAAAGCTTTGGGTCTGAAGACTTTGGGCACAGATTGAGGGAAGCAATGGAAGATAATTCTACCCCAAAATTGTTCCCTTTTTTAAAAAAGACTGAGTTTTTCTTGATATTCTATGTTTTTTATATCCTCACAGTTGTTCCAAGTATTTCCCTCCCTCTGCCAGAGAACCATCCCACGTAACAAATCCTGTTTTTTAGAGAGGGAAAAGAGCCCAGCACAACTAATCAACTCACTGAACAAGTTCAGAAACATGCGCAGTACGTAACACCTGTGGATCCAATCTCCATGAAGGGATGGATTGGGGACATCCTCTCATATCTCTTCATTCTAGTCATGCTTAATCTTTATAATTTTGCTATATACTCTTTTTCTGGGGTATGTCATTGTTGTTTCCATTTACTTTGATGTGTGTATTGCTTTCTTGGTTCTGCTTACTTCACTCTATATCAGCCGTATTGATCTTTCCATGCTCCTCTATAGTCATCACAATAATTTCTTACAGCACAGTTATATTCCATGATATTCATATACCATACTTTTGTTAGCCATTTACTAATTGATGGGTACCTACTTTATTTCCAATTCTTAGTTATCACAAAAAGTGCTGTTGTAAATATTCTGGTGTATATGGTGACTTTTTTCTTATTGACAGCTTCCTTAAGGTACAAGTTCATTAATGGACTCTCCAGTGCAAAGAGAATGGACATTTTCCTAGTTTCCTTTTATGTAAAAAAGGCTTTTGTTCAGCTAGGGAGATCGTTTTTACAGGAATCTAGATTCTTGTTAATAATGGTATTAAGATGAAAAAAATGAAAGGGTGCTAAACATATAGTTTTATATCAAATAGAAAAAAAAGGTATCTTATTTCATTACCAGTCCCATCCTGCCATATTCTCTTTCTCTACTTGAAGACACATTTACAGCTGTATTTGAAATGAGAAGTCCTGAATAAATATCTACAATTCAACATTCGGTATTATCTACATTAATGCTCCCTTCTACCATATCATAAGAAATAATCATATGCTACCAGTTTATATCAGAGTCCCAGATAAAAACAAAATGTATAATTCACTCTTCATACAAAAGGTGCGTTTTGGGAAAAAGTTGTATAATTTTCTGACCCACATTTCTAATTTACTGAAACAAAGATATAGCTATAATCTTTTAAAATTATTTATCCTTTTTTTTTTCATTCTGGAGGAAACGTCTTTCAAATGTTTTCAGTTTTGTAGTCACCATACAAATGTGTTAAAATAACTTTTTTTCTGACTACTAATTTATAACAATAGACCAACAAGTATATTAATCCTTTTTATGTGCGAGAAAATAGTTTATTATTAAGAATCAGGAGATACAGAAGAAAATAGAGCATAACTTCCTTGAATACAAGAACATTAATTTTTGTCTTTTATTCCTAAAAGCAGGAGTTTGATGAATGCTTATTGAATTGAATTAAATGAAATGGGTCTAACTGGACAAAAAAATGTTTAAGAAAATAAATTTACCAATATCATCAGTGGCATCTTCTGAGCCTTTGCCACCACAACACATAATGAAAGGTACTCTCCGTTCAACTACTGCTCGACATTGCACACATTTCTTCATCAGATTAGCACAGTCTGGAAAAATAGGGACAGGCACATTATTTTGACAAGAGACATGTATTATTACCCTTTCCTCTGCAGTTGACTCTTTTTTTTTTTTTTTGAGCAATCGGGGTTAAGTAACTTGCTCAAGGTTACACGGCCAGTTATTTCTGGGTGTGGTGCTAAGTATCTGAGCCCAGATTTGATCCCCAGGTCATCCCAACACTGCAGCCGGTGCTCTTACTCACTGAGCCACCTGGCCGCCCCTTGCAGTTGACTCTTGAATCTAATCTAAATAACTTTTAAGTTAATCCCTACTAACTACACTGATGTGCTACCAGGAAGATAACAATTGTATCTACTAAACATGTAATGAACTTAGAACAAAAATCAAACCTTTCCTACATTTTTAGGAAACCAGAATCAGTTGGTCCATAATTTAAGGATTAACTACACTCACCTAGTATTTCTGGTAAATAATTTTTTTCTAAAAATAAGTAACATAATATTCATTTCAGAAGTTTAATGTAGTAAAGAAAGAAAAGGGAGACTTCCTTTCAAAATACAAATTAATACCAGAATGATCCTAGAATTTGCCTACCTCTTACCAATACACTGCACTGCCTTGGACTGACTACTGGTTGCTTGTAAGCCCACTGTAGTTCTCTCTAAAATTCTTTTCTGATGCAAAATACTGTACTCCAAAATTTCTGCATTATGTTGAACCATTCTCTTCCTGCTGTTTCTATCAAAATGAGGCAATAGAGTAAAAATAATAGCTACTATTTAACTGAAAAATAGTTTCTATGCAAAGAGTATCATGAAAGCACCATAGTAATAAACATTCTTAAGAACCAGAGCAGTTAAAAAATGGAATGGGCTGCCCTAGGGGTGGGGCTAGGGAGCATTTGGGGAATAATGAGTTTCCAACCACTGAACTCTTTTCAAAAGCAAAAGCTACACTTGTTAGGAATATCACAGATGGGATTCACAATCTGAACAGATGAACTACATGACCACTGAGATTTTTTTCCCATTCAGACTCTATAATGCCATTTTTCCACTACTCAAGTATAAGGTAACTCATGGCTTGTAAACTAAGTCTGAATAAAACTCTTTTTCTCCCCAAAGAAACACTCATATGTACTACAAGTACAATTATATAAGAAGCTTTACACATTATTCTTAATTCTTTTGAATCCTTGGCTACAAATATCTAAAATTATTGGTGCAGTGAAAAAGTATCTTTTCTAGTATTTAAATATTGCCGCAAGGGGTAGCTAGGTGGCGCAGCAAATAGAGTACCAGCCCTGGAGTCAGGAGGACCTGAGCTCAAATTTAACCTCAGACACTTAACACTTACTAGCTGTGTGACCTTGGACAAGTCACTTAACCCCAACTGCCCTGCCCTCACCCCTCCAAAAAGCAAAAAAAAGAAAAGAAAAGAAAATTGATGCAAAACACACATCTTAAAAAAGAAAAAGTAAAAGCTGCTGAAGTGACAGCACTGGAGAAAAGTTACAACATCACAGAATTTAGAGTTAAAGGGGAGCATAATTATAGTCTCATCCAACCCTCTTCATTTTACAAACTGAGGAAAATGGCTCAGAGTTAAAGTTTTATTTTACTCTATGTGAATCATTCCATGGCCTTCTAACTCATCCCTTTGCCTAGAGAAGAGTCTAGTTAGAAGCTTCCTATCACCCACTAGTATTTGGAAAGGAAAAGACACTGAATGATTAGGGGTAAATAGGATAAATTCTAATTTGACATCTCCTGATTCCAAAGGATTCTGACAAGGTACACCAAAGGTATACTCCCAAAATAAAGTGTAACCCAATGAAAGTGGGAAAGAATAGGTAAATCATCTGTCCATACAGAACATGCTACGTAGGAGCTGAATGTGTACAGAAACTTGGAATTGTTGTATGGTTTTAGGGAAAATATTTTTCAAATTTAAAAGGTTATCAATTATCATACTATATAGGATGTTCTCAATAAACTTTATTTTTGTAACCTCAAATTAGGCTTTCCTTTAATTACCTTTTAAGACCTTCCAAAAGTTTAACTTCACAAAAATGAGCTCACTACCCTCTAAATTTAATTTAGAATGTCATTTTAGCTTATGAAACCTTAACTGGATATACTTACTTGACAAAGATCATATTTCCCCTCCTATTTGTGGTTTTGAACAGCAAAGACTAGTCACAATTCTGAATTCTCAGACTAGTCCTGCAATAAATAGGAGGGCAACAATGAAGGCGTGTCACCACAGTTAGAAAGCTCCAGCTGTGTCTTTATTAACAAATATGTTTCATAATGATGGGTCAAGAGCAGGCCACTTTACTACTTTAATTACTATCTTATCTAGATAGTTTACTAAGTGCTGCTTACTAAATTATTTAGGAATGTAACTTACTGTACCCTGAAGCTGTTCAAGTGAGAAGAATGGTTTTTAAAACCTTTGCAAAACCTTCAATGAAAAGAACAAAACAGTAGAGAGAAGAACATGGTACATAGGACAAAAACTGGACTTAAAAGGATTAGGGGAGTGAAAAAAGGAATACATGTTGCTAATGTGATCTAATTTTTGCCTGTATCTCCACAAAAACTAATTTTATTGTGACATCATTTGGCACAAAGAGTAATAGAAAGTAGAAAAGAGGTGTAATAGCTGGTAAAGGCTCAAGCAGAAATATAAAGGTTGGTGTACATCACAGGTAAGTATGTTAATTTTGTAAAAAAAAAATTAAATGTACTTTAAGTGGTTCAAAGTATAAAAAGGCAGCTCTCAAAAAAGCAATTGTAAATAACAAAAACAAAATACTCTTTAAATAAAATTTGTTTGCATATATTTTTTCAGAACTAAACTTTACTGAGTAAAAAAAGGATCACTTATACAGGATGTCCCTTGAGTCTTAGTGTAGTTTTAAGCTATTAAGCCGCACTAAGACTTCTGGGACATCCTGCAGACTATATACTTCAACAGCTGATAATGTGCAGCGGTAAGTCAATAATTTCTATTTAGAGTCCTGTGGAGGACTGAAGAATCAGCTTATTAAAAACATAAAAACATAGGAAAAACTTATATACTGAATAGGGAAGCAAATGCTAAGCAGTGAAATGCCCTCCAAATACTAACAGATTAGGGTTTTTAGTGAGGTAACATCTGGGGACAAAAAGGAGTTAGACTTCCTTTTATATTCTATTCTTACAACACACTGTAATGTGGTATTGCTTAGGAATACTTACTCTCACAAGCACACATGTGGCCACAGGGCTGAAAAAGAACAGCAGCTTTCTTGTCAGAGCATACCACACATTCTTCAATCTGTAGAAGAAGGCCATGGCATTAGGGCAGATATCCAGTGAATGTATTAGTCAAGCAATAAGCATGCACTCCCCTTCTAGGTGCTAGACATGCGCTGAATTTTGGGGACAGACATATTTAAGAATCTCTGCCCTCAGGGGGCTCACATCCCACTTACCCTAAACCATACACAAACCTGGGATCTAACATTTATATCTACCCAAATTTATTTCTCCTGAGTGTAAAAATTTCAGGTAGAACTGGGATTTCAAAATCCACAAATGAAGGAGCTATCAGAGTTCAAAATGGAGTGTGACATCACTTTCTCTATGACTCAGAACCACCATCTATTGCTGACATCCACCACCACTGAATGCTATTCACATTCCCCTTCTCTCTCCCCCCTACATTACTATTCTCACTTTATTTCTCTCAAAAAAGATTGGATATTTTTCTAAAGTAATTTTTCAAGGAAATCAAGGAAAAATAAAATTCATATAAAGGCACAGAAACATAAATTGACAGAGTACTTTTCTTATCCTAACAGATGAGTTCAATCCCAAATTGTCTAGATCAGCATTTTACTTGGTTCCTTTTCCTTGATTTAGCTTATATGGGGAATTCCTGCCAAGCGTAGTGGCTAAACACTACAACTGGAGTCAGAAAGACCAAGTTCAACTCCTGCCTCAGATACTTTCTAGTTGTATGACCCTAGGCAAGTCAATTACATCTCAGTTGCCTCAGCTATAAAATGGCACCTATTTCCCAGGATTGTTGGGAAGATCAAATGAGAGAGAATATAAGTGAAGTGCTGTCCAAAAATTCAAACACTACAAATGGGAATAATTATTATTATCATTCTTTATTATTACTACTACTAACTACTCTGAAACTTAGTGGTCATCATCTCCTGGATGTCTCTCTTCTCAGTTTTTAAAACATTTCTCTCTCCTGGCTCTCCTCCTCCCTAACTTTCCTTTGAAGTTTTCTTTGCAGGATCACATCCATGTTCTGCTTCCTATGTGTTGGTGAGTTTCAAGGCTCTATCATAGGCTTTCTTCTTTCTACACTCTCTCTAGGTGACCTTATCAGTTACCATGGGTTCAACTATGATACTATGCAAATAACCCTCAAATCTATATCTCTCTCCTGAGCATCAATCCCATAATGCCAACTGGATATCCTTCTAGGTCTCTCAAAAAGCACATATTCTCTTTTACCCTAAATCCAAACACTTGCTTCTAATTTTCCTATTTGATTAAGGGCACCATTATACTTCTAGTGACCCTCAAAGTCATCTTCATTCTCCCTCACTTCCCTCCCATATCAAATCAGTTAAGTTTAGTGTGTTTTTTTTTAATTCTATGTCCACAACTCTCTCAATCTAATCTGTCTTCTCTACTCGCATAGGCATCACCCTAGTTCAAGCCTTCAATTCCTCCCTTAGATTATTACAATACCCCCTCCAATTGGTCTCCCTTCCTCCAGTCTTTCCCCTATCCAATCCATCCTGTACATAACTACCAAATGCATATTCCTAAATAAAGCTCAAATGTGACCTTATCATTCCTCTACTTAACAAAGCTTCTGTGGCTCCCTGTGGCCTCTGGGAAAAAATACAAATGACCTTATTTGGCATTTAAAGTCATCCACAATTTGGCTCCAACTTAACTTTCCACAGTAACTGCACATTATGCCCCATCATGCACTCTATGTTCTAAGTTCAATTGGCCTATTTGCTATTCCATAAACACAACATTTCTTATTCCATCTTCCCTCTTTGCCTTGATACCAACTGTCCTTGAGGTCTATAATTCTCTCCCTTCTCACCTCTACCTTTCAGAAAGCCCTAGCTCCTATCAAGGGTCGCCTCAATTTCTATCTCCACAAAAGGCCTCTCCTGATTCCTCCAGCTAATGTTCTCCCTACCCCTGCAATTGCTTCATACTTATTTTATATTTACTTTACATACATAACGCTGCTACCATCCAAATATAAGCTCCACAAAGGCAGTTTCTATTTTGGTTGCAACCCCAGAAATTAATGCAATGAATTGCACAAAGTAGCCACATAAGTCGGGTATGAAGAATGGAATTTTTTTTGAGAACCCAGAAAACAGGAATTCCTCTCACCTCTTTGCCTTTTCTTATAAGAGGTAAACCTGCCTACAGCTCAAACATAGTTACTTCGCTACTGGAGCTAGCCAAAAAGCCAAAAAAAAAAAAACTATCTACGCAGGTTACTGCAAGTTTCTCCTTTCAGAATAACAACTGTGAATCAGTCAGAAGGCCTGGATCCAACTTCCAGATCCACAAGGATGACCCTGAGAATGCCACAATCTCTGAACATCATTATACTCTGTAATAGAAATGCAAATTTAAACATCTTCCCTGTCCCTAGGCCCTTTGATAGGCTTAAGGGACACTGAGAACCTTCCTGGATTTGAAAATATACTCTAACAGGCTGAATGTGGTCACATGGAGCCTGTGGCAGGAGGCTTGTTTTTCAGGAACGGCCACACCTTGATGCTGTGTGAGTAGGCAGTGGGTCAAGAGGGTGGTTACATTCTCTGACCCAGGAGAAGGCTATATGATCCCTAATGTGAGGCTTTGCTTTGGGGCTCACTTTGAGAAGTGTTGTGTGACGTTACCAGATGAGACTCTGGGCAGCCATTGAGAGCCCCCGGGCTTTGAAAACCCAGATGTTGATGCTTCCCTCTCTGGTAACTGTGATTTGGGTATGGATGTAATGGCTGGACAGTTTGGAAGCCTGTCTGCTTGATCTGTTTCTCTGTTTTGTAACTTCTGTCTGTATACTCTGAAGTTTGGGGTGCCAACCTTTTTCCCCTGAACTAGGTAAATGATATATGTTTGTTTGACTGATTAAAGTAAGCCTGTTAACCCATTTGAGTTGCTTTCTTTTAGAAAAGAAGATCTAAGAACCTGTGTTGGCAGCCACCCTGGGGACGCTGGGGTGCTTGCTGCTACATGCTCACACATAAAATGTGGATAATAATATAAGGTTGTGGTAGGAAAACTTCTTGTTTGTGTTCCTGACCTCTCTCCTACTCCCACCGTGCACCCAAATCATCTGAGTACCTTGTCTCATAATCTACCCAAAAAATTAAGGTCGTTCACTGAGAACTTACTCTTCTCCCCTCCTCACCTCACATCACTGAGAACGCTTTCTTCCATTATCTCTCACTTCACCCCATCTCACCCGACGAGGCAGACCTTCATCTTATCAAGGCAAAACCCTCCACATGCACAAAGGCTACCATTCCAACCCGTCTTCTCCAATATAGGCCCCCCCCCCCCCAGCACTCCTACTCTCACATATCTTCAGTCTCTCCCTGACAACTGATTGCTTCTGTACTGTCTATAAACACACCCATGTCTCTTCCATCTTCAAAGAGCCTTCATTTGACCTAGCCATACCCACTAGCTTTTTATCTCTTCTGCCTTCTCTGGCTAGACAAAACAAGAAGGCTATCTTCCCCTGATGCCTCTACTTCCTTTCTTCTCATTCTCTTTTTAACTAATATCTATAGATTGGTTTCTGACTTCGTCAATAAATTGAAATTGCTCATTCCAAAACTACCAAGGCTCTTAATTGCCAAATCTAATATTGCCTTTCCTCAGTGCTCATCCTTTTTGGTCTCTCCTTAGTCTTTGACACTGTTGATCACCTTCTTCTCCTTGATATTTTCTTTTTTTCTTTTAAATCAAATGCTTTATTAACTTCTGGTTTACATCATTCATTTCCACCAGATTTTGAGTTAGAAATTTTCTCCCTGTTTTTCCCCTAACCACCACCCCTAAACAGCGATCCCACTGGATATCCCCTCCTCCAATCTGCTCTCTCCTATATCTTCTCCCATACCCCCCTTCAACTTTCCAGTAGGGCACAGTGGATCTCTATGTCCCAGTGCCTATATATCTTATTTTCCAGTTACATGTAAAATGATATTAATAATAGCATATATAGTCTAACATTTGATTTTAAAACTTTGAATTCCAGATTCATTCTCTTCCTCCCTTGTAACCCACCCTTACTGGGAAGATAAGCAATTCAGTATAGGTTGTACATGTGGAGCTATGCAAAACATTTCAATAGTGGATATACTGTAAAAGACTGACTATATTCCCCTCCCTCCTATTCTACCTCCCACTTGTTCTATTCTCTAATTCGATCCTGTCCTTTTTCAAAAGTGGGTGCTTCCAACTTCTCTCCCCCTGAGCATGCTCTCCCTACCATCATCCCCCTCTCATCCCCTTCCCCCCTACTCTCCTGTAGGGTGAGATACCCTATTTAGTGTGTATGTCATTCCCTCCCTAAGCCAAATTCAATGAGAATAAGGTTGACCCATTCCCTTTTGCCTTCCTGTTCTTCCCCTCCATTATAACCATTTTGCCTTGCCTGTTCTATATGAGATAGGTTACCCCATTTTTTCTCTCCCCATCTCCTCTCATTATATTCCTATCTCACCTCTTAATTTCACCTTTTAAGTATCATCCCTTCCTATTAAATTGGTCCTGTGCCCTCTATCTATGTATACCTGTAAAAATATATACACACATTCACATATGTATTCATATGCCCACATACCTTCCTATACAGACATATATATGTGAACATATATTTATATTCCCTTCAACTATTCTCATATTGAGAAAAGTTTCATCAGTTACAGTTATCGTTTTTCCATGTAGGAATGTAAATAGTTCAACTTTGATAAGTTCCTTATGGTTTTTTTTTTCTTTTTGGAGGACAATCAGGGTTAAGTGACTTGCTCAGCATCACATGGCTAGTTTTTGTGTCAAGTGTCTGAGTGTAATGTAACACCAAGGAAAGGCAACTTCCCAAGGTTCAAAATACCAGCATAGGTGCTCTCCATTTTATTCAGTGACCAACCAAGAACAGAGAAGATCAAAACATGACATCATTCCAAATACAGCATTTACTAAATGTGATTAAATAATCTCCAAGGACTACCCCACCCCAGGACCTTCCAATCATTCAATCAATTACAGTCCCTGGTCTAAATACTTCTCCACCCCTAGGCTATACCTTTATTTGTCAATCACAGAGCACAAAAAGGTCAAAAGTTCCCCACCCCTGGATCTCAATTGAATCTACCCCAGAGTTACATCAAGTTTAAACACAGCATTTAATACCCAAATGGAGGTCTTTTCTTCATCTTGACGCGAGGCAAGTTCTCAGCAATCTTAGTTCCTGGGGAGACAAGGCTTAGCAAGGCCACAAGATACGCTGCCAGTCCCTTCATTAATTCATCCTCTGTCTGTAGAACAGTCCTAGAACCCCTGAAAACATTAGCAAAGCCCTCTCCCAGGATTTCTGTAAACATACAACAAGAAAATCCTTCTTCAGGGCTTCTGAACCAACAGAAAGGTTCCCAGACCCCTGCAAAAACAGCACTGTCCTTCACCAGTGGACAGTATTCATTCTGTCTGCAGGACAGTCTCCAGACCCCTGCAACAACAGCACTGTCCTTCACCAGTGGACAGTATTCATTCTGTCTGCAGGACAGTCTCCAGACCCCTGCAACAACAGCACTGTCCTTCACCAGTGGACAGTATTCACTCTCTGTCTGCAGGACAGTCTCAGGGCTTTTTAGCGAACAGCCAGGTTCCAGGACTTCTTCAACAGGACTGTCTTTCACCAGTGGACAAATCTGGCAAAACAACATCAAAACAGACAGACAAAGTACCAGCAAAACAGCCATGTCTCCTCAGTCCTTGGCAGCTCAGGGGGCAGGTCTCAAAAGTCCAGGGCAATTCAAAGCGGCCACCAGCAATCCTTCTCCGTCTCTCTCTCTGCCTCCACGTGGGTGCTGCTTCCAAAAAAGAGTTCTTCTGCCTCTCTCTTGTCTCTCCAAATCTACGTCACCAGCTCCTCCCAGTTCAGGACTCTCTTTTCACATCAACAAGTCCATCCCACAGGTGGGATTAACAAGCTCTGGGTCTTAACACAATCAATTTGAAAAACCAAGCCAATACAGGGGAATCTTTAAATGCCATTACTATCACACTGAGGACGAATTTGAACTCAGGTCCTCCTGACTCCAGGGTCGGCGCTCTATTCACTGCATCACCTAGCCACCCCTCCTTATGATTTCTTTTCCCTGTTTACCTTCTCATGCTTCTCTTGCTTCTTGTATCTGAATGTCAAATTTTCTATTAAACTCTGGTTTTTTCAGCAAGAATACTTGAAAGTCCTTTATTCCACTGAATGAACATATTTCCCCCTCAAACATGAAACTCAGTTTTGCTAGGTAGCTGATTCTTAGTTTTAATCCCAGCTCTTTTGACCTCTGGAATATCACATTCCAAGCCCTTCAATCCCTCAATGTAGAAGCTGCCAGATCCTGGGTTATCCTGATTGTGTTTCCACAATATTCAAATTGTTTCTTCCTGGATGCTTGTCATATTCTCTCCTTAATCTGGGAATTCCAGAACCTGGCTATAATATTCCTAGGAGTTTTCTTTTTGGGATCTTTTTCAGGAGGTGATTAGTGGATTCTTTCAACCTCTATTTTGTCCTCTGGTTCTAAAACATCAGGGCAGTTTTCTTTCTTCATCATCAGGGCAGGATGATTTCTAGGTTCTTACTTTGATCATGGCTTTCAGGTCGTCCAATAAATTTTTAAATTATCTCTCCTAGATCTATTTTCCAGGTCAGTGGTTTTTCCAATGAGATATTTCACATCGCCTTCTATTCTTTCATTTGTTTGGATCTGTTTAACAGCATCTTGATTTCTCATAAAGTCATTAGTTTCCATTTGCTCCAGTCTAATTCTGAAGCAATGATTCTCCTCATTGAGCTTTTGAGATTCTTTTTCTATCTGGCAAATTTGGCTTTTTAAGGCATTCTTCTCCTCATTGCCTTTTTGAGCCTCTTTTGCCATCTGAGTTAGTCTATTTTTTAAAGTATGATTTTCCTCAGTCAGGCTGATGACTCACATTTTGTAATTTTCTTGCATTGTTCTCTTTCTCTTCCCAATTTTTTCCTCCACTTCTCTTATCTGCTTCTTAAGGTCCTCTATCTATGGCCTGTAACCAGCTTGTATTTTCCTTTGAACCTTTTGGTGCAGGAGTTCTGACTTCACTGACTTTCTCCTGTTCCATGCTTTGATCCTTTTTGTCCCCAATATAGGAGTCTAATGTTGGAATCTTCTGTTTGCTTTGTTTCCTTTGCCTGGTCATGTCGCCCCTCAGTCATTTGACCTCTGGGCTTTCTGCCACAGTAGGACTCTGCCACCAGACAGAGGAGCTTTCGTCCTAAACACTGGGGTTTTCTCAGCTGCTGGAGGTAGATGGGTGCCCTCTCTGAGGCCTCCACACGCTCTGGCAAGCTGGACACACACTCCAAGACCTCCACCCTAGACTGAAATCCAGATCCAAGCAGGTTAAAGCAAGAGTGATTACCCCTCAGACTGGTCGCTTGGTCCCCCTACACTCTGCAGGCCAGGAGCTGAAGCTGCCACGAGGCACTGGATGGCTGTGCCAGGCATTTCAGTGACTTCTCACCCTGGGGACAAAAGCCAATGCACTCCCACTTACTGGGTCCCAAAGTTCAGACTACACTGACCTCTCACTTTGTCCTTTGCATCTATGTGTTGATAATTATGGAGACAGCCACAGCTGCTGCTGATCTGGAGTCCATCCGGCCAGCGGCTGGTCAGACCCGCCCTGGGGCTAAAACCTCTGGCTCACTCGGGCCTGTGCTGGGCTCCCAGAGCACTGTGCTGGCCAATGCCTGCCGGGCTGTCCTCAGCGGGAGGTTAGCTTCTCTGTGTCATTTTGTGGGATCTGCAGCTCCAAAGTTTGTTCAGAGTCCCCTTTTACATGGATTGGGCTTGTCATGACTTTTCACTATGACTCGTCCATCTTGGGTAACCCTGTACGGCATAGCTCAGGTTCTATGCAAGCCCCTCCACTGTGACATGACATTGATCCAAGAGGGGTTATCTCTAGGCAAATGATTCTTAAATCTACCAATCCAGTCTTAAACACTTTCCTAATCTCCAACTGCCTACTGGACATGTTAAATGAAATGTTACTGGTTTCCTTTGCTGTTTGTCACAGAAGAAACTCTATGTCTCAGATCAAAATATTTTCACTGGGTTCTTCCCTATGCCTGGATTCTCTTCTTTATCTCCATCTCCTGGCTTCCTACAAATCCTCCCTAGAATGCTGTCTTTTACACAAAGTAGATACTCCTTAATACTAGTGTCTTACCCATTAGACTGTGAGCTCCTTAAGAGAACAAGGACTGTCTTTTTACCTTTCTCTGTGTGTCCAGAACTTAACACAATGCCTGGAACATAGTAGATGCTTAACAAATGCTTGTGACCTTAAACTCTAAATTACAAAACAATTATATAAAACAAAGCTATGACTACTCAAAGAGTAATACCTAAAGTAGAACCATGTTCTTTTTCAGAAACATTAGAATTTTTTTCTTTGTCAAATACATAATATGCACAAACCCCTATATATGTGTAAACATAGAATAGGAATGGAATATATATTCCTATTCTTGAGCTTTGTTCCACTGAAGAGTAATTTGACAGACACAGTGGCAATAGATGATATCATTTATCAATAAAACTGCCTTAAAGAGTTAAAAAGGGGGGCGCGGCTAGGTGGCGCAGTGAGTAAAGCCCCAGACCCAGAGTGAGGAAGACCTGAGTTTGGTTTCGGCCCCAGACACTTAACACCCACACAAAAAAACTAGCCCTGTAACCTTGGGCAAGTTACTTAACACCAATTGCCCTCCAAAAGGCAAAAAAAAAAAAGTTAAAAGGATAAAAGAAACAAAGGATAATATACAAAAGTTACCTTTGTTCTAGACTGAACTTGTTCTTTACAGATGAGGCATTTCTTGACACGTGGAGAACACAGAGAACATGTAGCAATATGTCCACATGGACCAAAAAGAGTATCTCTCTTCATATCTGAACATACCATACACTCCTCCAAAGTTTCTGAATCATTACTGATCATAGAAGGACTCCGTGAACCCACCTGACCACTAATAAGATAAAAATACACTCAATCAGGCTTAATTCATAATCATGGTTAATTATTCTTTGAACAGCTTCTAATAAAATTTCAACCAATTCATCTTTAATCATTAAAATAAAATATCAAGAATCATCTAGGAGTTGTATATAACTTTAGTTACATAAGGGGAAAAATAAATATTTAATATTTAGAGTCTTCATATATTATATTTTCTCCATCTTTTTTTTTTTTTACTATGGAATAATTTCGTTAAAACTAAAGCCACAAATTAGAAAGATTATTAAAAATAAAACTTAGGTCATACGAAAAAGACTGCTTAAATAATTTAAAAGTTAAGTAGTCATTATTACCAGTCAGAAAGATCAAGATAATCAAAAAATATTGTTCACTAAACACAAGTAAAACATAAATGAAAAGATTTCTTAAAGGGGAAGCCAAATTCTTGAGTATTAAAAAAATTGTAACTATCCAACAGAATAGATGATAAAATATATCCTCCATTTTCTCAGCAGAGGCAGAGTCTATAAGAGCAGTTTACTGCATATGGGATCAGACAGGGACACCATAATCTGCAAAGGATGGGAAAGAATCATGGAACAAAACAGCAATGATGTTAAAAATCAAAGGTGTCAGCAAAACTTACTTATTTTTTAAAAACTATCTTCATTAATATTTTATCTTTTATAAAGCCAGCAGAGGGAGCACAGATACCTAAAAATCTAACTCCCATATTTCTTTAGAGTGAAGCTAGTCAGTCAATATCATTTATTAAATGATGAATGCTGTAGAAGTTTAGCACACAATGGGGGATTACAATTACAAAGGAAGTAAAATCCTGCCATCCAGGAATACACAATTCATATAGTAACACTGCAAAGAAAAGGAACTTTGAAAGATTTAAGAACTCTGAAAAATGCAATGACCAAAAACCTCCAGAGGACAGATGATGACATGGTATTCACCTCCTCCTGATAACATGGGTAACAGAGTCAAAAAGCAGGAGGAATTAAATTTCTATATATGACAAATGTGTATGTTGGTCTTATTTCACTATGTTTATTTGCATAGGACTGTACTTTTCTTTCTTTATTGGGGAGAACAGAGGAGCTAGTGATAATGTTGGCACCCTCAAAAAGAAAAGATATGGGCAATGAAGTGGCCCATTACATTAGTTAATAGATATGGGTATCTTAGAAAAGTATTGTGGTTAGAAAATTAACTGGAATTAAACAGGAGGAAATAGTGATGGATTCAATTCTAGAAGTTACAATACTTTCAAAGATCTCAGAACCTGAATCACTGCAAAAGTCATCTTTTCAACACCAATAATTACCTAGAATACTATAATATCAGAAGAATTTAAATGAATATATCCCTAAGAATGGGAAAATGTACAACAATTCCACAATTCTGTGGAATATCATATCAGAAGTATTTAAATTACAATAATTTAGGCAGTGAATCAATTTATTACATCATTTATTAAGAACCTATTATGTGTTATATATTATGCTAAGCACAGGGGATATAAAGGCAAAAGACAGTCCCTGCCCTCCAGTAGTCCACAATCTAATACAGGAAGACAACATTCAGACAACTATGTACAAACAAGCCAAATAGGGGGTGAGGAGCTGGGCAAAAGGGAAAACATGAACAAGGTTTTCAGATGAGTAGCGGGGGGGAGAGGAAGCCAAGTAAAGTCTGAGGAGGGATGAAAAGGTTTACAAGAGTCATTGTGGTGACTGAGACAGTGAGTTAATTATAGCACTATAAAACAATTGCCTAGCAGTAGTGAGGACCCAGGTTAGGTTATATAAAATAAATTTGTAGTAGAAGCAGTTAGGATGGTTGCATGATTTTTTCTACTTCTGTTCAGCTGCACATGTATAGGAATGAAGAAAGTAGATGATGGGAGAGATGCCAGGCTAAAGGTTGGTTGAGCACAATCAGTAATATAAGGGGCAACAGATTCAAGAGAAGAAAACAGTAGTGTTGAACTGGTTCACTAAGGAATCAAGATAGGGAAAGGAGGAGAGTGTAGCTACTTCACGGATGAGAGCTTGAGAAATAACTAAGGAGTCAAGGGACTAGAAGTCATGATGTAGATAAGGAAGAGGGGTTGGTAGAGACAGTAGAAGGAGAGGTGTGATTTCAACAGACTATGATGATATAAGGAGATTCCAGAACTCATGAACATGGAAGTGAGGTATTTGTGAGTGATAAAAAAGATCAATGACATAACAATCTTTGTGTATGGCTGAGGCAGAGTAGAGGATTAGATCATGTGAAAAGAGTAAGGTGAAGCACTGGGAGGTTATGATATTTGAGGGAGTGTCAATATGCATTATATGACTTAAGTCAAAGAAAGATCTAAAATTTGACTTTCAAAAAAGATATAATCTATAAAACTGATAGCTCATGTACAAAGATCCACAGTGAACAAAAACTGACTAGACTGCTGGGCAATGAACACTGGGCACTGAAATAAAGATATGAGAACAAAAGCAGTTATTGAGAGCTGTGGTAACTTTAAGTGGGAACTAAAATTTTAAAGACAATCAAAATGGGGTAGCAGTGAGGGAACAGGTTAGTTTGGCAAATGTTTCTTAGGGATGGGCAATACTTAACATGATTAACTAGTGAGGGAGGGAGTCTCATGAATTATAAATTGAAGGCAGGAAACATAAACACTTTCATGATATTTATTAGGATCCAAATGGTAGATGAAAGATTGAAGTTCCATAATATGTGGAACTTGGGCTCTGCTCAGTAATAAAGATAATCCCTACTGATATGCACATGCTGACACTAATATCAACAGTTAGAGGCATTACACACATCTAATCAATCTTTATGCCTAAGAAAGCACAGAAATAAATTAGTAGGCTACTAAAATTCCTTCTAGATGCACTAATTTTAAAGACTTCAGTAAACAAGGTTGTCCAATATGAGACTTTTAACAAATATTTAATAGCATTTGTTCTGTCTCTTATCTCACTTACAAAAAGCCCCAATGACTTCTTTTAAAACTTGGCAGTAGGGGCAGCCAGGTGGCACAGTGAGTAAGAGCACCAGCCCCAGAGTCGGGATGACCTGGGATTGAATCCAGGCTCTGATATGTAGCACCACACCCAGAAATAACTGGCCATGTAACCTTGAGCAAGTTACTCAAACCCAATTGCTTAAAAAAAAACAACTTGGCAGTAAAATAAGGTTTTTATAGTCTAGAAACTCTCATAAAATACATCACATTCAATGGATCAAAACTTAACCATACCTGACTTTTTCTTTGTGACACTTGGCCAATGCTTTGCAGAGGCTAGGGTCAGGACACAGATCAAGTGGAGACTGACCCTTCTTATTTCGAATGCTAAGATCAGCTCCATTTGCTGCTAAGAAGCAGGCAATGGATGCTGCACTCTTCTTCTCTGCCCCTTGTGTGCCAAGTCCCATTATTAACTGAAAGAAAATTAAAATAGTGATCATTCCTGTGAGAATATAGTTTCACATCTTAACACAAAAGAAAATATGGCAAATTTAAAGTAGTTATAAGTGCTTCTTCATCCTATGTGTTTAATTCCTACACATTTAAAATTATTTCTACTAATCAAGAAGAAAGCATGATTTACAGGTATATTTCCTTTGTAATTTGCATTAAAAGAGAAAAAATAAAAATTGTCAAAATACTATGTATTTACCATCAATTGGTTAGTATTTACTAAAGGCTTGATGAGCTTTGTTTACATTTGTTTATGAATATATTAAATTTGCTCTCAACAGGCAGAGCACATACCTGTTGAGAGCAAATTAATATATTATAAACAGAACATATAAGCTCTGAGATGACATGGAACAAGGATGTAATCAGCAAATGTTTCCTTCAGAAGATGAGTTATGGGTAAATAATCAAGTTCAAATGAACAGAGATGGGAGTAAGTTGAATGCAGGTGGGTCAGGGAGGCAGAGAGCAAAGTAATCTGATACTTGTCAGAAACAATAAGAAATAAGGCTACCAAATTTTGAACCTTTTGCATTGTTTACAAGTATTTATTATTTATTAACACATCAGAATTTAACTTTTAAATGAAAAATTACAAAATTTTTAAATACAACAGTATTCTTTCAGTTAATATCTTTGATAAAATTATCTAGTACTACCATAATGACAGGTAGGCCTGATATTGTTTCCTTTTAACTATTTCAAATAAATTACTTTCATTCCATCACCGCTCAAGGGGAAAAAGGCAATTACTAAAAGAGTTTGTCAACAATTACTGGAAAACTTGACATACTTCCTAGCAAGAATGAAACACATACATCTATCTCCTTAAAATTAATGTTTTCTATCATCATTTTCATTTAACTACTTTGGAGATATAAAAATTACATTGTTTAGGGGGGAAAAATCACTATTCCTTTTAAATTTTATGTTGAAACAAAATAAAATAACATTCTTGCAAAATTAGCATTCTGATTTCATTTCATTAAGATGTAAAAAGTAATCTTCCAAAAACAATAGAAAGATTTTGTACCCTATTTGGATAAAAATGTAGACATATGCAATGGCAAGCAAAGAAGTAGCTAACACCTTGTTTCAGCTATTTAATTAACATAGAAGTGGTTAACACTTTATTTCAGTTCATGATTGTATCAAGCATTAAGATCCAGAACTTGTGAATTCCATAACTTGTGAACTCCTGTTGCATCAAGGAGGAGCTAATGACCATATACAAGGAGAGGGCCAGGCTGGAGAGAGCAGAACTGATAAGGGAGCTCTTGTGGTGGAGGAGAAAACTTGTGGTATCCTGGCACTCTATGTTTGTCTGTTGATGTTTGTTTGTGATACTTTCTACAGAAGCCCTGGGACCTTACTGGAAGCTCTGAAAGAGGATTTTCTGGTTGTCTGTTTACAGAAGTTCTAGAGGAGGGTTTTGGAGGTCCTGGGACTTTACTGATGATTTGTGCTGACCTCTTGGACCTTGTTTGTGGATGTGTTGATTTCCATAGTGATGATTTGTGTTGAGTTCTCAGACCTTGTTGGTGGGTCTGAGTTGATTTCACAGGGAGATAGTGAATTGATGATGGTGCCGGCAATGTGCATGAATATTACTGTGGCTCTGTTAAGCTTTGTCTTCCCAGAAATAGGAACTGTGCAGGACTTGAGGTGGACTGGATACTGTGCGCTTCAATATGGAATGAGAACTGGACAAGGAACTGGATAAAGAACTGGACAAGGAACTGGGAGCTGCCTGCCTGCCTTTGAACCCAGCAGTTGTGTAAACTCAGGCAGGAGCTGGGGCCAGGGAAGAGGAACTATGGAAGCTGAGAACCAGCCTTGAGTCAAGATGAAAAGATCTCTTCTTGGGTACCTGATGCTGAGAAGATTACAATTTCCTATGACTTAGGGATGAAGAACTTTGACCTTTGTACTTTGTGTCCATTAAGGAGACAAGCCTCCTTAAGGATGACTGAATTAAGGACTTACTGAATGATTGTACTTTGTGTCCCTTAAAGGAGGCCCTTAAGGATGACTAAATGATTGAGTTACTGAATGATTGTATCTTTTGCTTAAAACTATGTGGCTACTTTGGTGAAAACTATGTGGCCATTTTAGTGATAAGTGTCATAACATTGTGAATGCTGTACTTTGAGTTCTGTGAATGGTTTGCCTTAATTTACTGCTGAACAAATAGAGTTCCCTATACTATGTAATCAGAACCCTGAAGCTGTTCACAGCAGCAGTCCTCTGGAAAGCTGCTTGTGCTTGGTTTTACAACTAATTATAAACTTTTAAAGAATAAAGTGCTTATATTAAACACTAATGTTTAAAAAACCTAAACTCTTAAGAGTTCCTTATATTGTTCATATAAGAAAGCAAAGTAAGAAATCTAAAGGAAAAGGTGTTGTCTATTTTACATTTTTCCTACATGATAAAGTAGTACTTATAGTCAATGAAATTCCATGCAAATATGAGACAGAAACAAGACTGTAGTTTTAAAAACTGAGTGATGGAAGAGGCAAGTAAATCTAGACACAGAATAACTCAAGCTATCCAATATAAAAAGAACTGCAGAGTAGAATTAGCAAATGCTACGATTAGGGCTGTGGACAAGTTGCAGGAACCATTAATATGTCTCCAATCCCAATTCCTAGCAGAAAACTCTGGTTCTCATTTCATCATTTAAGTGATATCACTGGAATTTTGTAATATGTAAAGAACACTGCCTTGGTACTATGGAGCATACATCAAGGGCTCCTGAAGACCTGCATTAGCACAGAGATCAGTTTCAATATATATGTCAACAGGAATTAAGGTTTTGCTTTTTAGTGGAATTACTTTTGCTAAATATCCAAGTAGCTCTCTTTCAATTGCATGGGAGCTATAACCTCGTGATCAACTCTTTAACTATAACAACACTTAATACTACAGATTCTCAACAACTGAAAGAATAAAGGCAGGATCAAAAAAGTTATGGAGTTTGGGACACTGGCAGTTTGTTGTTAACATGACATCAAATTCTAAAGCAAATTCAAGATCTTTCAAGTGATGTGTGCAGAGGGACCCTAGACATATCACTGCTATCTAATACGCTTTTTGTTTCTTAAAGAATTTCGTCAATTATGAATACTTCATTAGTACTTCAAAGGCCTATAATTTAATTGGCAGGAGTGCCATCTAAATCTACAGTTTTTGTCAGGCCTTCAAAAATATTCATCAGGTTTCCTCTTTTATTCTTAAGGCTAATTGTTGGTACAGAGTGCAACTCCTATGTAACTTTGTACAAACTAGGGTGTAGTAGCCTATTGGGTGAACAGACTCTTTAAACTCAGCTAAATCCCTCTTTAGATAACATGTGCACAGAGTCAGAACTTAGGCTCTCACCTGTGAAACAAAAGGTTTCTTTCATCTCACTTTGAGGCATTAAACTACAATTTTAGCAGAGATTATGAAAACAAATGAATATTAAACAGCAACACAGGATGGCCAGTGATATACAGGAACACTGCCAAGTCTAATAATGCTAACACGGAAATGTTTATCAAAACACAGAAGTGCTGAATCTTGGAGTTGGAAGGGACCTACAAGACCACCCAATCATCCAATCCATACCCAAACAACAATCCTTCCTATAAAATGCCCGACATATTGTCTTCTAGTCTTTTCTGAAATACCCCCAGTAAAGGGGAACCCATACTTTCCCAAAACATTCCATTCTACTTTTAGATAGTTGTAAATATTGGAACTTTTTTCTTCAATTAAGCCCATATGTCTACCTTTTTACAATTCCATCAGCTGCTTCTGATTTCCACTTTGGAAACAGATAAACAGAAACAATAAGTCTGATTCTTCTTTCATGTAACAGATCAATAAAATGAAAGAAGATATATATAATCAATCACTCTATCACAGATTTAGAACTGGCAGAGAACCGATCCTCTCATTTTATGGATGAGGAAACAGAAATAAAAAAAATAATGTGATTTGCCTGAGGTCACAAAGATTTTATAAAAGGCAGAAACAGGATTAGAACTCAGAACATCTGACTCTAGTCCAGCAAGCTTTCTACAATATTACAAACTTGTATCTGATACCACCCTGACCCTGGCAAACCTTATTTAATATGGTCTTCAGCTGTCTTTATTCTGGAAACCAAGTCTCTTTCAATCTACTATCACACTATCCTAAAGTGTTAAAAGTATGCACACAAGTAGAAAAACAGAATTGTTTAAGATGAATCATGGCTTTAAATGTATACAGCACTCTTGTGGAATACTAGCAAGCAAGAGAAGCAGATAAAGTAGCTTTGAAATCAGCAATAACAAATCAGCAAAATCTTTTTGAGTAAAGCTAGATCAACAGAAACTTTAAGATGTAATTTCACAACAAAAGCTACAAATCAAAACCTTCCCATCAAAACAATGAAAAAGAAATTTAAATGATTATGATTCCCTGACCCCATCCAAGATATAACTATAACAAAACCTTAATGGTTTCAAGAGTGCCTTAAAAACAACAACCAATTAACTTTGGGAATTTAAGAGGAAACATAAGCCTGAGGAATGTTTGAAGGTTCAACAAAATCATAATATCATACACTAGATCTGGAAGGGATCCCAGAGGCCATACTGTCCAACTCCCTCATTTTATAGATGAGAAAACTGAGACCAAGGGAAGTGGCTTGTACAATGTCACACAGATGAAATACTGGTATAATCGAGCTCTGAACTCAAGTTGTCTGAGTTTAGAGTCAATACTCTTTCTGGGTTGAGGCAGCCAACCATCAAAACATAATAATCATCAAAAGGAGAAAGAGTATTAATGCAGGCAAAATTTTAGTTTGCTAATTGATTATTTAAACATTACTACTTCAGAGATTAGCTGTGACTTGTTACAAAATTTTCTAAAATAATCTGAATATAAGAATAAATTAAGAGACTTTATGATCATGAATATTAACCCTATAATTACTAAAACTTTATAGACATTCTTTTACAAAGCCAGGTGACAAAGGGTTCAAGGGTTTGTTACTGAAATAATTTAGTAACATGTAGCTTCAAAACTTTATACAACTTATATATGAGAAATTACTTACTGTGTTTTTGGATGGTTCCCACGCTGTATCTACTTTCCCCACATCCTGCATATCTTGAAGCTGGCGAAGTTGTGATAAAGTATGATGTCTCAGAGCTTCATGCAATGGAGTATCCCCATCTTTATCCTGAATATCCAGTTTAGCACCTGCACGAACCAAAAGCTAAAAGGAAGAAAAAAATCTCATTTAGGCAACACAAATTACTGAAGTTTGATACATAATCAAGGATATGTAAAGTCTCATTAAGTGATACAACAAAGCATCAGCACCGTTATATTTTTTAATTTACTCTTATAACTATTATTTTTTATGTTTCTGGGTTCTCACATAATGAGTGATAACATCTGATGATTCAAGTTAATATGTTAACCATATTCACTTAATCCACTGTCTACAAAGACACATTAACAGTACAATTTACAGGTTTTGTTATTTTCATTTTGAAGGGGGTAATCAATGTATGTCAACCATTTCCATTAGGAGAGTAAACAATTTTTAGTTTCATTTGTTATAAGTGCTTGTTATTGATCCAATTTTTTCCTAGTCAATTTCCTCTCAAACAGGTTAAAATATACACGAGGCATAACAGCGATGATCTGCTGCTCCATTAATTCCTGGCATGAAGCTATTTTCTCCAAAATGATGTAGTCACTCTCACTGAATACAAATTCTAAAACCTGTAACAATGACATAATATTACAATATAGATAGAAAATTGTGTACGTATTTTGAAAGTTATATCAGATGTCAATTTTGTACATTTCAACAGATAGGTAGCTATTATATGTATCCCATGGAGGATTATAGGCTTATATTTAAGATTTTTATGGACAGGTTTAGTGAAATCTATTTTTTCTTAATGCTTTTTTTTTTCCCTAAACCATCCCAATTGTGGTTTCAGAAACACAAAAAGAATAGTAGATATGAGACTTCAGGTATACTGTCCTGTAATCAGAATTGGTCTTTACAGAAAACCTTTACAGAAATAAAGAAAGACCTAAATAAATAACCGGAGAAAGCAGTTTCAGTTGCATGATGAAGTCAAATTGCAAAGTGTTTAGAAAAAGTCGAAATGGAAGCATTAAGTATAGAAAGACTTTTCTAGGGCTTGACTGAGAAAGGGAGAAAGGATATTAGATGACAGGTAGCAGGGACATTAAGATCTAGCAAGACATATGGGTCAATTGTAAAAAGGACATCATAGGCAGAGGCACTTTCACACTAATATTCTAATTAGAACACTGGGGGTCTATTTGGTCTGTGCTTCTAAATATTTGGTACTTTGCCCTGTGTTGGAGTGAACAAATTCTTGTTCCTTGCTTCCAATTGTGATAAAGCTCACTTTCTGAAGTGAAAAATCTCTCTACCATAACTTTTCCCCCACATGGTTGTTCTTATCCATTTCACCCCTAACCTTTGTTAACCTTAAAATGACACAAATGTCTGGTAATTATTTTTCTCTCACGTCTGGTATCCTAGTTCTATACTGTTAAACAACTCCTTCATCCTTTTACAACAGTTCCAATGTCTGAAACTCAGAGAAACCTGACCTTTTCTGGAAGACAATTAAAACTCATCCTTTGCCATCTTCAACCAACTCCTTTCATAACCAGCAACACACAAGGTCAGGGAATACAGCATCCTTATTGGTTCCCACTGCTATAATCCTTTAATCAGTTCTATTTGAACTTCACCCCACTTGTTTGCATTACCCGGTCCAGATTCTTATGAATGACCTCAGCGATGAGGACAACCAGGCTTCCAGTGGATTTGCACCTGAAAACTTCCTGTATGTCCTGTGCCCACGCCCTCTCTCATGAGGATATAAATTCCTTGAGAGCAGGGATTGTCTTTCTATTTGTATTCCCAGTGATTAATACAGTCCTTTGCACGTAGTAAGTGATTAATAAATGTTTTAGGGTTTTTTTTTTCATTTATCTCACTTTACTGGGAAAATTAGAGCCATGCTGTGAGTTCCTTCAGAATAAAGATTAAGTGTGTGTGTGTGTGTGTGTGTGTGTGTGTGTGTGTGAACACACACACAAGTGATCAACGTGGGAATGTTTTGCTTGACTATGCTTGTTTGTAACAAGTGTCTTATTTTTCTTGCTTTTTCAATGTGGGGTGGGAATGGAAGAGGAAGAATACAGTTATAAAAATAAAATAAAATTTTATGACCACCCCCTCCACATGACCCTAACATTCCTTCAACCTACTGTTCTCTATTTCACCTCTATTTCAATGCTAAACTCTTAGAGAATAGCCTACACTTTTATACACTCTTCATTATTCAACCCCTTGCAATCAGGTTTTCCACCCCCTCACTCCCTAATACCATACTATTAAAACATCTCTCAAAGGTTGTCAATCTACCTCTTCACTGCTACCTGCAATGACCTCTTCTTAGTCCCCATCCTCCTTGACCTTTCTGTAGATTTCAGCATTGCTGATAACCTCTTCCCCAATGGATACCTCAGCTTCAGTGACAACTCCTTTTTCAGTAACCTTTGCTGACTCATAGTTCATCTCCTGACCTTTGTGGTTCCCCTTGGTCAAGGTTTCATTATAGAGCATCTTTTCTTCTCTCTCCCCCATTCTATGAGTTCAAATATCACCTCTACAGAGAAGGGCCTAGGATAGTGTAATAGAAAGCAAAACTTACACCAATAAAACCATGGGCTCAAACTATCTCTAAAACTTATTAAATAAGTTCTAAGGGGTATCATCAACCCTATCCCTCCTTTTTAGGATGAAATGAGATAATAAATATAAAGAACCTTGCAATCATAACAAAACATGTCAGGTATTACCATTATTATTGATATTAAAATTTCCAGATTTATATATTCAGTCCTGAATCTCTCACCCAAATTCTAACTGATACTTAATAAGTATTTGTTCCCCTCCTCTTCTCTCATCACCCACACCAGCATTTCAAAATGTTTAAAATGGAAATAATAATCTTTCCCCCTAAACTCACCTCCTCTTTCCAACTTCCCTAATCTGTTAAGAGTACCACTATTGTCAGAGGCACCCAGGTTTAAAACTTCTGAGTCATCCTTGCCTCTTCTCTCTCCCAACCCCTTCACCGCACTGCTTGCCGTCACCTCCATTCTGCTTTTTACAATCTCTTTCACAGACATCCTCTTCAGTTCACTCTTGTACAGGTACTATCCTACCACCTCATGCCTATATGTTCCTGATTGGTCTCCTGGTCCTCACTATCTCCCTTTTTCCAACATACCTTCACACAATTGCTGAAATAATCTTTTCCTAAAGCACAGGTCTATCTTGCTCTCCTGCTTAGAAATGTTCTATATTGCTTCTAGGATAAAATACAAAACCTTTATTTAAACTTGGCATTTAAGGCTTGCCAAACTTACCTAACATTTATCTCTGGTCTATCTTTCTAGTCTTATGTCACTTTTATTTCCTTTCAAGCCTTCAAAATTCTAGCTAAAGTGGACTGTTTGCTCTCCTCCCTGCCCCCATCCACTCCCACATCTACGCATACAAAGCAAACATCAACCATGAATATAACATACTCTGTTCTGATCTCTGCCTTTTAGAAGCCTTATTTTCCGCCAAGTTTTTGCACAAGTAGCCTTCTTCACTGTAGCTTTCCTTGATCCTCAAACCTGGAAGTGTTCTCTCCCTCAAGCATTCCTACAGCAATGGATCTGGATCTTCCTTCAGTCCCTAGTTTATATTTTAGGAATACACAATATTTTCTTAATCCCTGAAGTAATACCCCTTCCCCACCTTTTACTGTCCTTAGGTACCTTGAAACTTCAATTCAGAGAATCTTCCTTGAATGCCCCAGCTGAAACTATTCCCAAATATTGCCCCAAATATTCCTGGAAGCCTCAGCTTGAATCTCTCCTTTGTCTTTATCATATCCTTTTTTAAAAATTACATTTAAAGAAGTACATCTCACCTGATTGAAATCCTTATTGATAAGGACTACATGTCATTTTTATTTTCATATACCCAGGTCCTAAATCAATGGGTGCACAAAGCAGACATTTAACAAGGGTGTGGTAAATTTCTTAGGGAAAAAGGAAAGAAAAGCACTTGTTAAAAATAAGCAACCTGGAGTCAAGATGGTGGAGTAGAAACAGGACCTCCACTCCGGCTCCGGCTCCCACCCCCTACCCCCTCCAATTCATGTAAAAGGTGACTCTGAACAAACTCTGAAGCTACAGAACCCACAAAATGACACAGAGAAGCTAACCTCCCACTGAGGACATCCAGGGAGGCCAGGAGCAAGGAGACAGCAAAGAGCTCTGGGAACCAACCCCGACCCCCCACAAGCCAAGGTTTAAGCACCAGGGCGGGGCTGACCACCCACTGGCTGGAGGGACTTCATTTCACCAGCAGCTGGGGCGGTTTCCAGAATTATCAACCCATAGATGATAAGGACACAATGAGAGGTCAGTGCAGTGTGGACTTTGGGATCCAAGAGTTGGGATCCAATAGTTAGGCGCGAAGTCGCTGAGGAGCTAGGGCCACGTAGCTGCCACCACATGGTAGCTTCAGCTCCTGGTCTGCAGTTTGTAAGGGGACCAAGCAACCAACCAGTCTCAGGAGTAATTGCTCTTGCTTTAACCTGCTTGGATCTGGATTGCAGTCTAGGGTGGATGCCCTGGGGTGTGGCAGAGTGTGTAGAGGCTTCAGCGAGGGCACCCAACTAATACCTTTGGCAGCTGAAAAAACCCCAGCATTTGGGACGAAGTTCCCCTTTCTGGTAGCAGAGTCCTACTGTGGCAAAAAGCCCAAAAGTCAAATAATTGAGTGGCAACATAAGCAAATGAGGGAAGCAAAGCAAACAAAGCAACCCAACTTTACACTTCTATTTTGGAGAAAAAAAGGATCCAAGCATGGAACAGCAGGAAGCCAGTGAAGTCAGAACTCCTGAACCAAAAGCTTCCAAAAAAAAAAAAATACAAGCTGGTTACAGGCCACAGAAGACCTTAAGAAGGATTCTGAAAATCAAATGAGAGAAGTAGAGGAAAAATTGGGAGAAATGAGAACGATGAAAGAAAATTATGATTTGAGAGTCAACAACATGACTGAAGAAAAGAACACCTTAAAAAATAGACTAACTAAAATGACAAAAGAGGCTCAAAAGGCCAATGAGGACAAGAATGCCTTAAAAAGCTGTATCTGCCAGATGGAAAAAGAATCTCAAAAGCTCACTGAAGAGAACAAATGGAAGCTAGGGACTTTATGAGAAATCAAGATACTATTAAACAGGTCCAAACAAATGAAAAAAATAGAAGGCAATGTGAAATATCTCATTGGCAAAACCACTGACCTGGAAAATAGATCCAGGAGAGATAATTTAAAAATTACTGGACTACCTGAAAGCCATGATCAAAAAAAGAACCTAGAAATCATCCTCCAAGAAATTCTCAAGGAAAATTTCCCTGATATTTTAGAACCAGAGGGCAAAATAGAGGTTGAAATAATCCACTGATGACCTCCTGAAAAAGATCCCCAAAAAGAAAACTCCTAGGAATATTATAGCCAGGCTCCGGAGTTCCCAGATCAAGGAGGAAATATTACAAGCAGCCAGGAAGAAACAATTTGAATATTGTGGAAACACAATCAGGATAACCCAGGATCTGGCACCTTCTACACTGAGGGATTGAAGGGCTTGGAATAGGATATTCTGGAGGTCAAAGGAGCTGGGATTAAAACCAAGAATCACCTACCCAGCAAAACTGAGTATTATGTTTCAGGGGAAAATATGGTCACTCAGTGGAATAGGGAACTTTCAAGCATTCTTGATGAAAAAACCAGAGTTGAATAGAAAATTTGACATTCATATACAAGAAGCAAGAGAAGCATGAGAAGGCAGAGAAAAGAAATCATAAGGAACTTATCAAAGTTGAACTATTTACATCCCTACATGGAAAAATGATAATTGTAACTTATTAAACTTTTCTCAGTACGAGAATAATTGAAGGGAATAGAAATGTGTATACATACACACATATGTCTATATAGGAGTATATATATATATATACATATATACGCTATATGGGCATATAAATACATATGTGAATGTGTAATATATGTGTACAGGTATATATAGAGAGCACAGGGCAAATTTAATAGGAAGGGATGGTACTTCAAAGGTAATATTAAGAGGTGAGAGAGGAAGATGAGAGGAGATGGGGAGAGACAGAATGGGGCAAACTGTCTCATATAGAAGAGGCAAGGGAAAATGGTTACAATGGAAGGGAAGAACAGGAAGGCAAAAGGGAATGGGTCAACCTTATTCTCATTGAATTTGGCTTAGGGAGGGAATGACATACACACTAAATAGGGTATCTCACCCTACAAGAGAGTGGGGGGAAGGGAATGAGGGGGGGATGATGGAAGGGAGGACAGGCTGGGGGGAGGGAAGTTGGAAGCACCTGCTTTTGAAAAGGGACAGGATCAAAGTAGAGAACAGAACAAGTGGGAGGTGGGATAGGAGGGAAGGAAATATAGTCAGTCTTTTGCAATATATTGAAATGTTTTGCATAGCTACATATGTACAACCTATACTGAATTGCTTATCTTCCCAGTAACGGTGGGTGACAAGGGAGGAAGGGAATGAATCTGGAATTCAAAGTTTTAAAATCAAATGTTTAAAAAAAGAGTGTATACGTGTATGTATACACACACACATATATAGTATTATTATTAATTTTTTTTTGCTTTTTGGAGGACAATTGGGGTTAAGTGACTTGTCCAAGGTCACACGGCTAGTTTTGTGTCTGAGGCCAGATCTGACCTCAGGTCCTCCTGACTTCAGGGCCGGTGCTCTATTCACTGCGCCACCTAGCCGCCCCTTATATATACTATTATTAATATTATTTTACATGTAACTGGGAAATAAGAAATACAGGCAACTGGGGCATAGAGATCCACCGTGCCCTACTGGAAAGTTGGAGGAGGTATGGGAGAAGATATGGGAGAGAGAAGAGGGGATATTTTGGGGTGGTGGGTAGGGGTAAAATGGGGAGAAAATTTATAACTCAAAATATTGCAGAAATGAATGATGTAAACTAGAAGTTAATAAAGCAACTGATTTAAAAAAAATAAGCAACCTAAAAACCTTACTGAGGTATATATTTTAGGAGATAATCTATTTAATCATTTCATTACTAGAGTGACTAAATTACTGAAACATAAACTTTTTAGTATTTTAATATTTGCAATAGTAGATATATAAGACCAAAGATGTAAAGTATGGTCAAATCTCTATTATAATCTGCCACCCTCCAAATTAAAATTACTTTCTATGCTAAAGTGGAATTACTCTTGGTTGCCATATTTGCCCAATAGCCAGGATATCAAGTGTTGGTTAAGGTGATTTCCAGGAGTTTTTGTGAAATCCTCACTGTGTATTCATCATATTTTCCTATGTTCACCCTTGAACTAACATCACTGATAATTCAAGATGATTTAATTTTTAATGTGTTACTAAATTCTTTTTATTTTTTTCAAATTCTTTATTAACCTTTATTAACTTTATTAATACATCATTCATTTCTGCCAGATTTTAAGTTACAAATTTTCTCCCCGTTTTTCCCCTATCCACCACCCCAAAATAGCAGTCCCACAGGATATCCCTTCCTCCAATCTGCTCTCTCCCATATTTTCTTCCATACCCCTTTCAACTTTTCCAGTGGATCTCTATACCCCAGTGCCTGTATATCTTATTTCCCAATTACATGTAAAACAGTATTAATAATATATATGTATATATTTGTGTATTTGGTTTTAAAACTTTGAATTCCAGATTCATTCCCTTCCTCCCTTGTCTCCCACCCTTATTGGGAAGATAAGCAGTTCAGTATAGGTTGTACATGTGTGGCTAATGCAAAACAATAACATAGTAGATATATTGTGAAAGATTGACCATATTTCCCTCCCTCCTATCCTACCTCCCACTTTTTCTATTCTCTACTTTGATTCCATCCCTTTTCAAAAGTGGGTGTTCCCAACTTCCCTCTCCGCCAGCTTGCCCTCCCTTCCATTATTCCCCCTCTCATCCCCTTCCCCCCCTACTCTCCTAGAGGGTGAGATACCCTATTTAGTGTGTATTTCATTCCCTCCTCAAGCCAAATTCAATGGGAATAAGGTAGACCCATTCCCTTTTGCATTCCTATTCTTCCCCTCCATTGTAACCATTTTCTCTTGCCTCTTCTATATGAGATAGTTTACCCCATTCTGTCTATATATGTGTCTATATATATTTCTATTCCCTTCAACTTCTGAGAAAAGTTTCATCAGTTACAATTATTGTTTTTCCCGTGTAGGAATGTTAATAGTTCAACTTTGATATGTTCCTTATGATTACTTTTCCCTGTTTACCTTCTCATGCTTCTCTTGCTTCTTGTATCTGAATGTCAAATTTTCTATTCAATTCTGGTTTTTTCATCAAGAATGCTTGAAAGTCCTCTATTCCACTGAATGACAATATTTTCCCCTGAAACATGATACTCAGTTTTGCTGGGTAGGTGGCTCTTGGTTTTAATCCCAGCTCCTCTGATGTCCAGAATATCCTATTACAAGCCCTTCGATCCCTCAGAGTAGAAGCTGCCAGATCCTGGGTTATCCTGATTGTGTTTCCACAATATTCAAATTGTTTCTTCCTGGATGCTTGTAATATTCTCTCCTTAATCTGGGAATTCCAGAACCTGGCTATAATATTCCTAGGAGTTTTCTTTTGGGAATCTTTTTCAGGGGGTGATCGGTGGATTCTTTCAAACTATTTTGCCGTCTGGTTCTAAAACATCAGGGAAGTTTTCTTTAAGAACTTCCTGCAGGATGATTTCTAGGTTCTTACTTTGATCATGGCTTTCAGGTAGTCCGATAATTTTTAAATTATCTCTTCTGGATCTATTTTCCAGGTCATTGGTTTTTCCCATGAGATATTTCACATTGCCTTCTATTCTTTTATTTGTTTGGATCTGTTTAATAGCATCTTGATTTCTCATAAAGTCATTAGCCTCCATTTGCTCCAGTCTAATTCTGAAGCAATGATATTCCTCATTGAGCTTTTGAGATTCTTTTTCCATCTGGCAAATTTGTTTTTTTAAGGCATTCTTCTCCTCCTTGCCTTTTTGAGCCTCTTTTGCCATTTGAGTTAGTCTATTTTTTAAAGTATGATTTTCCTCAGTCAGGCTGATGACTCACATTTTGTAATTTTCTTGCATTGTTCTCATTTCTCTTCCCAATTTTTCCTCCACTTCTCATCTGCTTCTTAAGGTCCTCTATGGCCTGTAACCAGCTCGTATTTTCCTTAGAAGCTTGTGGTGCATGAGTTCTGACTTCACTGTCTTCCTCTTGTTCCATGCTTTGCTCCTTTTTGTCCCCAAAATAGGAGTCTAATGTTGGAATCTTCTGTCTGCTTTGTTTCCTTTGCCTGGTCATGTCGCCCCTCAGTCACTTGACCCCTGGGCTTTTTGCCACAGTAGGACTCTGCCACCAGACAGGGGAGCTTTCGTCCCAAATGCTGGGGTTTTCTCAGCTGCCGGAGGTATTAGATGGGTGCCCTCTCTGAGGCCTCCACATGCTCTGGCAAGCTGGACACACACCCCAGGACCTCCACCCTAGACTGCAATCCAGATCCAAGAAGTTTAAAGGAAGAGCGATTACCCCTCAGAGTGGTGCTTCGTCTCCCTATACTCTTCAGGCCAGGTGCTGAAGCTGCCACGTGGTGCTGGCTGGCTGTGTCTCGCCCCAGGGGCAAAAGCCACACACTCCCACTTACTGGTCCCAAAGTCCAGACTGCACTGACCTCTCACTTTGTCCTTCGCATCTATGTGTTGATAAATCTGGAAACGGCCACAGCTGCTGCTGATCTGGAGTCCATCCGGCCAGCGGCTGGTCAGGCCTGCCCTGGGGTTAAAACCTCAGCATGGTGGCTGATTCCTGCCAGCCTGTCCTCAGCAGGAGGTTAGCTTCTCTGTGTCATTTTGTGGGTTCTGCAGCTCCAAAGTTTGTTTAGAGTCCCCTTTTACATGGATCGGGGAAGGTGGAAGCCGGAGCCCAGCAGAGGTCCTGCTTCTACTCTGCTATCTTGACTCCCTGTTACTGAATTCTTTATAAAATTTCATTACTTCTTCAGTCTTTGCAAAATATGTTAGCACATAAATATTATTATTTTCATGGTGATATTTTTTAAATGCTCATTATAAGCACTGACAAATAAGATAACCAACTGTTTTATGAATTATTTTTTCTTGCCCTAGGGCACACAATAATATTGATTCCACCAACTTTTTTATTAGCTTCTTCTAGGAAGATATGAACTATCCTTCAATTTAAAAGCAGCTTCTTTTTGTCTTGACATCAAATGTAGTGAGAACAATGACATTGCTAAGATTTGACTTCTCTAGTACTGTGTTTACCCAATGGACAAGAATCTCATATCTGGAATAGTAAAATCTAAGTTAATGTTTCTTTTAGACTCTCTACAAATTACATGATTAATTACTCTTTGTCCCCTCTTCCACTACATGAATACCATTCGGTAAAATAGAACACACAAAACAAATAATCCATTTTAGTTTTTTTCTTTGCTTCATGGATTGCCATTAATGAATTTTATCACCTAATGGTCAATTTCCAAGACATAAGACTCTCTGAACTTAACTAGAATAGTCCCTAAAGACATTCATTTATTGCCAGGACCTGACAGAATGTGACATACATTGGCAGAGCTTCCAATAACCCAGAGCTCCCTCTACACCACAGTGGGACATTAGAGTAAAAAACAAGAAAGTTCAGAGAGAGACCCAATTAAGACCTTTTGCTGATCCCCATAAGCTAGTCCTCCTGACACAAAAATCACCCTGTATTTTATATTCTGCATTCACATCCTCTGAAAGAAGATATGCTCAGTGAATGCCAGTACCATTTCATTTTCTGCTATCTATCCTCAGGACCTAGCACAATGTCCAGCACATAAAAAAGATAATAAATGCTCATCAATTAATTGATCCTTAACCATTTAAGGGTTAAACTGGAAAGACTACAAAAAACAGAAAAGTTATGTCAAGATTACTATGCCAAAATAAATTCACTATCAAAGATAACAGAAGCACCAAATTTAGACTCTGACATCAGTTCCCCAGTGTAATTAATGGCATGCAAAGTAGTACTTTGTTCCTTGTTTCAGTTATGGTAAAGGAAAGCGAGGTAGTACTTGGCTCCTTGTTTCAGTTATTCAAGTACTTTTGAGCCTCACCTGCGATTACAGCAAGTCTTTCTTGGAAAAAGCATACTTGTGTTGCCCTTTAATAGGCCTAAAGGAGTTTGGAGACTTTCTCTGCCTTTAATAGGCCTCATGTCATTACATGGAGCCCATGGTGGGAGGAACTTGTTGAAAGAGTGGAACAGGAAGGGCAGAAAAGGAAGGAGCAGAGTATGTAAAAGCTCAAGCACAAGCTGGGGCCAGGCAGAACTAACAGAGAGAATGTTTGTGATGTTGGCACTCTGTTGTTCTATGTTGGTGTTACTTTTGTCAGACAAAAGCACTCTGTTGAATTGTGTTACTCTGTAACATTTTACATAACATATTACATCTGTAACATCTGAAGCATTTTATCTGTTGATTGTTTTACCTTGTCAGACAGAAGCATTTTTGTCTGTTGAATTGTGTTACTTTGTCAGACAAAAGCACTCTGTTGATTTGTGTTTATTTCTCAGACAGAAAGTAAATTTCGATGATAATGCCAGCAATATGTATGAATATTATTCAAACTCTGTTAAGTTTAATTTGTGTAAATATTGTTGTGGTTCTGTTAAGCTTTGCTTTTCTAGAAACAGAAACTGCAAAGACCTTGGGGTAGAGAAGTCCCCAGAGAGCTGCCCACCTGTGAATTCAGGCAACAGTCCTATGAATCCAGGCAAGTGCTGGGAATGTGGAAAAGGAGCCATGCAGTCTGCAAGTCTGCCTTGAGTTAAGATGAAAGGAGACTTTACTTGGGTATTCAGGGCCAACTGATGATACTGTAACTTAATGTGACCTAGGGGTAGATAGTCTTTATACTTTCCGCTACCCCTTAAGGATGACTGATAAGGATGATTAGAAACGAGCCTCCAATCAAGATGAAAGAAGACTTTAGATGGATACTTTTTATTGATTGAGGAGATTGTGACTTACTGAATGATATGTTTTATTTAAGACTACGTGGCCACCTTAGTAATAAGCTGTTATGCTATGCTGTTGTGAATGTTGTGTTTTAGTTTCTAGAATGTTTTGCTTTAGTTTATTGCTGAGTAAATAGAGAGTCATTATACTATTCAAGATTAAATCCTTAAAGTAATTCACAGAAGCAGTCCTCAGGAGAGCTGCTTGTGATTGGCTATATGAGGTGCTATATGAGGAAGTACAACTGACATTAAAGAAAACAAAGATAGGAAAAACACTGGCTATAAAACTGAGTATATACAAAGAAAGTCTGTACTAGAAAGCAATACAATTTGGAGTGCATTAGGGAGATTAATCTGAGAGAGATTAAATTAACCATAAGAATGAGGGAGATTAAATTAATCTTGAAAATTTCAAGATAACTGAAAGAGGAAAAAAAATAACACTTGGAAAAATAATTTATTTTATCACTACTGAAAAAGATGATCTGCTGCAATACATATAAGTAATTAAAGGATACGAGCATAGTACTTTTCAAATAAAGGACTGCAAGTTATCAAAAAACCACATGAAAGAATATTGATAATAAGAAAGAACTGCTCATAATGAGAAAAATGAAAACTAAAATAGTAATAGTTAACACTTAAATAGTACCTAGCAATTCCACAAGGTAGGTTCTATTATTATCCTCATTTTACAGATTATAAAGTTGAAGAAGAGAATAATTAAGTGTCTTGTCCAGGATAGACAGTAAGTGGCTAAGGTAGGATGCAAACTCAAACCTACATGCATTTAAAATATTAGCAAAGATGACCCAAAAAGGAAAAATGACAGTTGTCAGCAACAGCTGTGAGAAGACAGGCCCACTGATAGTAGAGCAGTGAAATGTTCCAACTATTCTTGAAAACAGTTTTGGAGTTATACCCCAAAAGTGAATAAACTGCATATCCTTTAACCCAGAAGTAGGGCTATTAAGCATATACCATAAAGAGGTCAAAGACAAAAGGAAAAGGATCCACATGTACAAAATAGGTCTGTAGCAGAGTTTGAAAACCTCCCCTGCTTTGCACTTTGTAGCAAAGAACTAGAAACAAAGTGGGTACCCCCCTCAATTGAGGAATGGCTAAATAAACTGTGATATGTGAATGTATGGGCACCTAGGTGGCACAGTGAATAAAATGCCCAGCCTGGAGTAAGGAATACTCATCTTCCTGAGTTCAAATCTAGCCTCAGACACTTGTTAGCTGTGTGACCCTGAGCAAGTCATCTAACCCTGTTTGCCCCAGCTGCCTCATCTGTAAAATGTGTCAGAGAAGGAAATAGCAAACTACTCCAGTATCTTTGCCAAGAAAACCCCAAAAGGAACACAAAGAACTGGACACAACTAAAAAATCACAGAACAACAACAAAAATATGAATACAAAGCAAAATGACTGCCACATAAGATATGATGAACATGAGTAAAGAATTCAGAAAGACTTGTGTGAGAGAGTGAATCAAGAAGAGAACAATTTATACAATTGACCACAATAATGTAAAGGAAAATGACTAATAGATTTCACAACTCTGATCAATAAAATGATCAACTGAGACTTCAGAGATGATGAAGTATGCCTCCCACCCCCTGGCAGATTGATTAGATGGACAGAATGAGACAATAATTTTCAGAGAATGCCAAAATGATGATCAGACTGCTTGGATATAATTATTTCTTACAAGGAAGTTGGGGAGGGGCTAGAAGTTCAAAACAGAATTTATATTTCCCCAGAATCCATCCCTCCTCTCAACATCCCTATTTCTGCTAAAGCTCACCTAGGCTGGCAACCTATGAGTCACCCACGCCTCTTCCCTTTCTCCTCCCACCCAATCAGCTGTCAAGTGTTGCTGAAGTCTACCTCAGCATCTCCTCTCACATAATTCTATTGATTACAGAGGGTAATAAGAATGGAAATTTGAAGATCCTCCCTGCCCCTTTATAGAGCTAGGGGAGAGTTTGATGATCTCTCCTGCTCTGAAAGTAAACTCTTTCCCCAATAGGCTAAATATAGTCACATGGAGCCAGTGGTGGGAGGAGTTTGCTGAAGGGAAGCAGAGCCCACAGGAAGCTGGTAGTCAGAGCTAGTGAGATGGGGTGGGAGGGAGGTAGAAAGGATGTGCAGGCAAGGAGATAGAGAGGTTTGTGAGTAAATACAGATCTTAGACTGGTTTGTGGGAAGGCTGAAGGCTGCTGTGGCTCTCAGTTGTTATGACTTCTGAATATCTTTGGTACTATGATGGAACTGGCTTACTGGTTTTGGGATTGGCTTTTCTGGTGTCTAAATAAATGCTTCAGTTCTATCCTCTATCTGGAGAGTTTGGCATATTTTGCAATCGAACGTCTTGTGATACTTACAGTCACAGTCTTTTTTGTGATCACGGGCGCTGTAAATATTGCATTGGCTCTACACAGAGCTGCAGAGCCTCTTCATCAGTGAAGGCCCTCATTATCTCTCAATGGACTACTGCAATAGTTTCAAATTTGTTCTTTCTATTTCCATTTGCTCCCCCCCTGCAATCTATTCTTCACAGTACTGCTAAACTAACATTCCTAAAGCATGTCTGATCATATCACAACTTCACTCAAAAAATGATCACTGTCTCCCAACTCTCAGAAAATGCAAAATAATCAGTATGACATTTAAAGTCCTGCTCAGTAACCAGGAGAACAATGTACACAGTTACAGCAATACTGTATGATGACCTATCATGAACTTAGCTATTCTCAGCAATAAAATGATCCAAGATAATTCTACAGAACTTATGATGAAAAGTGCTATCCATTTCCAGAGAAAGAAATGGGAGAGCCTGAATGCAAATCAAAGATATTTTTTCTTTCTTTTTGCTTGAATATGCATATTTTTGTTTATTTTAAATTTTATGTTTACATTCATTTCCACAAGATTTTGAGTCACAAATTTTTTCCCTAACATTCCCCTGCCCACCACCATAAAACAGCGATCCCACTGAATACCCCCTCCTCCAACCCGCTCTCCTATATCTCCGCCCATTGCTCCTTGGACTTTCCAGTAGGGCTAGATGGATCTCCACACCCCAGTGGCTGTATATCTTATTTCCCAGTGCATGTAAAAAATATAATTTTTTTTGAACATTTGCTTTTAAAACTTTGAATTCCAGATTCTTTCCATTCTTCCTTCGTCACCTACCCTTACTGGGAAGATAAGCAATTCAATATAGGTGGTACATGTGTAGTTATGCAAAACATTTCCATAGTGGATATATTGTGAAAGACTAACTATATTTCCTTCTTCCCCACCCCCCACTTGTTCTGTTCTCCATTTTGACCCTGTCCCTTTTCAAAAGTGTGTGCTTCTTACTACCCTCTCCCCCCGCCCAATCTGCCCTCCCTTCTATCATCCCCCCTCTTATCCCCTTCCCCTCTACTTTCCTGTAGGGTAAGATACCCAATTTAGTGTGTATCTTATTCCCTCCTTATCTAAATTCAATGAGAGTAAGGTTGACCCATTCCCTTTTACCTTCCTGTTCTTCCCCTCCATTGTAACAGTTTTTCCTTGCCTCTTTTATATGAGATAATTTACCCCCATTCAGTCACTCCCTATCTCCTCTCATTATATTCCTCTCTCACCTCTTAATTTTATTTTTTAAATAACATCCCTTCCTATTAAATTGATTCTGGGCCCTCTGTCTATATATACCTGTATACATATATACACACACTCACATATGTATTCATACACATATATACCCTCCTATATAGACATATATGTACATATATATGTATACATATATATACACACACACATACACACATATTTCTATTCCCTTCAACTATTCTCATACTGTGAAAAGTTTCATAAGTTAAAATTATTGTTTTTCCATGTAGGAATGCTAATAGTTCAACTTTGACAAGTTCCTTATGATTTCTTTTCCCTGTTTACTTTCTCATGCTTCTCTTGTTTCTTATATTTGAATGTCATATTTTCTATTCAACTCTGTTTTTTTTCATTAAGAATGCTTGGAAGTCCTCTATTCCACTGAATGACCATATTTTCCCCTGAAACAATGATACTTAGTTTTTCTGGGTAGCTGATTCTTGGTTTTAGTCCTAGCTCCTTTGACCTCTGGAATATCATATTCTAAGCCCTTCGATCCCTCAGTGTAGAAGCTGCCAGATCCTGTGTTATCCTGATTGTGTTTCCACAATATTCAAATTATTTCTTCCTGGCTGCTTGTAATATTTTCTCCTTGATCTGGGAACTCCAAAACCTGGCTATAATATTTCGGAGTTTTCTTTTTGGGATCTTTTTCGAAAGGTGATTGGTGGATTCTTTCAACCTCTATTTTGCCCTCTGGTTCTAAAATGTCAGGGAAATTTTCCTTGAGAATTTCTTGGAGGATGATTTCTAGGTTCTTTTTTTGATCATGGCTTTCAGGTAGTCCAATAATTTTTAAATTATCTCTCCTGGATCTATTTTCCAGGTCAGTGGTATTCCCAATGAGATATTTCACATTGCCTTCTATTTCTTCATTTGTTTGGACCTGTTTAATAGTATCTTGATTTCTCATGAAGTCACTAGCTTCCATTTGTTCTCTTCAGTGAGCTTTTGAGATTCTTTTTCCATCTGGGAAATTCAGCTTTTTAAGGCATTCTTCTCCTCATTGGCTTTTTGAGCCTCTTTTGCCATTTCAGTTAGTCTATTTTTTAAGGTGTTATTTTCTTCAGTCAGGTTTTTGACTCTTTATCTTACATCATTCTCATTTCTCATCCCAATTTTTCCTCTACTTCTCTTACTTGGTTTTCAAAATCCTTCTTGAGCTCTTCTATGGCCTGTAAGACCAATTCATATATTTCTTGGAAACTTTTGGTACAGGAGTTCTGACTTCATTGTCTTCCTGCTGTTCCATGATTTGATTCTTTTTTTCCCCCCAAAAAAAGGAATCTAAGGTTTGACTGCTGTGCTTGCTTTGCTTCCTCATGTTTCCACTCAATTACTTGACTTTTGAGCTTTTGGCCCCAGTAGAACTCTGCTTCCAGACAGGAGAGCTTCGTCTCAGATCGCTGGGGTTTTTGTAGCTGCTGGAGCTATTATTGGGTGCCCTCTCAGAAGCCTCTATAAGCTCTGGCACCTGGTCACATACCCCAGGACCTCCAACCAAGTCAGTGATCCAGATCCAAGCAGGTTAAAGGAAGAGCAATTACCCCTGAGACTGGTTGCTTGGTCCCCCTACAATCTGCAGTTCAGGAGTTCTGAAGCATCCATGCAGTGGCAGCTGTACCACGGTAGCGCTTCTGCCAATTCTTGCCTTCTCGCCCCAGCAGTAGAGGCTGGACCGCACTCTCGGTCCCCCTATTCCCACAAAGTCCACACTGACCTTTTACTTTGGCTTTGACATTTATGGGTCAATAATTCTGGAAACCCACCACAGCTGCTGGTGATCCACTTTCCCAAGTCCACTCCAGCCACTGCTTGGTGGGGGCCACCCTGAAGCTAAAATCGCAGCCTCACAAGGGGCTGGGCTCAGCTCCCAGAGCGCTGCAATGGACCCTTCCTACCGGCTTGCTGGGCTGCCTTCAGCAGGAGATTTGTTTCTCCCTGTCACTTTGGGTT
This sequence comes from Petaurus breviceps papuanus, assembly GCF_028583685.1. NCBI lineage: Eukaryota > Metazoa > Chordata > Mammalia > Diprotodontia > Petauridae > Petaurus > Petaurus breviceps. The sequence goes on along the minus strand of NW_027186304.1, from coordinate 35,778,616 downwards.
CTGTAGCTCTAAAGTTTGTTTAGAGTCATATTTTATAGGTATTTGAGGTGGTTATTAGGGGAGCTCACAGAGTTTTCCTGTTTCTATGCTGCCATCTTGGCTCTGCCCCCTCAATACTTTTTCTTTATTTTTCTTGGGTTTTGTATTTTTTTTGTTTGTGTTTTCTTTCACAGAATGAGATGAAAATGTGTTTTGCATGACTACACGTGAACCTATGTCAAATTGCCTGCCTTCTTAATTGGCAGGGGGGCAGAGAGAATTGGGAACTCAAAATTTGGAGAAAAAAATGAATTTTAAAATTGTTTTTACACGTAATTGGAAGAAAGTAAAATATTAAATCAGGACAAAGTCCTACTTAGTTTGGCTGCCACTTCCTTTATAATTTTGTGTAATTTTATATTTACTCCCTGTACACTCTCCATTTAAGCCAAACTGGCCTAGCACCTGCTCCCTATACCGAACATGCCATTCCTCACCCCTGTACCTTTGCAAGGCAGTTTCCCATGTTTAGAATGGACTCACTTTTCATCACTGTATTTCAGAATTTTTAGTTTGATTCAAGACAGAGATTACTGTCCAGCTCTTACAGATGACCTTTCTTATTCTATCTATTCTCTCTCTGACCCTTATACCTCAACCCTAGCCCTCTCTCTTGAACTGAGTTTGTGTTACTTGGTATTTTTTTTGGTTATTATATGTAATTTCAGTGACAGAGAATTCTTAGTAAAATAAACCTTTTTTTTTTTTTCAACCAATGTAAATCAGCAAATGTCCTTCAATTTGAAGTCTTAAGAGAGTTTCCCAAGCCAATGAGATGTTAAGGGATTTGCCTTGAGTCACTATATGTGAGAATTTGAGTCTTTCTGATTCCTTGACCTAGCTCTCACTTCATTAGAACACAAAAGCCTCTCTATTATTTTAGACTGTACTGGGGTGGGGATGATGATGAAGATTACAGCAACAGCATTTATACAGTGCTTTAAGGCTTACAAAGAGCTTTGCAATGATTACGATTATCTCATTTGATCTTCACAACAACCTTACATAGTAGGTGCTATTATTATCATCATTTTATAGGAGGAAAACAAGGCAAACAGTGGTTAAGTGAATTGACCAGGTTCACACAGCTTGTAAGTTATCTGTTGCAGGATCTGAACTTGGGTCTTCCTGGATCCAAGTCCAATGTCTATCCCCTGTGCCACCTAACTACCTACTCATCTGCATCCATGTGTCTACTAAGCAGAAGATAAGCTCCTTGGAAGTACAGCCTGTTTCATTTGCTTTTGTATTCTCAGTGCCTAGGTCAGGGTATCTGCCACAGTATACACTTAATAATAAACATTGTTGGAATTAAAATAGAAGGAATGACACTGCTTTTGGGAAATTGCTCAATCCTTTTAGCGACTTCAACCTTTTACCTAAAACAAAGGCCCATCTTTTGAATACCAATATATTCTAAACTATGCTATATGTTCATAAAACGTTGACTATCCCAGTCTTAAAAGAATTAAAGTTGCTAGCCCCCTGCCCAGATCAATGGAGAGATGTACATAAGATTTAGTAGGCTGAAATATATTTGGAGGAGAAAATATATTTACTAGAAAAGAAAGGCAGAGTCATGCAGCGTAACTTAGAGAGACCCCGTGTTCCACTGGCACACGTGCTATCCAATGATTCCCAAGTTCCCCCCAGCACATGGGATACACACCTGGCACCCCACTGAGGGTTTAGACAAGAGATGCATAGGATGAAAAGGGATGAATAGGTGGAGAGGTTGTGAAATGAACTGTTGGAGTGGAAGAAGTACCTACATCAGTAAGACTACAGATCCACTGAAGCATCTAAAAATGAAGGTGAAAATTAGAAATATACTTCTACTAGAAATATATTTTTAATCTCATATTTGAATACAGATGTATTTGACATTCCAAGAATTTGCAATACAGCTAGCAAAATAATGAAGCCACACAATAAATACTTCACTTAATAGGTTCCTACAGATACATACTCTCCTCCCTATTTTCTGTTCAATTTGTCCTAGCTGAAAATTAACATCAATTCTCAGAATGACACCAAATATCAGCCTACCCAACTCTCAATCTACTGTCTCACAAAGTCTACAACTATAAGCCTTAAAATAGGATTCAATATGTCCAAAATTCCTGTCCAATTAAAATACAAATACATGCATATAAGGAGTATCTTACCCTGACTATTTGAGTGTGTTGTCGTTCAACAGCAAGGTGTAGTGCTGTTTGCTGGTTCACATTCTGGATATCCAGGTTTGCATTTCCCTGAAAAAAGGGGGCATATATATTTTACAAGAACAAATTTCTGGAAAAAGGTCAAAAGCAACACTATAGCCTTAGCTAAGTCATGTCTCAAACTTCACCTTTATAAAAAATATATTAAAAATGTATAAGCAACTAAAGCAATAATAACCAACACAACTTATGGATGTAATCACAAGAAGAAAATGCCTTAAAATGCACACACAAAAAATAAGGGAATGGAAATAAACCCCAGTTTTGGTACACAGACAAGACCATAATGATATCTTCTTATGTCTTTCCCATTTTAATCCCCTGTTAGTATAAAGTAGACATATTCAATAAATGTTATTTGCAGACCATGACCAGTTATTTCTTCTCCACTCTGCATAGACACATCCTTATTAAAGAATATAGCTCACATATGTACATATTTATTTCCAAAATAGGTAAAAGAAAGCAGTGCTACTCTTCCCTTGCTTGAAATGGACATGGTACGACACTATTCTAGGCGAGGGATGCAAGAAATGGAGAAAGGTGAAAGGGCACACCAGCTGAAGAAGTACAAGAGATTTTCAGAGCATCCTAGAGGAAATCTCTTAGTCTGTATCACTGACTGGTCACAATACAGTGCCATAACGATTTAAGTGCCAGTTACTATGTATACAAGATACTATAACACAAAAACTAAAAACAGTCCCTGAACTCACCGTTTAATAGGAGAATATGGCAAGTAATGGGTTAAGAATTAACATGTAATATGAGGAAGGAGAGAGCATTAATTATAAGGAAAAATCAGGAAAGGTTTCCAGCTGGATGGCAATTGGGGTTAAGTGACTTGCCCAAGGTCACACGGCTAGTTTTTGTGCCAAGTGTCAAACGTCAAGAGTACATGAACAGTGTCCAGGACAGTAAGGAGAAGACTCATCCCCACCACTGGGGAGCCAGAGCAAAGGTTCAGGGACGAGAGAATGCTTGGCTCAAGAAACAATGAGGCAAGTATGGCCAAAACACAAACTAGAGTAATGTGAAATACATCTACTGAGGGAAGTGAGAGTCACTTTTGAAGGGCTTTACGTGCCAAGGTGAGGCATCTGTTCCACTTCCTCACAAAGCTGGTCAGCTGTGCAGCACCCAGGGATACCTCCAGGCTAAGGCTGTTACAGGAGGCCCTGTCCCTGTCCAGCTTCCCCTCTACTTGTACCAGCTCCCCTTCTGGCCTGCTTCATCTTCTTCACACGCTGCCCCTATGTAAGTACCTGCCTTTCCTCTTCCCTTGCTCCCCAAACCCTCCTTGATTTCTAGCTCCCTGTTAAATTTTGTCTTGCCCTGGTACAATGTAAGCTCCTTGAGAGTAGGAGCTGTCTCGTATTCTGGTTTCTGTCTCACCAGTGCCTGGCATGTAATTAACGCTTAGTGAATATACAAGTCATTCAGCTGTGTTACCAGAGAGGCAAAAAGCACTTCTCAAGGTTTTCCAACAAGAGAAATGATGCTTAAACTTGTGACTTAGGAGGATTATGTTGGCAGCTTTTGTCAAGAGGAGTGAGATAGAAAAGTCTAGTCCAGGGGTTATGAAGGCCTGCCCTAGGGTAGTGGCCCAACAAATAAGGAAGATATTTCAAAAGCTTTTAGCAAATGCTTGGACTATATGGTGGTAGGAAGATCAAGGAAAGAGTGACTAGAGAGACAAAGAGGTTTGTTTGGAGGAGGGATAGGTTTGGAAGAAAGATAAAGTTTCCTTCTTTCTTTTTTTTGGAGGGGGGAAGGCATGGTAATTGGGATAAGTGACTTGCCCAAGGTTACACAGTTAGTTAAGTGTCAAGCGTCTGAGGCTGCATTTGAACTCTGGTCCTCCTGACTCCAGGACCAGTGCTCTATTCACTGTGCCACCTAGCTGCCCCGATAAGCTTCCTTCTTGAACAAACTTTTACCTGGTCTCCATTTACTTTTTTTTTTAATGTCCATATCACCTCCCTGAAGGCAGAGACTGTCTCACTTGTTTTATATTTGTATCCCCAAGCACATGCTAAGAGCTTAATAAATGCTTTGTGATTCATTATATCACAAGAAGGTAATCTTACTTCATTAAAAGGAATCTGGAAGTCTGGACAAGAGGTTTTTTCCCCCTCTCTTTTAAATACATCTTTTATTGATGCTTTGAATAATGATTTATCCTCAAAATACAACTGATTTTCATGAGAAATGACCAAAAATAGATCATGAGGAGAAAAAAAAATGGTTATCAATCAACAAGGATGTATTATGTGCCAGGCATAGTGCTAAACCTGGGAATACAAAGACAGAAGTCCCTGCCCTCAAGAAGTATGCATACATTCTAAGTGGTCTGAATTTTCTGGTTGTTTCCATTACAAATAAATTTTACTGACCACTTCTAGTAGAAGGAATTCCTTTTTTGGATGGCAATTGGGGTTAAGTGATTTGCCCAAGGTCACATGGCTAGTTTTTGTGTCAAGTGTCTGAGGCCGGATTTGAACTCAGGTTCTCCTGACTCCAGGGCCGGCGCTCTATTCACTGCACCACCTAGCCACCCCTCATTTTTTAAACATTCTTTTTTTTTGTTTTTGGAGGGGCAATTGGGGTTAAGTGACTTGCCCAAAGTCACATAGCTAGTTAAGCATTAAGTGTCTGATGCCGTATTTGAACTCAGTTCCTCCTGACTCCAGAGCCAGTGCTCTATTCGCTGCACCACCTAGCCACACCCCCAATAGTAGGAATTTCTAAGCAGAAGCTTAGAATGAGTCAAGAAAACCTAGCATAGAAACACTTCTTCTCTACTCTCCTTTTTGATGTGATACTCTGTTTTTTCACATTAGTCTTATTCCCTCCAGTATGCTGTAAGTTTCCTGAAGGCAGAACCTGTCTTCTACTTATTATTATAAACACAATGCTAAATATTAAGTAGTTATCTAGTAAATTTTTACCATCAGAAAGTCCTGGGTTCAAATACAGTCTCAGATACTAGCTGTGTGACCTTGAGCAAGTCACTTAACTTCTGTCCATCTCAATTTCCTCATCTGTAAAATGAGGATTAATAACAGTACTTTTGTAGGACCAACAATTTCCTGACATGAATTCTTTCAGCCCCAGTTTCTCTGCTCCAGCTTTATCTCCACCACACAGCTTACTGGTCAAGCTGCACAGTCTGGGGCTCTTCAGACTCGGTGTGTGCCTGAGACCACAGGAATCACTGCACTCTGATGACTTAATGACCATGGGAGATCTCATCCAGAGAAGCTATCTCTGTTGTATAGTCTTGCTGGAGAAGGGCAAAGCCAACATTGTCTGTTAAATGTTCAGCGACTCTCAGAGTGACTCATTTTATCCCAACATCAAAAACTGAATTAACAATGCTAGAGCCAGGCCTGCAACAACCACCTACCCACCAGGGTTGCATAACGATAAAATGAGATAAAATTTGTAAAGTGCCCTGCAAAAATTTAAAGACCTACATAAAGACTATTATCCTTCTTAATTGATTGATCTGCTTACAATTTACATAATGAAAAGTGCTAACAGAATTGCATGATGACTATATTTATGACTACATTGGAGCATTTATCTCACAGGTGATTCTGAATTCTGGTCTTGCTCACTCCAGGCCCAGTTCTCTATCCACTATGCTACCTCACTGTAAATCTTATGTTATATACCTTACCTGATGCACCAAGAGTTCAGCCACTTCTACGTGATTATTAAGTGCAGCTAGATGCAAGGCAGTGTAACCATCATCTTTCTTCTCGTCTACAATCCATGGTCTTGGCAGTTTGGACAGTAACACACGCATTGCACTGAAAGTCAAATTTGATAGGGCTTATTTTTTAAATGCTTTTCTCTGGAAAAGCCTCTACCACATATATCAAATTCAGCATGACAGCACTTTTATAGTAGCAAAAAGCTGGAAATCCACTGAGTACCATTGATTAGAGAATTACTAAACAAAAGGCAATATATAAATGTAACAAAATATAATTATGTCATAAGAAGGAGCAAATATAAGGAATTCAGAGAAACATTAGAAGACTAAAGAACACTAAAAGGAAGTAAAAAACTATGTAATCATAATGACCAATACTGGTTGGGAGAAGAGATGTGAAAATACAAAACCACCTCTCCTTCTAAGGTGAGAACTACCTAAATGACTGAGCAAATTCATCTCACTGAGCTTTAGGTTTTCATCTGCAAAATGGGAATGAATCTGTTATTCATCCTGCCTAATTCTAGAGTAAAATGAGAAAATCAAACAAGGATGTAAATTCAAACATCCTATCTCTTAAATGTATAATACCAGGTAGTATTGTCCAGTAAAAAGAGGGCTAGCTTTAGAACTAGGCAGACTTTGGTTCAAGCCCTACCTTTGATACATAAGGCTTGTGTGATCTTAAGTTAAGTTGCTTAACTTCACAATGCTTTAGTCAATTCTAAGGATATAAATTGCAAAGAATGTGCTGACCTCTACATCACTAAAGAGAGTTTTCCATTCCAAGAATTATGTATACCAATCAAATCATAAGCTCAATCCCTATCCTTATAATTCATCTAATATGACCTCAGACTAAAATTAGACTCATGCATAACCTATCAAACCCAAGTTCACATATATGTTATCCCAAATAATGTGAAAGAATATCACCATTAGACTATCCAAAATAAAATAAAGGGATAACTTCAAGAAAAATATCTAAGTCTCTTTTGGTCACATCTATTTAAAGTTTCACATTCTTTTTGGAGGTGGGAGGGGCTTTTCTTGGTCTACATCTTTAGTTTATTTCTCATTTTATATTTCTCACACTTAGGTATGAAAGATAAAATATTTCTAGATTTTTATTAGGTGTACAAAAATCAGTCAGCATTATTTTTCAAAAGCTTTCTTATTAGTGATTAAGTTTTTTTCTACTTGAGACTTGTATTATTTTCCACTTTTGTCCTGAGCCCACTTCTATCTCTACATTCTAAATTGGTGATTTCAGTTCCCTAGGATTCAATTACCATCTCTTAGAAGATAACTTAAATCTACAAAGTTATTCCTCCTCTCCCTCCAGAGTACCAACCCAACACCTCCAAATTCCTTCTGGACATTTCAATCTAGATGGCCTTAAGTCAACAAACATTTACCAAGCACTTACCAGGTACTGTAAAGCACTGGGAATACAAAAAAAGGTAAAAGAAAGTCCTTGCTCTCAAGAAATGAAGTCTTACCAGGGAAGACAATATACAAAGATCTGAAGATAAGCTATGTAAATGTTACAATGGAGATGATCAGAGAGAGAAGACACTAGCATGAAGGAACATCAGGAAAGGTTTCCTTTCAAACGTAGAATTTTTAAGGAGGACTTTAAGCACTGGAAATACAAAAAGAGGCAAAAAAAAACTGTCCCTCAGGCAGCTTACAATAAATCAAATGAAGGGAGACAACATGAAAATAAATATGTATAAAGAAAGCTATAACAGAATAAACAGGAAATAACTGACAGAGAGAAGGTACCAGAATTAAGAGGGGTTGGAGAAGGCTTCCTATGAAAGATGGGATTTTAGTGAGGCCTTAAAGGAAGCCAGGGAGTCAGTTGTTGCACCAGAAGAGGAAGACTGGCACTGGCATGGTGGCCAGCCAAAGCAAATGCACAGAACTGAGAGATGGAGTGTCTTATTCATGGAATAGCCAGGCAGCCAGCGTCATCAGATATAAGCACACATATTGGAATAAAACCTAAGAAGATTGGAAAGGTACGAGTGGGTCTAGGTTGTGGAGGGCTTTGAATCCCAAACAAAGTATTCTGTATTTGTTCCTGGAAGCAACAGGAAACCACTAGAGTTTACTGAGTAGCGGGAGTGACATGATCATACCTATATTTTAGGAAAATAACTTTAGTGGCTAAGTGGGAGAATGGATTGGAGTGGGGAGAAACTTGAGGCAGGTTATTGCAATAAGCAAGGTGTAGGGTGATAAGGGCCTACACTAGAGTAGGGGCAGTGTCAAAGGAGAGAAGGGGGCATATCTGAGATGTTGTGAAGGTGAAATGAGAAGGCCTTGGCCACAGCTTAGATATGGGGGGGTGAGAGATGGTTCAGGATGACTCCTCAGTTGTAAGCCTCAGGGAATGGGAGAATGGTGCTGCTCTCTACAACAGGAAAGGTAGGAGGGGCAAGGGTTTAGAGGAAAAGATAAGAGTTCTGTCTTGGTCAAGGAAGGCAGCAGACATAGATGAAAAAGGAAAAAATGCCAGATATGGGGAACAGCATGTAAGGTGGGGATATGGAGTGTCTTATGAGAAGAAGAATAAGGAGGCCTATGTCACTGGATCCCAGACTACATGGAAGGGAATAAGCTACAAGAAGACCGGGAAAACTAAAAAAATCTAACTTATGAAGGCCTTTAAAAGTCACACAAAAGAATTTATATTTGATTCTAGAGGCAATAAAACAAGTCAGGGGTGGGGAACCTGGGGCCTTGAGAACAGGTATGGCCTTCTCAAGTGTGGCCCTTTGGCTCAATCTAAACTTCAGAGAACAAATCCCTTTAATAAAAGAATTCGTTCTGTAAAATTTGGACTCAGTCAAAAGGCCACACCAAAGGACCCAGAACCAACACTTTTGATCTGTAGATTCCCCATCTCTAGCCAAAGGGTTACCTTTAATACTTCACTTTCTCTTGCCCTTCCCCCTCCCATATCCAATTAGTTGACAAGTAAAGTGGATTTAGCCTCTACAAACAACATCTCACCAAGCATCTACTTTTCTTCATTCACATAGCTACACTCTCTTTCAAGTCCTCAAGATTTACTTGGATTATTGCAATAGCCTCCTAATTAGACTCTGACTCAAATTTCTCCCCTCTCTCTATCTCAGTCAAATTTCTCCATCCTCTCTCTATATAGCTGTCAAAGTGGCATTCCTAAACCAATAATCTGACCATGTCTTTCCCTTCTTTACAATTTCCAGGTCTGATACTGCCTTTATGATAAAAGACATATCCCTAACACTTAAAACACTCTCCAATCTGACTCCAGTTTACTTTCTCCTGGCTTGCCCCCTACTTGGCCATTCCTTCTCTGTGTCCTTTGCTCTAACATTATCCATACCACACTCTCTAACTAGCCATTCCCCAAGGCTGTCACTCTGGTAGGGGAGATATGTGTGTATGTACACATACTTATTTATACATGTATGTATATAGTTAATAAAATACAAATATATCCAAAGTAGTTTGGGTGGATGAGCACTAAAATTGGAGAGAACAGAATAGGTTTCATGCAGAAATGATGTTTCAACTGTATCTTAAAGGATGACAGGGACTATGAGGCAGAAGTAAGAAGGGAGTACATTCCAGGTATGTGGAATGTTCAATACAAAGGTACTACACATCAAGAGAAAGTTTAGAGGGAGAAGAGAAAAGGACCTAGGAGACAGAGAAAGAATGGTCAAATAGTCTGGAGGCAAAATAGGAGAGCAATGCAGAAGAAACCAGAAAGCAGAGCATATCCAAGAGCAGAGTGGTCAACATTATCACTGTCAGCAGGCAGGGGTTGAGAAGGATGAGGACTGAGAAAAGTCCATCAGATTTGGCAATGAACAGACTGTTGATAACTTTGGAGAGAGCAGTTTCAATTGAATGATGAAGCCAAAGGGCTGATAAGTGAGTGTAGATGGATTTTTCTATGAATTTGACTGAGAGAGGGAAAAGAGATCTAGGATGAGAGCTTGAAGGGATAGTAGAGAGTGCTAGTGAAGATTTTTTTAAGGATAAGAGAGGTGTGTCGTGTTTGAAGGCGACTGATAGGAAAAAGTTGAAGATTCACAACAGCAATCTGCTGGAGAAATGGGAGAGGATGGAATTAATGTACAAATGGGGGTGGTTGAGCAAGGAGAGAGGCCACCTTCTCATCAGGGACTGGAAGAGAGATGCAGGAGGGTAGTAATGGCCAGGGGTTTTGAGATGAAGAAAAGAAGGTTCAAGTAGAATGGTTTGGCACAACATTTGGCACTTAATAAATGCTGATGGAATGAATAAACAGGTGAGGGAACTGAGGCTCATAGTGATGAAGTTAATGACCCAAAGACAAAAAGGTCTCAAAAGTATTAGAGCTCAGACTTTAACTCAGGTCCTCTGACTCCAAATTTAATGTTTTTTTTACTTTATAACCCTAGGAGCCAAATTGTAGAGGAATTTAAATTCCAAATGAAGGTGTTTATATCTTTATTTACAGGCATAAGGAAAACATTGAAAGATTTTGAGCAGATAAGCAATATGATCAAGACTGGAAAGGAGAAAAATGTTGATGCACTGAGATTAGTTAGTAGATTATTACAATATTCCAGGTTAGAGGTAATAAAGAACTAAAACTCAGTGTGACCTGTATATCAAGAGGCAAAATAACAATGCTATAAACCTAGAACAGAGAAGACTTGACCTTGCTTTCATGGGAAGTGTAAGCAAAAGAGAAAAGTAAAAAGTTACTCAGTTTTTAAGCCCAAGTGATAAAGTTCTACCAAAACATACTGGGAGAAAGGGTGAATTTGGGGCAAAGATAAATGACTTTAGCTTTAGAAAAGTCAAGATTGTAGTGCTGACTTTCAGAAAGAGATTCCAAGAAGGTAGATGGAGATGAGATGCAGGACTGAACTCAAACCATACACTGGCCTAAAATATGTAGATTCTGTAGTGATCTACAGAGTAATTACAAGTAAAGTTATGGAAGTGGATCAGATAGTCAAAGAAATTAAATAGAAGGACATGGTCAGAGCCTTGAGAGACATCCATACTTTGGAGTCCAAAGGAGAAGAAACCAAGAAAAGAAACTGATAAGACAAGCAGAAAAAGGAGAGGGCAGTGCCACAGAAGTCAAGGAAGAAAATATCATGCAAGACAAGATGGCAAATAGTAGCAAAAAGGATGAGGACTAAGAAAAAGTCATTGTTCATTTCTTGTTTTTTGGGGGGATGGGGGAAAAAGAAAAGTCACGGGGATATGTATTGTTCTTGTTTTTTTAAAAGCATCAATAAAATATCTTAAAGTAATCAGTTTTAGCCATGGAGGTCAGTGGAAATTTTGGAGAGAACTGATCTGCAGCCTGATAGGGATGGAAGCCATATTGCAAAGGGTTGAAGAGTAGATATTGTTAAAAAAAAGAATAACAGGCAGGGTCAAAGGATAGGAACAAGCAATTCTCAAGCAAAGAAATCCAAGTTGTCTATAGTCATAAGAAGAAATGCCCCAAAATCACTAATAATGACAGAAACGTAAATTAAAACAATTTTTAGGTTCTACTTTACAGCTATCAAATCGGTGAAGTTGACAAAAAAAGGGGAAATTACATTATGCATGAAAGGCTTCAGGAAAAAAGGAACATTGATGTATTGCTGGCATAGCCATTCTGGAAAGCAATATGGAACTATTCCCCAAATATTACTAAACTGTTCAAACCCTCTGACCCAGCAACACTACTGCTAGGCCTACATACCAAGAAAAGGAGGAGAAAAAGGACTCATATGCATTAAATCAACGCAATGATTAAGCATAGATACAGAGAATAAATGAAGAATGTTACCTATCTCCTGACAGATAGGTGATGTACTAATATACAAAATAAATATACAGTTCAGATATGGTTAATATGGGAATTTGTTTTAATTGAGTATCCTTGTTAGAAGGGTTTCAGACTTTGTTGGAGAGGGGGATAGAAAAGGCGGAGGAGGAAAAATAAATGCTTGATAATTGAACAAAAAAGCCATCTTAAATTTAAAAAGGAAGTAGAGGCAGGAGAAAGGACAACTCTTAAGTTTATCATTTAAAGGGACTAAATATATAGTATCACAGCATAAGGGCATCAAGGTCAAGGGAACAGGTTTTTTTTTAGGATGATGGAAACATGAGTATGTTTGTAGGCAGCAGGAAAGAAGCCAGTAGTGAAGGAGAGATTAAGACAGGTGGGGAGGTGGGGGGGACGGGGACTGGGGGGAAGAGTATTTTAAATGTTGACTCAGGATATACAACTTACTCAATGAAGATATGAAATTTGTTTTTTTTCCCTTGAATGCTATGACTCAGAATAATTGTATATGCACAGAACAAAAACTGAGGCTTTTTTTTTTTTAAAGCAAAACTGGAACATCAGAAAAACATGTTTAGAAAAATTTCCAAGGATAAAATTTTGAGGGGAAAATAGGGATAGTCTATACTATTATTACTACTACTACTATTATTAATGATAATAATTCAATTTATATACCATTTCATCATTTGAAGTGGTTTTCCTCATAGCAACTTTGTAAAGTAGATTATGAAAGCATTAATACCCCTTATTTCTCAGATGAGAAAATGGAGGTTAATTATCTTGACATGGATCAGATAGCTAGTCTACACTGAAGGAGTAACCAAACTTAGAACATTTTAAATTTAAGACCAATGCTATTGCTGTAACACAATGTTCTACCATTCTCTCAAGTTCCATCATTATAGGAACACTTGACACCATTAAATAATTGTATATTTCCCCAAAATTCAGTTTATTCTCCCATACTAATTATTTATCCCAAAGATGCTTTAATTATGACAATCACTAAGAATCTGATCAATGTCTCATAATTACATAAGATCATGTTGAAATGAGCAGACCAATGTCATTTCCTTTCTCCTGTTCAAACATTTTTTAAACTATGTAAACATGGCTAATATGGAAATTATTTACGTGATTTCATATGTATAATGAGTATCATATTTCTTGCCTTCTCAATGGGTGGGGAGGAGCTGGAGGAAGGGAAAGAATTCAGAACTAAAATTAATTTTTAAAAAAGTATTTAGATAATGATAAAAAAACAAAACAAAACAAAACCTCAAATGTAAAAGGTACTCTACAAGGTGATAATGAGTTAAGTACAGATAGATTCTTTCCCACCATACCCCTCTAAAAGTCTGCCACCAAGGAGCTTATCTTCTAACAAGAGGATGCAAAATGTGAATTGAAATATAAAGTATATTCAGAGCAATCTGGTTCAATTCCTGTATGAAGGAGAGGGTAACAGTGGGAAAAGAACTGGTTTTAAAGACCAAAAGATCCAATTTTATTAAATCCTGGCTCTGTTACTAACTATCTGTAGGATCAAAGGCAAGCAACAATCTCTCTGGGGCACAACCTCAACTTTAAAAGGGGAAAGGTGGGAAAATGACTATGAGACCTCTAATGTCACTTCCAACTCTAAATTTATGACTCCACTTGAGAAGTTTGTACTCTCCTTCAAAGGGGATATGGTAAATCTCTTACTAATTCATATGAATATCACTAGAAAATATCAAAATGTCTGAACTATAATTTTTAACATCTTTTTACTACTTGGACATTTTGTAAAGTAGATAAAATCTGTTTTGTGCATTCTCCCTCTTAGTTTAATTTTATTCTATATGAATTCTCCCCTTAGAAAATACACCAAATTTTAATAGAGGTCTTCTGGAGATAATATTTGACAGTATTGTAATGACTAATAAAAGAAACTGGAGGCACTGTCTCGTACCTAGTCTATGAAAGACACAGCCAAAGAAGTTGACCATGCAGAAAGCAATTTGGAACTATGCCCAAAAAGTATATACCCTTTGGCCCAGCAATACCACTTCTAGGTCTGTATCCCAAAGAAATCATAAAAACAGAAAAAGGACCCACATGTACAAAAATATTCATAACAGCTCTTTTTGTGGTGGCAAAGAATTGGAAATTGAGGGAATGTCTATCAATTGGGGAATGGCTAAACAAGTTGTGGTATATGAATGCAATAGAATACTATGTTCTATAGTAAATGATGAGTAGGCAGACTTCAGAAAAACCTGAAAATATTTACACAAACTGCTGCTGAGTGAAATGAGCAGAACCAGTAGAACACTGTACACAGTAACAGCCACAATATGTGATGACTGACTTTGATAGAATTAATTCTTCTCAGCAATGCAAGGATGTAAGACAACTCCAAAAGACTCACAATGGAAAATACTGTCTCCACATCTAGAGAAAGAACTTTGGAGTACGAATGCAGATGAAGCATATTATTTGCTCACTTTTTGTTGTTTTGTTTTGTTTCTTCTTTCTCACAGTTCTTCCCATTAGTTCTAATTCTTCTTTACATCATAACTAATGTGAAAATATGTTTAATAAGAATGTTAAAAAAAAAAAAGTAAACCAAGAAGGAAAAAGAGAAACTATGGAGCAGGACAGACCTTGTAGCACCCTTCAAATCACAGAAAGGAGATAATAATACCTTTACAAGTATAGCAACTAACCACCAAGAAAATGATTCCAAATATAATACCTACTAACTTGTTTTCAACCAATAAAAAAAATCCTTGCTTATAATCAGAAGTATGCACTTGGAAAATATTTAAAATATTTTAAAAATAGTTTACTTTAGTAGGTTAACTAACTATGCCCCAGTGTTTAAGCTACCTTAATTTGTTTATTGAATTCTACCTTGTTACTGTCTATAAAGAAAAATGCTACTGTCAGTTAAAATATCACAAATTCCTAAATTGGTAAATCCAAATTAATGCCATATTATACAAGTCACAAAAGACAAGTGAGGTTCAAAGCAAATACAAAAGAGGCAGGAAAAGTAAGGAAGCTCACTGAATAAGACCAGAGATCAAAGTTCCTAGCTCTACCACTAGCAGTGAGGACAAATCACCTAAGTTCTCTGAACCTGGTTCCTCATGTGAAAAGTAAGGATACTATCACTTGTCCTGCACCTCCTTCTCAGATGAGTCATGAGGATCAAATCAGAATTATACATAATATAAATGTATCCTGTAAACTGTAAGGCACTATGTAAGTGCAAATTATTAGGTAAAGGTGTTCTTATAACTGAAATGTACTTCTTTCAAATTTCTGTCTATAAAAATAACAGTCTTTCTTTCACATTCAAATAAAAAATTACTTTCTCATTCCCAAAGCGAAAGGTTTAAACATTCTGCAAAATGAACTTTTCTATTTCCTCTCCTGTTAGAATTGTCTTATTTATCTCTTCTCCCAATCAGGCTAATTACATAACAGGTATTCAATAAATGTTTTTCTACACTGAACTCACTGAAGACAACTGAAATCAGTTCTTGGTTGAATAGAGCAAGATGAATGAACAAGTTATTTGTCTCTAAGTTTATCTAGGCTGAAAATCTCTAGCCCCATATTAACTATTTAATAGGTATGTGATTTTTGTCCCAAAGAGAAATTGCTGAACAGTAGCAACAGCATGCTGGTTCACCAGAGAATCCGTATAATCTTACCCTGCTACTTACCTTTCATCATGGTAACCTCAAGCATTTAATGATGGTAGATCATAGAAACTGCCACTACCACTCCCTACAACCACTCTAAAGATCCAGCTTTTTTTCCTGTCCCAGCATTCACTTTTATGTCCTATACTGAAGGTGGTCCTTTTTAACTCCATGAAAGAAAGCAGTGTTCATAACCTTATATACATAAAATTCCTGAAGTCTGCCCATGCTGTCTCCTCTATAAAACAGGGAACAACCCACCAGGAAAACTAAGGATCTTAGCCAAGTATTGCCACTTCCACCAGCACCATTAGTATAGGCAAGGGAAGTAGCTACTTGCTTCTTTCTGTGTGGGTCACAGTTACTCTCTTCACCTAATTTATCAACAATATTCACTAAGTGCCTATCATCTATAGATCACTGCACTAGGCACTATGGTAGAGATATCATATAGGTAGCAAGGGCAGATTTTATAAATCATCCACAAACATGGCATTTCAAGAGTCTGGAAATACAGAAGCCTCTAAACCTTGAAAATTTTTGTTTATTTAAACTATATGTGCAGTTTGTTCAATTTCTGATATGAACAAATCAACAATCAGATAGCATAAGCAGCAAGGAAGTAATGCGGTATTACAGAAACCCTGTCACTATCCCAGATAAGACTCCCAACAATATAAACTGAATTCTAGTCCTGGCTCTGTCACAAAATAGGTGTTTGACCTTGGGCAAATCATTTAACCTCTGGATTCATCTATAAAATGAGGGATTAAACCAGATGACCTCTAAGCTCCCTTGTAACCTGCACTAAACCTGCAAAGGCACAGTCTCAAGGGAAAATTTGTCCTATATCAGAATGAGCCTAGAAAAGTGATTAAGATTTTTTTCTGGGTTCTTTTCATGAATGGTATTTCTGAAAAAAGCTTTTGATAAAGGAAAGATATAGTTGGTTTTCTAGGTTTGCAGTTTGGGTATTGTTTTTTAAATATGTTGAAAGGTTTCTCCCCCCCCCACAGGGTTATTCAATTTAATATTAGCATTCTGCCTTCTCCTGGGGGAGGGTGTGTGTGTGTGTGTGTGATAAAAATATTCTGTATATCCTGGGGGGGGGGTAACATAAAAAAATTCTGTATATGCTGCCAACATTTAGTATGTAAACACTTGCTCTCAAGAGCCATGTTCTATGCCATAAAGTTGGTTATTTGGTCTCTGTGGTAAAAGAGGCTGTAATGCTAATAAATGTTTTGTTTTTTAAATTAAAAAGGTCCTGAAAATACTTTAAATTCTTTCTAAAGGAAACAACTACTTTACATTTAAATATAACAGTGCATTTATTCATATTAAAATGTATTCTGTATATACTTTGATACTTCATTTTAATATAAGTGCACACTTAAGAGACTTTCATGAAAAAGCATTAGCTGGGATCTTTTAAAAAAATAACTGAATAAAAGCTATTTGTGAATTATAATTATCTATATTTTAATTGAAGTTAATTTCATTACCCTCCAAAGATTTTATATGAACAGACTACTTTTTCCCCTTAATTTCTTCCTTCCCTCCTCTACTAAACAAATTATTTGACTACCTTATCTATCATCTATTCAAATATAAAAGGATCAAACTATATTTATTAATTGAAAAATACATGCAGGAACAGTTAACTACTCAGAATAATATATTACTCTGATACTTGTCACTACCAAAAAAAGTCAGAATGTAAAACATGTTGTGACAGTAAAGGAGTATTTCTTGTTCCATATATGTCTAAAGACTGTGTTGCTACTCTAGTCAAGGTGATGTGCTTCTTTTCCCTTTGCCTTTTTGCTCTGCAGTGCTTCTAAGTATAGTGACAGGCTTTACTAGTAACAGCGCAAGCTCAGTGAAAATCTGGGAAATATAAGTGGAAACATGAGAGACCGCTTTATTTGGCAGTGCTAAAAAAATTGCAGGACAAATGGCAAAGCAGTGTGTTGGGACTGCAGGATGAACAATCAATAGGCAGAAAGCAGGATAGAGGCTTCCTCAGCTTCTGGATCGACAATCGACAGCTGAGAGACTATTTTTTGCTATGGTTGACTAAATATGGTCAGGGAAGAGAGAGGCACAAGAGAGCCCGTTTGCCTGGGAGTGCATGTTTTAAATGCTTAGCTGCCTATAAAGCTGTAACAGTTTAGCTCAACCCCTCTGAGTGGGAAATATGGTTAGCCTCTGTAGTGTCCATGTGGAAGTCCTGACCTCGCTTGCAGACTTGACCTCTGGAGATGAAAAGGTAGCTTCAATACAGATCTGCCTACCCTTTAATCTTGGAAACTAAAAACAAAACAAAAGCAAAACCTCAAGCAAGAAAAGATGCAGTATACTTTTTAAGAAGCCAGAAGAATCCAATACATTATGGTGGGGGTAGGATAATGGGGTACGGTATGTGTGTGGGGGGAGTGTATGTATGTGTAAGAGATTTGTTGTTGCTTGCGGGGGGGGGGGAGAAAGGTATGCTTTTTGCCTTTTAAAAATTATAAAGTAATTTCCTCTGCAACTTTTTTTCCTCTTCCGGAACTCTTCACCTGAGAAATGAGCTAAGTTCATCTTCCCTGGACATTCTAGCATCCTTAACTTTCGGTCCAGCAAGAACAAGGTACTCATTTCTACGCAGTATTAGTAATTTGACATTCCAAGAAAGATAGCCAAAGATGATTAAATTTTATTGTAGACAATAGTTTTGGGGGGAAGGAGGGGAACGGGAGAGGTTAAGTTTTATCTGTTTAAGAAGGTGAGGTACTGTATTCACCGACACTTCCCTCTTACTTCCCCCCTCCTATGTAATGAAGAGTCGAATCAGCAAATAGAGTGAACGAACACTCAGGATGAGATGGCTGCTGCTGATGGGTCTGTCTCTCTAGGTCATTACCTCTCTTCCAACTGCAAATGCTGCATGATACTAAGCTTACAGGTAACAGCATCACAAGGCCTACGTTATTCTGTACTTTTAAGGATTCCTTTGACTTTCTGCATGCTTACCTATGATTTACTTGATGGTTGCTGTTATTGATTAATTACTATCTATCTGGGCAGTTTAATTTTAGAGTTCAAGTAGAAAGCCTTGGTAGTGTAAGAAGGAGGCTTTAAAAAGGCAGCCCAATATATCATGCCAAACAACTTATTTGAAAGATGTTCTCTCTTAAGTGTAAAGATCCTTTCCTGCCATTTATTAATCACTAAAATTAAAGGTTTATTCTTGGTAATGGTTGTATAGCAGATCATTTTGTCACCCCAGTAAATTATAACCTATTTTCAGAGAAGTTATCTTAAAAATGACTAAATAAGTATTTCAAGATTCAGGCCACTAAGAAATATAATCATAGGATATTTCTTAAAATGTTTAACACTGACTAGCCATAAAGACAATAATCCAGTTTAAACTCAGAATGTGCATGCTGTAATTCTAATACTGCATTGCTGTTTCTCCTTGTAGTATTGGGCTATCTACAGCTACATTCTGATTTGTTCTCTATCAGCTGCACTAGCTTTTTGTCACAGGCTGCAGGAAATCTACTTTCCCTGGCCTTCTTTTAACTATGAAATTTCCTGTGATACTTTATTTGCAATTAAGCCTTCAATGTTATAAGAATTAAGCTTCCTCTTATTAGAACTTATTTTCATGTCTGACAAATGCACATACTAAAACTGAACTGATCCTATCCTAAGACCTTTCATTTTCAACTGGACCTTACTCATATACTTAGTTTACTGTTCAATTGCTCTAGCATGTTCATCAAAGAGGTCTTTAAAAAAAGCAAACTTTTTTAAATGAGTAGCAACTAGATAAATATTTTATATCTGGTTTTTTATTTTTAATAATCCTAGAAAATGGCATGAAACTTTGAGTAAATAATGACAATAAAAACATTAAAGAAGCATTCAAATAAGCATTATCTAACACTTTTGACCTATGGCCTACTGGTAGCTTAAATCTTACAATAATAACTACTTTTTTTCCTCTTTAAACATAGTCATTCTCTTGAAAATTTGTCCTTAAGGCACTTTGGATAGATTTTTATTACTCACAAATTATAAAATCTATGTTAGAAAAAAGTATTAATTGGATAAAGCGGGAAATTTTTATTAAGATGTAGTTTCTGAAAAACTTATTTTTCACTGGACTACCTGCTTTTAGAATTCAGAAGTACAAGTCATAAAAGAATTCTGCTGAGAAGATCAAGACGAAACCTTTCCAATTACAAAAATATAACTTGAACAACTTCATCAGGTCAATGAATCATACAAATTTGGTCAAACCAGGATGAAGAGCAACAGATATGTTTGGAAATGACAATGTTCAGCAACAACAATGAAGTGTAGTAAGGCTTAATGATAAATCTGCAAGTAAATGACACTATAAAGTTCAGTCCTTGTGAAAAAGTAATCTGTGCAAGTAATTACATTTTTTGTAAATAATGAACAAGTTCAATGTTACTCTAATGATAAAGGAATAGGAAAATGAAACATTTCAGGTTTATCTGACAACCATCTAGACCTACTCAGAGTACATACTTCTTTATGTACCCATATGAACATACAATGCTATGGAATGTAAAGAAGTATGTATTTTTGGTAGGTGATAAACCACCAAGGGGGAAAGGAACTAGACTGCGACGAGAAGGAGCAACATTTCTTTTGGAATGACCTTCAAGTGGCAAATTAACCTGGCAAGAAAGAGGACATTTTTAGTACTGCCACAATAAAATATGAAACAAAATACTCTATTCCAAAGACATTGAATGTATTTATGTGGAGGAAGAAAGATTTCTGTTGAGAAAAAGGTAAAGAAAAGTATGAGTATTTTGGCTTATTTTCTTCCATTTTAAAGCATGTTTTCTCATTTTAAATCCTTTTTAAAAACAAGAAAGATTCCGAGTGATTCAAGTGACTAAAATTTGAGAGCAAAAAAAGAGGAAGTCATCTTAGCACAAAAAAAAAGAAAAACAGCTTACTTTCAAATCTTCTTTGATTAAAATTTCAAATAATTCTTTGATTCAACTATTATTACATTTTAATTTAGGTATGTTGCATTAATAAGATTTTTTGATTTGTCAAGTTCTGGCATATTAAAAAAAAAAGGTTTACTCAGTTAAAAATGTTAGCAAAATACTCAAAATAAAAATAGCTGTTGAAATCTGACCTATAGATCTTTGGGGAAATTTTTCATCAAAAGGTTCTTTTTAGTAGTCTTGACAATCAGTCACAGCTATAGTTTGAATTCTAAAAGATTAGTGATTAACAGTGACCCATTCTCCCCATCTCTGCCCCCCAAAAGAAAAGGTATCTTTGGTCTTTGTTTCCTTTTATTAGATCACTAACCAAATCCATACTTTAAGATTTTTATTGAGTATTTGGATGGAATAACCTGAAAAGTCAGACATAAGCACAGAAAATGATAATCCAATGATTTCCAGGACACATCTGCTAATCATAATAATAATACTACCAATAGAAGCTTGAATTTTAAAAAAGAAATGAGGGTTTTGGGTGGTCATTTTACTATATATCTTTGAGCTTTGTTTTATCTCAATCAATTATATTTAAGCTAAAGTGGATTAACTAACATATAGATACCAAACTATTCCCTATTTGTAAGGTGTAATGTTATAATTCAAATTATAAACGCTAAAGAAACACTATTTGTAGAAAATTGCAAATATAAGAAATCTAGAAAGAATAAACATTAAAATGTCAGATTATAAAAAGCACAATGGGAGTGATGGGGACAATGAGAGAAAGAAATCCTACATGCCCATCAAAATGAATAAAATAAGCACAATTAAGGCCAAAAAACTAATGCTGAGACATCCCTTAGACAAGCACACCCAAGTGATACTATTTCAACTTGGATAGCTAGGAAGATCTTACCTAAGGTGTGGGATTTTGTTTGGGTTATATTGGCTTTTTAATATAGTGTTCTTTTTGTGTGTCAGGAGTAAGATAGAAATGCCTAAAAGTTGCCATAGTTCATTTTCTTTCTACCCATTAATGTAATTAGTCAATCAAACAATAGAGAAATCATAAATTACATCTGTAACCTACAGAGAAAATAAAACTGACCCTGTGGTATTTGAAAGACTATAAATCTTTACACATTGATTGAGGATAATCTTATATACAGAAGAAATATCTAAACTAAGATATTCAAAAAATATTTCCAATAATGATTTTTTTCTAAAAATAATTCTTTCAAACACAGACTAGTATTAATCTCAACATTTTAAAAATAATTTTATGTTACCTGATAAATGTTGACCTTTAGAAGTTCAAACAACAACTCCATGACTTACTACTTCAACAATAGTTGGTGGTTTCTCCTGTATTCTCCAAAATTAACCACTTTGTTATGATTATCCCCTTAAATTTTGTAATGAATAACCTTACAGATAAATAACTCTATACATTCTAAATTTTATTTTTAAATATTACTGAAAATATACCAATGACCCATTAGCTCATATTAAGATCATATGATACTTTGAAACAAAATGATGGCTTGTCCATTACAAAATATATGATTATATAATATTATTATACACTAGCTCAAGTTAACATATCTAAGAGTATATTCAGTCATTCTAAAATGTCTCATCTATCACTTAGATCAGCTGTTCATTTTTAACTTGAGTACACATTAAACTCTGGGCATCTGCTGACACTGTTGTAACTCAAACATTTCAACTGTCTCCCTGACAAGGATAACAGATGCTGACATTATCAAATGCTGTACTATGTGTTTCTTTTTTTCCATGGCCTCTTTTTGCCCCGATATGGCCAGTATATGAAACTGAACTGACATCCAAAAGCACACTTGAGCAGCTGGATCTCCTAAGTAGTTCCCATATAACTGATAAAAATAGAAGCCCATTTTAATGTTATCATCAGTGCTTAAGTCCAGGCAACCTGACACCTGCTATGTTTTTATTAGAATACACGGCGTAAAGAATATATTTACATAAATATCTTCAGTAACATATTTAGCTATCAACAGATGCAAAGTCTACTTGACAAAAGCAGTCTGAATTAATGCTGACCCCCCCCCCACCAAGGTTCCTTAACTCCCTCAGATCAGACAAAAGAGGAACAATAAAGAATTGTGCTGAAGCTCTGTATAACTCCTCTATTTAATGTCCCTTTTGGACTATTTTTTATTGGATCTTTAACTTTATATAGTAATACTTCAGAAGACAAGCTTTGATATTCTGCCCTTTACCAAGCCAAATCCAAATATAAACCATGTTAGAAGATGTTGTTCTTCTATTTTCTAAATTGTCATCATCATGCTAACATGAAATAGTGAAATTCTGGCTTTTTGGTCTCTTAAGACAATGTTTCTTTAGGTCAGGATGCTCTTTCCACCAAAACTAATCATAATCTCTCTATGCCACAGGTCAAACTAGTGATAAATCTCTTCAAAATTAGTTAGACTGGCCATCAGATTACAGATGTCTAGTCAAAAACTAGACCTATATCAAATGCCTCACCAGCAAGGTAGGATCTGCCTTGCCTTGAAAAAATCCAGGGTCACCTCTACAAGAAAATGAGGTAGAAGAGATTTTGGTGAAAGTAAAAAAATTAACCTTATGAGATGGGATTAGGTAACTTGTATTCAAAAATAGTACATCTGTAACAAAATGAAATATAACTAATTTGTGGAAATCACATGATTATTTTAAGAGAACACTACCTAGTTGTCTGTGTAAGGTTAGCAACATTACATAAGTGATACACTGGCATATATGGTAGTTCCTTTCACACACATAGACTCAAGCAATACTTTTAATATACGCATGATCTATTTATAAACCAAAGGGCAGAGGTACTTCCTCAAGGCCACTCTCATTCTTCTCCACCCCCTTTCAGCAACTTGCTATTGGTCGTCAACAGTTTAAGACTAAAAAAAGCAATGGTGATAGAAAAGGTGTGACCTGTTGAAATCAAGAACAGTACTTATCCCCACTTCAAATATACAGACATCAATTTTCACTGCCTAAGCTATCTGGTTTACTGCCTAAAGATTTCAATTAAGTATGATGTGTTATTCTGAATGTAGTTGCTTTAAAAATGAGTTACTTTCTGTATTTATAAATTATACCAAGTCGTTCAAAAGACAGACACAATAAAAGCAACAGGGTAGCAGTCCACCCATTTTTGTTCTTCCCCTAAACAAAAATATTCAAACAGTAGTCATCTTTAAAACAGAAGTCTTTCAACTCAACTAAACAAAGTACAGATCTTATCAATTTCTAAATCTAACTGAGGGATACAAGTTTGTAAAGTTTACTAACACAAAAAACTAAACTATTTCAAATCAAACAGCTCTAAAGCATGACAATGCTTTGCTAAAGCTGGTAAAATGGAACCAAATCACCTATTCAATGGATTTGGTCCCCTTCAACCAGCTGTAGCTATGCATTGATTACTACAAGAAAGCAAAAACTTTCAATAAAAGAATACAATTAGCAAATACAAATGTCAACTAATTTTCAACTTAAGTTTTTCAGAAGATGGTTAAATACAGTAAGGTAATATTTACAGTAATATTTTAATTTTACATTTTATCAAATTGTATTTTAAGGTATAATATTTGTTAATAAAGCATTTGTTAACAAGCATGTAAAGAATTATTCTTACGGTAGCTGAATGTGTTAATTAAAAATTTTTATGAAAAATAAATGCTGACTGTTACGTTTCTCAAATATAGCCTTATTTACTTATTTACTTCATGTTTCTTGACATTAAACTTATTTCCCCTAAGATGGTAAATGGTAATGAAATGAAGGCATACTTCATAATAGAAAAACTAAACTTCTTTTCTATGAGAGAGCAACCTGAAAATCTATAGGCACACTAAAGCACTACTCATCATTACATATAGTTGAGTTTGAGACAAATTATACATTTAATATCAAATTATAAAGAGAAAAAAAGGTTGTATTACATAATGACAGGAACTGGATCTATGATTTCTTTGTTATATGGAACTCTTCAGTGAGGAAAATTCTCCTTATCAATTCAGATTGGCACATTCTCAGCAACTTATAGTCTTAAAGATTTGCTAGAGCTTGTTAAACAAAATTTCTGAAACTAATCTGAGAATTCTGTCATTATTCACTTTAGTTAAAATTCACCTTGAATAAAATTCTGAGTGTGAGGAAAGGGGAGGGAAAGAGGCACTTGGAATACAGCATACCGACTTAGGAACTGGAGTAGATGAGAAAAAAACACAGGACTTAGGAGTCATTTTGTTCTGGGTTCTAGCCTCAGTTTTGCCCCATACCAGCTTTGTGATCTTGGAAAAACTGCTCCCTCCTTTGGGTCAATGTATCTTTATCCATAAGATGAGATCATATCCATAAAATGGATTATTTCTAAGACCACTAAAATATTCTAATCAACTACAAAATGCAAATAATTTACCAGATTTACTACTGCCCAAACTGATAAGTACACATTTCAGCCCTATTCCAAGTACAGATCTGGTTCTAGAAATAATCACAAATTCCTTTTTCCAAAAACAATTTTGAAAATAATCACTATTTCAAACCCTTACCTATTTCATTAAACACACATTTTACAAAGAAAAATACAGAAATTGTTTTACCTACATAACTCTCCCCTAACAATTATTTCTACTTTGAAATAGCAGTTACTGAAAGTAGAAGAGACTCCTATAAATAAAACACAGTATATCCTTCTTCAGATAGCCAAAGTACTTAAAAGCTGGGAGGGAAGAAGGGGGGGCGAGAGGGAGAGAGAATTTGTGAATTCTTATCAACTATTCCAGTCCAAATGAATCTCATTATCATCTCAGCTTCCCTTTGCTTAAAAGGACAAAGGGCTATTAAGTTCCTTTCAAACATCTTTTTGCTCCTTCCTGCCAACCTTGTTACCACCATAGCACCCCACAACCCTGTTTAGTAGTCTGTGTAGTCCTTCCCCTGGTACACAGGTACTTCAACTCCATGTGTGATGGGAAGGGAAAGGCTATAAACATTTCAATCATTTACCAATTTTACCCTTTTCTCTTTCACAAAAAGACCTTAAGTCTCACTCTAAGCAAGAAGGAATTTCTTAAGAAAGGGATAAGTGCTCTCCAGTCCATTCTACTTTGCCACTCCCTTGTACTCTGGGTAACAACTAATTTAATAAATGGAGGCAAGTATTTCAAAGATTAATGAAGGTTAGTAAAAAGCAGGCAGCATCCAGATGCTTATATAAACTTCTCACTAACTACCAGGAAAAAAACAGAATGCAACAGACAGATCAAAAAAACTTGAATTCAAATTCCACCTCAGACAATAAACAATCCATTTCTTTCAGGCTCAGTTTCTTCATTTGTAAAATGAGGACACATGACTATCAGGGTTGTGAGAATCTGATAACATATGTAAAACATTTTGCAAACTTTAAAACACTATATACATGCTAGCCATTTTAAAAATAATTATTGTTATTATTATTAAGGCCTGTCTGAATATAATCCATGGCAGGGGCTGGCAAACTAAAGCCAATCTGGCCCACAGTCTGCTTCTCAACACAGCATAAAAAGCTGAGAATGGTTTTTGCCTTTTAAAACATAGTTTTAATGTATTTAAAGGTAGTAGTAGATTTGGTACTTGCGTTGTATGTAGTTTGCTCTTTTCTATGTTATCACCAAGCATTTTGTTTCTATGTCAAGCTACTAACCTAGAAAGACTTTTTAAAAAAAGATAGTGGTAAGAAGGTGGCTAGGTGGAGCAGTGAATAAAGCACCAGCCCTGGAGTCAGGAAAACCTGAGTTCAAATCCTGACTCAGACACTTAACACAAAAAAAAAAACCTAGCCGCATGACCTTGGGCAAGTCACTTAACCCCAACTGCCCTCCAAAAAGCAAAAAAAAAAAAAAGACAGTAAGCCATTCACATCTTCAGAAAAATATGTTGGCAGATTACGAGGTAGTAAGTAATCATATTCTGACAGAACAAGGGAAAAAAGAACACAAGAAAGGGTATTGGCTGACATCTTACGTAAAATTCCTGTGACTCCTAAGTTTTGAAAACTTTCAAAGATTTTTTTTTAATATTACAATGGAAATTTTAAAAATGTGTATCTTGCTAAAACTGTTAACTTCAATGGTGAATCTTTATGAGAACCAAGTAGTTTAGTGTAGAAACAAATATTTTGCTTAATGTGTAAGAAATAAAATAGCATAAATTCTAATAATCACAAAATTAGGATCAATATATTGATTAGGAAATGGCTAAAAAAAACCTGGTTTTTTTGAAGCAATGGAAAAATCACTACACTTTAAGAAATAATGAATATGGAAAATTCAGAGATGAATGGGGATAAAACAAACTGACATAAACAAAATGACATAAGTAGATATTCTCTGGCATTTCCTATGCCTAAAACACAATTTTCCTAAAATGGAAAATCAATCTGAAACTCTAGAAATAATCTGAGCATACAGTAAGTGCTTAATAAAATTTTGTTGAATGAAAGAATCTGATTTTCTAATCTCTAAATGACATGACCATGCACAATTATTTTCTCAAATCCAAAATAAATCAATAAAACAGATCCTTCTTCCTACTCTGGCTTTATTCAATACTCATTATTTTCATGATTCGGTAAGGAAAAGAACTGGCAAGTTTTAAGATATGAAGCTTAGATTTTATTAAAGATGCATCAAGTTAAGAAGCAAGCTTAGAATTAGAGCAGACAGATTTTCAGGACCATTTCTTTATGAGCAAATCAATCCATGATCCTTTCCCAGAAACCCATTAGTGCCAACTATCTGAAATGTATGAAGCAGACAGGAATATATACTGTCTCTTCAAATGAAATACTACCAAGTTCAGATAGTAGAGATATTTTTTTGTTGTCATTAAAATACCAGTGTGGTACAGTGACTTCACTAAAGATCAAAAGAGCTAGGTTTGTTAGTATACTGGATTTGTCACCATAACTCTAGACAAATTATTTTCCCTGTCTGGGCTTCAGATTCCTCACCTATATAGTGACAGCACTGGACTACATGACCTCTACAATCCCAATATCAAATCATCAGTACTTGTTGGGCTAAGAGTGCTGTATCAGGGCGGCCAGGTGGCGCAGTAAGAGCACCGGCCCCGTCGTCAGGAGACCCGGGATCAGTTCCAGCCTCAGATACTTGGAACCCACACAAAATAACTGGCCGTGTAACCTTGAGCAAATTACTTAACCCCAACTGCTTTAAAAAAAAAAAAAAAAGAGAGAGTGCTGTATGCCTGAAAACCCTTAGAAGTAAATCCTAAAGAGCTAGGCAAAGGCAGAGGCTATGGAAGAAGTCAGTATTTCTTCCTTTGTATAGGATTAGAATTAAAGAGTGGTCTTTTCTCTGCATTATCACTCCTTATATTTATTAAGCTTTACTATACGCCAGGCACTGTGCTAAGCACTGGAGAAACAAAGGAAGGGGGAACAAAACAGCCCCTTCTCTCAAAGAGTTTACTCAGTCTAACGAGAGAGACAACATGCAAAAAAACTATATATAAACACAATATATACAGGATAAAATGGAGGTAATCTCAGATACAAGGCACTAAGATTCAGGAGTGCTAGGAAAGGCTTTTTCGCAGAAGGTAGGACTTTGGTTGAGCCTTTAAAAAGCAAGGGACGTAGAAATGAGGACAGATCAGCATCCCAAGAATAAAGAAAGAGACAACTGTAGTGAAATCTATGAAAGTCAAGAGATCCTTGTGTGTGCAAGGACAGCCAGGAGGACGGTATTCCTTGGATACCAGAATACAAGAAGGGGAATAAGTAAAGAAGACTGACCAGAAAAGTAGGAAGGGGCCAGATTATGAAAAGCTTTTAAAGTCTAACACAGGATTTCATATTTTATTCTGGAAGTTTCCTCATTTGTAAAAAGATGATACTAATAGCACCTATCTCCCAAGGTTGGTGTGAAGGTAAAATGTAATAACATTTGTAAACCATACACCACTTTATAAATGATATGATGATGATGATGATAACTCCAACCTCAACATTGTACACATTATAACAATGATTTTGTATTTTATCCATGAGTCAATAGGAGGCTAATAAAGGTTTCTGGGCAGGCCAGTGACATAGAAAAACCTGTTTATCAGGAGATCTTGGTGTCTATGTGGTAGGTAGATAAGAAAGGAATAGACTAGAAGCAGGAAGATCAATTAGGATACTATTATAACACTCCATGGGAGCGGCCAGGTGGCTCAGTGAGTAAGAGCACCGGCTCCAGTGTCGGGATGACCTGGGATCGAATCCGGGCTCAGATACTTAGCACCATACCCAGAAATAACTGGCCGTGTAACCTTGAGCAAGTTACTTAACCCCAATTGCTTAAAAAAAAAAATAACACTCCATGAAAGACTTGACTAGGGCCCAAAACAGGATGGTATCCTTATGAGGGGAAAGGAGACAAATGTAGGAGATAGTGCAGAGCCAGAATTAACAGGATGTGGCAACTGACTAAAGAAGAAAGACTCCAATGACCTAGGAGAATGAGAAAGTGTAGTGACACTTGTGGAAACGGAAATTTTTAAGAAGAAGAGGTTTATGGTTTATTTAGCATCTATCTGTTAATTTGGTACCATGAAAAAGACAAAAGCGCACACTAAAACAGTTTCAGTTGCAATTATTTGCCTAATATTAGTCTTCACAAGAGATGTCAACTAGTAATAAACATGAATTTCATCTCTCCTTTCTTATAACTATTCATTTTGTTATAAGCTTATCTAATGTAATTAGAACACATTTTATGTAACCTCTAAACAAAGTTCACAATAATAAGGCAATAAGTATTTAATTACAACTTATAAGAACTAGGCAGTTATCTCAAACACACAATAGCTACCATAAGAGTTGAGAAAACTGATTCCACACACACAAAAAAATTCTAAATGCAATTTGCTTCAATTAAACATTTGTTTTAAATAAAAGCACTAAATATTTTTATAAGCAGGTTTTCATGCTCTTAATTTACTTTATAATAGCTTTGTTAGGATAACAAACAAAAGGAAAAGGTTACACAAGGAAACAAAGTTATTAAATAAGTATAATTATAATACATGTTTGAATGAATGATTTTTTAACTAATAATCTAGTCAAGTATCATAATCACCATGACCAAGATTTGAGGTAGACACTTTAAGTAATCTAGTTACTTTAATAGTAGCCATATTCTCCAAGTATATATATTAACATAAAATACATAACAACCAAAAAGAGGTTAAATATCACAACTTTACCTGGGGTTTCCTCGCAGTGCAGCATGGTGAAGAGCATTAAATCCATTGTTATTTGTGATTGTAACATCTGCCCCAGCTTCTAGAAGGACTGCAAGGATATCATCACGTTTTTTACTTATTGCGTCATGGAGGGGTGTATCACCTTCGGAATCCTTAATAAATAAAATTTTTAAAAGGTTACAGATCCATTAAAGCCGTGTATTTAATGACTTCAAAATATCATGATTCAGAGACCCAATTATTAAACTAATAAAAAGCAGAAAAGATCATATTACACCTGTCATTAGTGCAATACTTTTAATATAGTGTAGAAATGGTTTTCTTTTTAAAGTTTCAGACAGAAATACTTCACCTTACACAAAAATTACACTTCATTAATAACTGGCAGTCATAATTAGTATTAGTATTATATTGTAGAGGGCAAGACAATGAAAAAAATCAAGAGGAAGTGAAACAAGTTCTAGTGATAAAACTTCATCAATAACAAAATATGAAATGAAGTCTTCCAAAAAAAATTATCAATAAGAAAATGGACCAATTAACAACAGTATTTCCCCTATGGGTACTACCTTCATTATTGTTATTATTATTACTTGCTTTTTGGAGGGGGAAGGTAGGACAATTAGAGTTAAGTGACTTGCCCAAAGTCACACAGCTAGTTTTTATGTTAACTATCTGAGGTCGGATTTGAACTCTTTAAAATCTCTATCAAATTTGTACCTTCTATAGGCCCTACTAACTAGCACTGACCTAAATCCCTTTCATTAATCCACCTTGATTAATATAATCAACCCAAAGTCATCAAAAAGATATCATTTTTAAGATATGTGTATGTATAATTCTAACTGTCCAGCTGCACTTGAGTCATGTCCAAAGCTCTCCAAATTTCTACAAAACTCTTATAATCACTTCTCTCTTCCACAGACTAACAAAGAACAGTATCACAGATCTAGAGTTGGAAGGGACTTCAGAAGTTATTTAGTTCAACCCTCACATTTTAGAGGTGAGGAAACTGAAGAAGGGATGAGGGAGAGAAGGTAGGGTACTATTGACTTGCCTAGGGTCACTACCCTTCTATGTATAGAAAGCATAAGAGGTTGGATTTGGTGCCCCAGTACTCTGACTATAGAATAAATGTTCTTTCTCCACTGCATTGTATACTCTTCTACTGTATGGACCTTGTCACATAAATTGTAGCATCTCCATCCCAATGGTGCATTTACCCATACTCGAATGAATCCTTATTAAGCTCCTACTACATGTCAACATAGTTTGAGACTCTAGGTATGCAAAGATGAAAAGCAACATAATCCCTAGCCTAAAGAAGCTAACAGTCAAATAATAAATCTACAAGTCAAAATGTAAGTACAAAAGAAGTCAAAAAGTAAAGCATGAGAATCTTATCTTCTGCTGTGAACATGATAATTTTTTTTTCTTTTTCTCATTTTTGCATTTAAGTTTAAAATACATTTAAAAATTTACAAAAGAAAAAAACACATGGCATGATAGCTAAGTGAGGAACTACTGTTTCTAGTTAGAAGGCACAAGAAAGGTTTGGAGTTGGTAGCTAAGCTGGGTCTTGAAGGAATAGAAGAACTTCAAAGGCAAGAGACTGAGGGCAGGGGAGAGAGAGGTGGAAAATGTCTTGCACAAATGTATAAATCATGGGATTTCAGAGCTGAAAGACATGTTAAAGATTATTGAGTCTAACCCTCTGGTTTTACTGGGGGGTAATTAAGCTCAAGTAGAAAGTTACAGTGGTGAGTTCATCTGGAATGCAGAACAGATATAGAGGGAAAATAGAGCAAGTCAGATTAGAGAGGGTCTCAAAACTTTTTCAATTCAATTCGAATGAAATTGAAGCACCTACTAGTACAGAACACTCAGATAAAAAAACATACACAAAATAGTCCCCACCCTTACATAGCTACTGAAGAGATGCAATATGTACAAAAATAAATTCAAAATATTTTAAGGCAGGAGACAGATAACACTAAAAACGAGGAAATAAGGGAAGGCTTCATGAAAAGCTCTAAGTCCCAGGAAAGCAGAGAGAAGGATGGAGGGGAAGAGACTGGAAGCAAGTTATTCTTATGGTTCAGGCAAAAGGTGATATTAATAGAGGAGGAGACATATATAAGACAAATGATAGACGCAGAATTGACAAGATTTAACAACTGACTGGATACAGAAATTATGGGAGAGACTAGAATCAAGGATGACTCCAAAAGTTACAAACATGGTTAACTGGGGTGGATTAAAATAAATATGGAAATTTGAAGAATGGGTAGCTTTTAGGGGGAAAGAGAACTACTTTTTTTTTCCCCAAAAAAATTTATTTGATTTTCACATTAGTCATGTTCTAAAGAAAACTTAAAACCAATGGGAGGAACCATGAGAAAGAAGAAATGAAACAAAAAAAAAGGAGAGCAAATAGTATGCTTCAATCTGCCTTCTGAAGCCATAGTTCTTTTTCTAGATGTGGATAATAGCATTTTTCATCGTGAGTCTTTTGGAGTTATTTTAGATCTTTGCATTGCTGAGTGTAATGGACACCGAGATATAACAGGACAGCTAGGCCAATTATAATTTGATAGAAGTGTTTATTAACTGGCCAGGACTGCCTCTCAGACCAAAAGACAGCATCGAGCTTTCTGTTAGACATAATTTTACAGACAATGTGATTGCTAGCAACAGAATATCAGCATTGTGTCTATTGAGGCAAAACATTCTCAGTATTATTCTTATTAAGGCAAAGCATTCCCAGTATTATTTCTGTTCAAGCAAAGCATTCTCAGTATTATTCTACTGAAACAAAGCATTAGTATTATTTCTACTGAAGCAAAGCGAAGCCATAGTCCCTTAGAAAAGCCTTGAATACAAACATAAACAGACCTGAATCTGTGGGAATCTGTGGCATGTTTTATCAACACAGGTGAAAAGTTTCTTTACTATTGGAGCCTATTACCGTGTTTCCCCGATAATAAGACACTGTCTTATTATTTTTTTGGACAGAAAAACACCAGAGGGCTTATTTTCAGAGGAGGGCTTATTTTAATGAACATTGACAGCAATTTTAATAAACAGGTAAATGTGAACAAAAAAAATGTACCTTTATTCAATAAGCAAATCACTGGGGAAGAACAGGATGACGCGCTCACTGCTGCAGCTCTGATTGGATGCAGCTCTGATTGGATGCAGCTCGGAGCGAGGTGTGCATTTCACCCCGGGGGGGGGGGGGGTACCATAATGTAGTGTGTAGCGCAGGGGATCACCTTCACTACAGCAGCAATCTCAATAGGGCTTATTTTCTGGGGAGGGCTTATTTTAGAGGAATCTTACACAGTAAGGGGAGGGCTTATTTTCGGGATAGGTCTTATTATCGGGGAAACACAGTAGGTGCTTTCCAAGGAACCCAGTAGGGGTCCCCTCTAGCAGGTTTAAGGGGGCTCTACTGTATAATTTCTGGTGAGCACTTCACTGAGAAGAGCAAAGTCTATCAAAGTCAGTCACTGTACAATGTTACTATTACTTTGTACAATGTTCTCCTGGTTCTGCTCGCTTCACTCAGCATCAATTCATATAAGTCTTTCCAGGTTTTTCTGATGTCCACCTTTCATCATTTCTTATAGCATAATAGTATCCCGTTACATTCATATACCACAACTTGTTCAGCCATTCCCCAATTGAAAGACATTCCCTCAATTTCCAATTCTTGGCTACCACAAAAAGAGCTACTACAAATATTTCTGTACATGTGGGTTCTTAGACCATTTTTATGATCTTTTTGGATACACGTCTAACCTAGTTGTTTTGAACGTGGTGAATGTGAGATACTGGCAGAACATCTAGGAGAAGAATCCAGCACATAGGTAGTTGGTGATAAAGCATTAAACCTCAATGAAAAAGACTAAGGCCTGCATATATGGGGTTGGGAGTCATCTGGATGTAGATGATAACGGAGAATAATCATACCCATGTATTTATTAGAAAAACTACTTTGTCAGGAGCATGAAAAAACACCAGAGGGGGTAAAAGGTTGACTATGGAAAAATCAGGTCATAAACTAGAAAGGTAGTTGAAATGAGAGGTAATAAAAGTATAAAACAAGGAGGGAGATGGAAAGGAATGGACAGGTACAAGATAATGTGCAAGAAAATGCTGTAGGACTTAACAAATGATTGAGGGTACAGACAAAAAAAAAAGATGAACAATGTTCATAAGCACTGAGCTGAGCTAAATGACTGGGAAAATGATGGTGTCACCAGTGGGAATAGGCAAGTTGGGCAGGAGCTACAGATGGACAATGAAGAAAGTCTAGAATTTAACCTTTTAAATTAGCATAAATGCAGACAAAAACTAGGAAACGTTCAGTGTTTTTAATCATCCTAGACTGTTCAATGATGCAAAAGCCCCCATATAACATCAATATTCTCTCCCTGTGGTTAATATAGCTCTGAAATATGGAACATTTTAATAGCTGAAGAATTAAATGACAAATAACCCAAAGGTTGATGTAAAAGCAATGGTAGACATAGGTAGACTGTAGCATGCTGTTGCCAAGAATTACCAAGTAAAAGATGTGGCATAAAAAACAATCATTGAGGCTATGACTATAGGGCTTGCCTTGGAGCCAAGATGATGTGGGTTCAAGTACCACCCTTTGACACACACAATGACTGTGTGGTCCTGGAAAGGTCACTTAACCTCTTAATGCTCTAAGTAACTTTCTTCTTCTTTTTTATTTTTAGGGGCATCTATTATTCATATTCCTGCTAGAGTCTTGTAGGCCCAAAATAGCAGCCAGAGACTTGCAGTGACCTAAATCAGATCTCAAGAAAGAGGTTGCCAAAGCCCAGAAGGAAGGGCCCAGATCTACACCACAACAAACCCCAATTCAGGGCTTTAACCCAGAAAAAGCCAGGACCACTGCAGTACATTCACTTCAGAACTTTTCTTTAACTTCAAATCCTCTTCTCCTCTAGGCACCTTTCCTGCAGGCCAGGCACCCCTTTTTGTCATGTTAGTAGTAGTGGAAAGGAGTTTTGGTATGTATGCTAAGTGTGACCAACTGAGATTTGACTGCCCTCAATACCAGTGGCCACCAAGTCTCCCCCAGGTCTCACAACTGTGTGTAGAGAAAGGACAACAATGATTTATTCCCACTCCCCGAGTCCTGGCAAAAAAAAGAAAATCCTTGTCAAGAAAATGAAATTCTCTTCCATTCTCCTCCTTCCTGGAGATAGGGAATCACTGAATCCTTTCCCTTTTCTTTCCATTTTCTCAGCAGGTTGGAGGATGAAGCTTATGATGAAAATGGGAACACTCTCCAAGACTTCACCTTTGGTACCAACCACTGGTCTTAGGAAAGATTACATCCATGCTGGAAAATGTGTACACACTCTATTACCCACCAGAAGAGAAGTGGCTGCCCCTGGGCTGAGTTTGCTTAGAGAGAAAGGGAAGGTTCACTTAGCCTGGGATAATGGATAGTGGGCTACAAAGGTTGCATTTATGTGTCATTTATTTCTATTTTATTAATAATTTTGTTTCACCCACTTACTAGCTGTATGGTCATTTACCCTCTCTGAATTTCAATTTCCTCATTTGTAAAATAGGGATAACAAAAGCAACTACCTTACAAAGTTGTTGTAAGGAACAAATGAAATATCTGTAAAAAGTTTTTCAAAACTAAAAGTTCAATATAAATTAGCTATCATCATTCTAAATGTTTAGAGTTATATTATGTGTTCAATTAATATTTTGACATTTCGGTACGGGAAGTCTAAACCCCTCCATTAAATGATCTTTCTTAAATTTGACAAATTAAGATGAACACTGGTATGCAGGTAAGTGGTACAGTGCATATATTGTTAGAGGTCAGGGAAACCTGAGTTCAAATCTGGGCTCACTTACTAGCTGATTGGCCCTTGGCAAGTCACTTAACCTTTTTTTGCCCCAGTTTCATCAACTGTAAAATGGGGATAACAATAACATCTATTTGTGAAGACAAAACAGATATTTGTAAAACATGCAGCACAGTGTATGGCACAAAGCAGGCACTATATAAATGTTTTTTAAAGACAACAAAAATACAACACAGGGTAAATCCCTATGACATACAATGATGGTCCAAAAAAATCATTTTATTTTCCATTTGCTTACCAAAGAAATGGAAAACAAGAACCGAACTAGAACTAGTAATGTTACAGTTTTAGCTGTAGCTATAAATAAAAGTCAAAGGAAGGAAGCTTATGTATTTTATAAGAAAAAATATGCATTTTAGTTAAGGTCTGAATCTTAAAAAGGCAAAGAAAATGCAAAAACGTTCATTGAAAACAAGAAAAGAATCAGAAGAAAAAAATAGTTCTTACTAGTCCTTTCTCCTTAGATGGATAAATCCCTACTATGTAAACAATGAGTAGAAGGTGTGATGCTTCATAGCATTTTTACAAAGAATAACCAGGAGATGAAGTGATTTTATAAGAAATATTTTATAAACATTTTATAAGAAAATAGGTTGATCAGGATAGTTCCCTGATAAATCTGATGTTCTTGGAGGGAGTAAGTTTTTATTTGGGACTCTTAATGCATCTCCAACTGGAGGACATGGATATATCCACTGATCCTCAATGTTTCTCAGAGATTTGGGAAGAATCCACTGGCTCAACCTGTTACATTGGGGCTATTCTTTAATAAGAGAGCTAAAAAAAACACCAAAAAACAAACCAGGGGTGGCTAGGTGATGCAGTGAATAGAGCATGAGCCCTGGAGTCAGGAGGACCTGAGTTCAAATTTGGCCTCAAACACTTAACACTTATTAGCCGTGTGACCTTGGGAAAGTCACAACCCCAACTGCCCTGCCCTCCCCCCTCGAAAAAAAAAGCAAAAAAAAAACCTCTAATAGACAGTTTTCAATTTTTTCCTTTTTCTAAACACAAGAAGTCAGGGACCTGAGAAAGAACTTTAATCCCTGGGAAATCCCTATGCATTGTCATAGAATCCCAAGGACTAAAGGCATCTTAGAACCAGACTTGGTAACAACCAGATGTGATAGAGAATAATTATATGTTGCTGGATCAAAAACTTTATACTCTGGATATTATGGGAAGGCAATGACAGAAGCACAGATGTACTCCACCATGAAGAACAGGACCAACAAGATCCAAGTGCTGAGAGATCCTGAACTCATTTTCATAAATCACATTACTAATCGAAATAAGAAGCGGGGCTTGATAAAAGATATAAAGCTTTAAATACTTCTCAAAAAACCTCAGCAAACCTATTCTATACCTTCTGCTAATATATCCTAAGAGAAATACTATTTTCTAAGACAGAGAAATACTAGTCTAGGAAAGACGATTTGCCAATTTTATTATGTATTCCTTATTCTATTTCCATTTCACATTTTTCTAAAGCTTTACAGAAATAAATTTTATAAGAACAGGTTATTTACTACTAGAATCTAAGATAATCACATTATGAAGATCTTAACTACACATAAGGAAATGTTTTAAAATCCATTTTACCTGAAGACTTGGATGACAGCCAAAGTCCAGTAATGTCTTCACAACTTGAAGGTGACCTTTATTCACAGCAATATGAAGTGGAGTCTGTCTGCGTTTGTTTCGAGCATTCAAATCTGCACTACCTCTGTGTAGCACTTCTATGACAGCACCTTCATCTCCAAAAGCTGCATGGTGAACAGCTCTATCTCCATCTTTATCCTAAACATTAAAAAATAAATAAGTCTGCATTAGGCAAACATTTTTACAGAGCAAAATAATTAAAATTTGCTAAAGAGTAAGAAAATAATGGTTTATAAATGAAAATGAAGTGTCACCATGTCCTAAAGTGGATTTTAACTTTGATAATCAAATTTTGACTATAAAAGGGTGACTAGAGACAGACACTCTATGATTACAGTAAAAGGCTACATATCTTTTATAAAGCATAAAAATAATGCCTTATTTTTTCCCTGCCTACATTAAGTGTTCTGGGATATCAATCCTGTAACGTGTCACAGCAAAACCCCCATATTTTAAAATGCTGTCCCCCAATGATTTTAGATACATTCAGGAAAAAATTTTTTATTTTATAAAAGGCATAAAAACCTTACTTTACCACCTATCATATAATTTCAGAGGAAAAATATGAATAGTACCTCACATTAAATAATAATGAAAAACTAAGTATAAATTAAAATTTTTTCAGTACAGAAACTTTAAATGAAACTCAATGAATCCTTTTGTAAAGTAGAATCATTCTATACTGAACTCACCAAGCTCAATGTATGTATTGTAAGACTGAAATTTGCTACCTTAGATAATTTAAAAGGAAAGCATAAATGACAAAACACATGTCAAAGAGAAGCCTGTTTCCCTGCTAGATATGCAGAGAGACATTTCCAGCACAGTGCATTTATACTCCTGTGTCACAAATTTCAACAGCAAATACTAAGGCCCATAGCTTGTTACTTTCTTTAAAGTGCTTTCTCAATCTTTACTTCTGTCTAATGAGAGTATTGCCTTTTTTCACTCCCAAGACATAAGGCAACAGCCAGTCAGATCACCCAGTAACAAACAGTAACCAAGTACTGTCCTGCACTCCTGACTCTCCCTTCAACCCATGTATCCATTCAGTTGCAAAATATTGCTGTTTTTCTTCTACCTTCCCAATATATATCATCTTATTTGTTCTCTCTGCTCATACTGCTACCCCCTTAGTTCAAGTCCTCTCATCACCTCTTAAGAGCCTAGTTTATTGTAACAGTCTTTTAATTGGTCTCCCTGCTTCAAGCCTCTGTCCACTCAGGCCATCTTAGAATTCTCTTTAAGCAGAGATCTGACTGTCACTCCCCTATTCAACCAACATCAGTGGTTTCCTATTGCCACTAGGATCAAAAAGAAACTCTTCTACTTAGCTTTTAAGAGTCTGCTGTACGTTACTCCTCCCTATCACATTACTCAGTCCAACCAGAATGGCCTTCTCTGATTCTACACATAACACTCTTAGTTCTTGCACTAGCCACGCCCAATGCCTGGAATATAATCCCTTCTTACCTCCACCTCAGAGTATTGCTCTTCCTTTAAGACACAGGATAAGCATCATAAACTTTATATTTATTTATATCTGTGTACTTCTTATGTCTTCATTGGAATGTAAGCTCCTTCGTAAGTATTTTGTTCTCTGCATTCTTATTCCAACATCCAGCACAGTGCCTGATACATACTAAATGCTTCATAAAGACTGCTGACTGACTGAAGCCTGAAATATTCAATTTAGCATAGGGAGCTAGGTGTTGCAGTAGATAGAGCACTGGGCCTGGAATCAAGAAGACCTAAGTTCAAATCTGTCCTCAGACACACTAGTTGTGATCCTGGGCAAGTCATTTAACTTCTCTCTGCCTCAGTTTTCTCATCAGAAAAATGGAGAAAACAGGACCTCTCAATATTGTTGTAAGGATGCAATACTATTTGTAAAGTGCTTAACGACTACAACCAAGTTTCTTTTTCTAGCTCCTCTGAATTAGAGAGACTGACTTACAGACTTTATTTCTTCCCAAAGCTTCTATAATTTCTATTGTTCTCCTGAGTAGTCACTTCAAATTCTCCAGGATGGAGAATTCTTCCAACAATTCTTCCAACATGGAAGAAAGAACAATAACTGCTTTCTAAGGGGTCACCCTCAAGAAATTAGGGATATAAACCTCAACATCATAACTTCCCTTAATCTAATATCCAAGAATTTATTTAAAATCTTCTTAAAACTTTTTTTTTACATTCTCACACTATATATAATCTCTCCAGATGAGTTTCAGACCCAATACAGTAATCCAGGATTCTTATTCCATCTCAGAAATCCTTCTGTTATACTCTTGCTGACTCCCTAGCTCACAGCAATTATTCCAAACCCCTATTTCTCCCCATCTCTAAAAATGCAATCCCACACCCCACCCATTTAACAGATGATTTTGTCTCCTACTTTCACTAAGTCTGAGGCCACTCAGCAGGGGCCTCCCCAACCTCACATTTCTGTTTCCCTCTACCTGAGAGGAAGAAGTGTCAATCTTCTTACTAAGAGTGGGTATAATCTGTGCCATTGTTTCCATTCTGTGCTATCCCCTTAAAGACTGTGCTCCAACAGTTATTATTTATCTCCTCCAGTCTTTTCATCTCCACTAACTCATTAGAACATGCCTACAAACATGATAAAAACAAAACAAAATAAAAAGCCCTCCAACTCTCAGTCTTCTGCTGCTCCTTCCCCCTTCATTCAGCTACTGACCCATCTCATTCCTTCCCTTCCCATGTTCTTTAACCAGTTAAAACTGTTTCCTTCACTTTCTCATCACTCAGCTCTCTACTTAACCCCACTGTAATCAGACTTCCGATACCTTTGCCGACTATAATTTCTGTCCCATGGTTCACCAATGACCAACTAGATGTCAAATCCATGGTCCTTTTTTAGTACTTATCCTCTACATAAAGAATGAATTCCTCTCCATTTTTTTTTTTTTTGCCTTTTGGAGGGCAATCAGAGTTAAGTGATTTGCCCAAAGTCACACAGCTAGTAAGTATGTCAACTGTCTGAGGCTGGATTTGAACTCAGGTCTTCCTGACTCCAGGGCCGGTGCTCTATTTACTGTGCCACCTAGCCGCCCCTCCTGTCCATTTTTTAGAGTCCAACTCAAATCCCCCCTTATCAAGGAAGACTTCCTCATATCCTCTAGCTGATCACTAATGGCCTTTTCCTACCTCAAATATACAGAATTTAGCCTGGTCTTCTCTTATGTAATTATTATTACTATTTTGTTTTATAATAATTTATGTAAGATGAAAGGTAAACATAGCATTATGGACATACATCTGTAAATCTAAAATTGATACATAAATGTGAGGCAATATTACAACAGGAAAGGGTGCTGAATACAAAGTCAGAAGAAACCCAGGTTTGAATCCTAGCCTTGGCAGTCACAGGTTATATAACTTTGAGGATATTATAATCTCTCTGGGCCTATTTTCTATTCTATAAAATGAAAATAATACTTTCAATATCTCCCTCATAGGGGTTGTTACAAGAATAAAGCACTTTGAAAACCTTAAGGTACCATAACACCATATGTTTGCCTGGCTTTTTTTTTTTTTTTTTTGTTTTTTGGGAAAGGAGGCAGGGTGATTGTAGTTAAGTGACTTGTCCAAGGTCACACGACTAGTGTTAAGGGTCTGAGGTCAGATTTGAATTCCAGTCCTTCTGACTCCAGGGCCTGAGCTCTATTCACTGTGCCACCTAGCGTCCCCCTGCTTGGTTTTTACTCTGCTGTCTCTCAGACCCAATGAGAAAAAGCACCAGTGTTCATCTACACTGTGATATGCACGATTTACAGAAAACCTGGATCCAAGTTGTGCAACTGTCACCTGAAGGACCCTGGTTAAGTCACTTCTCTGGGCCCATTTCCTCAACAGGAATAGAAAAGATTAGACTGCTCTCTAACATCCCTTCTAGCTTGAAGTCTGTGGACCTATGATCAGGAACTACATAAGAAAACGTGTTTCTGGAATTAAATTCTACATTAGTATGTATATAACTGCTACACTCTTATAGCAACTCAGTTTTGTATCCTAAATAGCACTTGGTTAGAACCTAGTTGAAGGCTTTTTTAAAGGCTAAACTATGCATTTTTGTCCCACTTCACTTTGCATCACGATCAGCACTGCTTTTGTTTCAGTTATGAGGGATATCGACAATATGATGGGTCCAAAATTAGTATACTTATACAGCTAAGTTATCTTTTCACAGTCTCCACAACAGCTTTACCTATATACTAAAAGGAAAATAATATGAAATCTTACTGTACTGAAAAGGAAAGGTAAATTCCAAAAGACAAACAATTTCCCAGTATTGGTCTTTGTATTTTCCCTAAAGAGAAATAGCAAAGAACAATCATTCTATAACTGACCCCTCAAAATTTTATATTTACCAAATTATATAGTTTGCTAATTCTTCCCAAACCAAATAAAAAAAATTTAATGATAACCAATATTCTATGAAAAATCTAAAAGATCAAAAGTTAAACATTTAATTCAGCAAAGAACAAACATTTATTCAGTGCCTACTACACATGTTAGGCCCACATGCTAAATGCTTAATCAAAAAAGACAAAATGGAGAAATAGAATACAAACAAAATAGCACGTGATTAGATATTAAAGGCAAGAGTTAAAGACAGATCCAATGCTACAAACCTAGGTGACTAAATTAATAAACCAAAAGGTAGACAAAATCTCAAGATGTTTTATTGGGTTGTTGATAATGTCACTTCTCATAACTAAAAAGGAATGAACTGTTAACAGACTTAACAAGTTTATGGGAATTATAAAAATGCAAAAATATTTTATTTTCACAAATGAAAAATGTTATGTTGTTTGCTTAATGGATAAAAATAATAATGTTCATAACCTAGACAAAGAAAAATATTTTTAATAGTATGGAACCATTTGTTTTAATGAAAATTTGTTGTTTTAAAAAATTTGTTGTTAAAGAATATTTCAGACTTTTTAAACAATATTTATAAATTTTTTTTGTGTTCCACATTTGTTTTTTTGCCTCCAGCACATTTCCAAAGCGGGGGGGAAAAACCTGGAAATACTAAAGAGGGACCTTAAGACAATGACACACATTCCATTTCCCTCCTAATAACTTCAGATTTCCTGCAGTAAGATATCATTGTATAAGTATTTCTCATAGAGTTAACTTTACACCCACTCATTCCCTTTGCTTTAATAGTAGCTAACCAATTCAGTATGCATTCGAGACTTTATTAAAAAAAATTTAAAAACTATGCTGACTATTCTCTTTATCTTCAAAACCATAGGATACACTATGTTATACCCCTTGTTGCTTTCTGTTCATATAAATAAAAGGAAAGCACATCAGAGACCATCACCCACATCCTTCAAAAACTCCAAGCCTGGCAGTATATATAAATTTGTCAAAATCCTCCAAGCTGCCAGTCTTAACATAATTCAAAATCAGATAATATTTTTCTAACCTTAAAAAAAAAAATCAAGCATAAAAGGAACTCAGCTTTACTGCCTTTTATATTATTAGCTGAAACAAGGTTTTTTAATCGACTTTGGAACTATTGAAATTAAAATGAAAAATCTTGTCTATAAAGATTCTTACCTCATACCCCAGATCAAAATGAAATAAAATTATGTAATCCTTTTCCTCTTAGTTGAAGCTGATGTAATATCTTTACAATCACCACAAAAAAAAAATCACTAGGCTTATGGATTAATGAAAAAAAGAAAAAGATGACTACGACTGAAGCAAGTTCACACTGCTTGCACAACTCTTAAGAGATAATAGTATTACAAAGGAACAATATGAAGCAATAGAAGCAATATCTCCCCAATTCAAGGCAATCAATATCTGCACCACCATTGTAATTCCCCAGAAAAAAAGTGACCGTTTTTTAGCTATAGATGACAGTAAAACCTGTAAGAAGTGGGATGTGCTTTCCCACTTTTAGGACACTAGAGATTTATTTTTCATTAACCATAACACAACAGTTTCACATTCAAAAAGTAAAGCTACTTCAAGAAACCCACTTACTTAAATGATACTGCTCTTTAAACAAGGTATTGAAATAACCTAAGTTATGCCAAAAAATAAGGAAAAAGACGACTCATTCCTAAATGAGCCTAGAGAAGATTATCTAAGGCCAACACAGGTCAATGTGATTTTAGCAGGAAGACAGGTGATAATGACAAAAACAAAGTCATTCTCTTCTCCATCACATTAAGCAGAAGTCATATCTGGAAAAA
Organism: Petaurus breviceps papuanus; assembly: GCF_028583685.1. Classification (NCBI taxonomy): domain Eukaryota; kingdom Metazoa; phylum Chordata; class Mammalia; order Diprotodontia; family Petauridae; genus Petaurus; species Petaurus breviceps. Next base: position 35,734,948 of record NW_027186304.1, on the reverse strand, counting down.
AAATTTCTAGAGATAAACTGACCTAAAGTTGTAATAAACTCGACAGATAAGATATTTAGTATACAGCACCTTCAATCTTTGCTAATGGAAGGGAACAACAGTGTGGAATAAAAAGATACCCACTGAGCCTGTCACTGGAATGCTGGAAGGCTCTCACACTTGGAGCAGGTTTGGCGTAACTAGTGACAGAGAACTCTTGGTTCCATCATAAAGAGTCACACCAACACCAATCGATTTCCTGGTCATTCAGTCTCAGAAGAGGGGCATGCAATTAGCATTCATCCTACTTCTTATTATACTCATCCAGCGTTATTGAAGAAAACAAGAACTATATGGAAAACAACACCTATCCCCCTGTTCTAGGGCTTCTATAAAAATGAAAGTGTTCGAAGAAGGTTCTCTTGTGGTTCTCAAAGGGCCCAGTGGATAGTGTAGGACTTAAGAGTCAGGAAGATCTGAGTTTAGATCCTGGATTAGACACTAGTTGTGTGACCTGGCCAAGTTCCAACTTCTCTGTGTCTCTGTTTCCCTACCTGTAAAATAAGGATAATAATACCACCTACCTCACAGGGTTGTTGTAAGGATCAAATGAATTAACACAGTAAAGCACTTTGCAAACCTTGAAGAACTACATAAATGCTAGGATCATTTCTTTCCTAGTCTTCCTTGATCTTAGTGCCTTGCCTCTAAGATTATCTTAAATTTATTCTGCATATATCTTGTTTATTGTACATAGCTATTCATATGCTTACACTTCCCCCCCCCCATCCCTCACTCCCATAAGACTATGAGCTTCTTAAGAGCAGAAACTGTTTTCTTGGCAGTTTTTTAGGGGATAAGGGGAAGAATATTAGTATATCTAGCACTTAGCAGAGGACCTGACTTTAAAAAAAAAAATCAAAAAAGTGTTGATGGCCCTGAGGTGAAAATTAAAAATAAAACTGATAAAGCTATAGGAACAGGAGCACATAATTCAACTATAATCTTATCTGACAAGTGCTTATATTTTTATCGAGACTAGTTATTTAATTACCTCTGCTTCTACATCCACATTTTGCTTCAAAAGCAGTTTTAAAATGTCAACATGTCCATTCTGACTAGCAGCTTGCATGGCAGTGTGTCCAGCACATTGCCCATTTACCTGAAAAACAAAGTAAAATAAATGTTAGGCTATCCAAGCAAAATTCTAAATACTCAAAAGATATTATATGCAATGGTCTCTAAAATTCTAAAATGTCAGTTATCTTCACATATCTGTGATTACGCAAGCTAATTCTTTTTTAACAGCCACAAATTCAGTGTATAGAATATGAAGCAAAGTTTTTGATCCTATCCTTATTTTTCCATTTCTATTATTAAATCTGTGTTGTTTCTATCAGAAAGTTCCTCCATGGTCACAAAAGTAAATAGGTTATTTGTCATTTTACAAATTTCTGAAACAAATTACAAGTAACAGAATTCATGCTTTCAGGTCTCAACTTTTCTGCTTTATTTGAATACACTTTTGTTGATGGTTACTAAGCTTAAGAGTCAATAATTTTCTTGAAGTTTTCAAATGGACTTAAAAGAAGACATTTCAAAAAGAACAGTGTGAGACAGAGATCTCTACCACATGACGCTGGTCTGGGAATAATAATATCAAGAATAATGGGGGCTGAGATTCTATTCCCATGCACGTTCACTTCTAGAATCTAAAATCAATACCCTCTTTAAAAGCAATAAAACCAACAAAAATTTGACAGCACAGAAGGAGTTGCTCTATAGCAACTTCAGTTACTTTTTAGCACAGTAACATGTTCACAGTCAATAACTAATAGGTGTTTAATAGAGGGTTCTTCTACTGAAAGCCAACAGTTTGCAGGCATGCAAACATTCTCTCATCATGAGTTTCCCTTGCAGAAAACCATTGGCTTTGTTGCCACAAACATTATCAAGCTGCCTAACTTCCTTCATAGGTAACTCTAGCTTTGTGACAGCTACCTATGAAAACTTTAGTAAGGTTAAGAATCGATTATGTCTGCTTAAATAGCAGATTCCCTAAAATCACTTGCTGAGGTATCACAGGACAAGTCTATGACTAAGACAAAACTATTATGATAGTCTCTGCCTCTTAACTGCCATTTGTACCTGCGATCATGCCCTAAACCTTAAACAAAAAACAAGCAGCTATAGTATTATTCCCCCTAATCACTATTTTCCATACCGTGACTACAGAAATGAAGAAATTATATATTTTTCTAGAAGCCACCAAAAGAATCCAATTATGATATACAAAAGGGCATTGTTTCTAGTTATGACTTAGTAAGAGGTAAGTTCCTACACTTACTATACTGGAGGAACTCAAAGTGTTTATAAAACTTCTCTCCCTCCCTTAAATTTAAGAGATTCAACTGAGTCATAACAAATATAATGAATGATTTTATCATTTGCCATCACTACTAACCTAATCTCACCTAATGGCTATACTACTAAACAGTGGGATGAGGACCCCTGGGGGACCAAGGAGTTACTGCAAGAGATACTTGATTCCACATATGTACTAAGCATCATCATTTATTTATTTATTTAGCTCCATAAGGATATAAAATATTTGCAATGGGGTTTTTGTAAACAATTTTATATTAATACTGCTTCCTTTTTTCTACATGGAAAAGAAATTTCTTTGCTCTTTGGGAATAAAGTATAGCGTTTTCTTTGGACAAAATACCCCTCCCAAAGTAGACCATCTGAGTTGTTTACTAAGATTTCACAAGGCCCTTCTTATGGAGATGTATATTTTAACTAGATTAAATTAAAATATCACAGTGGAACTGGATTGTGTTATAGTGAAAGGGAGAAGAGAATACAGTCACGGGAATTTAATCATTATCTATTTTCTCAATGGATGTTAGTAATATAAATAATTGTTCATTTATAAAGAATTTTAAAACTTGCAAAACACTTTTACATATACTGTCTCATCTACTGTAACTATTATGTAGAAAACCTGAAATTCTTTTAAGTTAAATAGATGTTCAAACTGAAAAAATTTGGACTATGTATGGGTCTATACCAGGTCTGCACAAACTGCACATGACATAGAATTTTGGGTGGCCCTCAAAAAATGTAGAGGAAAACATCCTTTACATTTTTGATGGGCCACAGGTGTGGTCTATACCAAGTGTTTGATGAGAACTGAAAAAGTAAGATTTGAAAACCTACAATTACTTTCTAGGGCCAAGTTTGTATTTTGCTTTTTGGAAAACATCAGGGTCCTGAATGCCTTATGATAAAAGAATCAAAAGAATTAAAGAGTTGGAAAGGACCTCAGTGGTTCTTCTTAAAAATTTTAGTCCATGAAATTCAATTTATATTTCCTCTGGATCTTTTGATATCTGCTTTTCCAAATCCTTGGATGCATCTAAGACTATTTCTGGATTTCCTCTCCTCTATCAAAAACTACAGAAGTGTTCAGTTCCTCCAGAGGCTCCCTTTATTTCCACCCCAGCAATCAGTACTACCTTGTTAGTGAGAATCAGATGCAAAATAGAATTTCCCATTATTGGTTCTTTTATCTTTTGAAGAATAAAATTATCATAAAGACAAATCAAGAAATTATAAGTTATTTTGCTTCTGGCAGAAAGAGAAAGCCTCAAAAATCCAAATAACCAAAGTCTCCCACCATTACTACTAGATCATGCCTCTGAGTCGCCTAGCGATCTGTTTCCCAAACTCCTCTTCTATTGTCTCTTTCTGTCCCTGTCTTCTGCTCTGTACTCCAAGGATATAATCACTTTTGATTCTCCCTCCACTTAGTTTCATCCAAATGCTCTCCACCAGACTTCTTCCCCCTTTCTTCACATGGGTATACCCTCTGAATATACAATACTATACCAATCCTTGCCTTCCCCCCCACCATTTTTGCCTGTCCTGTTTCTTTTGAGTAGGAACAAGGACACATCTTTGCACAGGAAGAATAGAGACTTAAGTTGCAATGTCATCTCCTTGATCATAAAGAACTCTGTAAAAACAGTCACTGTATAATACTAATGAGGCCAATCCTCAAATTTCATTCTTGTCCAATGTCAAAGAATTCACCTTTAACTTAAGCTAGTTATTTTATACATAAGGGTTGTTGGTAACAAAAGGGAATTGAGAGCATATAGCTTGATTGAGGGAAAATAGAAGGAAAAAAACCTCAAAGTATATGTCCTACTGATGATGAGATAATAGTGATTATATATGCATATATACCTTACATATGATTATATGTGTATATATGTACATACATACATGTATGTGAAGCGTATACACACACTACTTTCAAAAGAACTTAGCTTGACAGTTTTTCATAAAAAATAAGCTGAAAAAGTTTATCATCCCCTTTAAAAAATAAGAATAACAAGTTGCTTACCATAAATAAAGGGAAACCTAGGTCAAACTTTAATTTTGTAAGAGAAAAATTGATATCAAACTTCCCCAAACGAAAAATGAACTATCTGAAAGTGAAAAGGGTTGTTAAGTCTAAAGACATTTATAAATTATAAATGCTCACATCAACATCTGGTCTCTTTAACAAATCTTCTACTTTAGCAACATCTCCATTAGCAGCAGCTTTAACTAATTCTTCATTAAGGTCTCCAGACTCTTGAGTTTCAAACAATTTCTTTAAGAGTTGAGACAGTCTCTCTGAAAATAGGAAGTAAAATTGTTGGTATAGGAAAATGATGGAACTCAGAATCTAAAACACTAGAAGTCATGTTTTCCTATGTCTTATTTAATTCTAGAATGATTATGCTTCGAACTATTTTTATACTATGTTACAAATAATTTATCCTACAAACCATAATTATACCACCTGAAATTATGGTAAACTGCAGAAACCAATATTGCGTTTCTTCAAAATCATTAATGTTTCATAAATTTGGAAAGACTTGTAAAAGCAATTAAAAAATTAGTATTCATAACAAAGATATTGTGAACTGACATTATGATGGAATTCACATTGAAAAACAAATTTTTACATTGCTAAAAGATTGGTATTTGAAAAAAATGAAGATAATCATCCCAACTTTCATTTTCTAGCACAACAGATTTTACAGGTAGCCCTACTAAAGTCTTGGGGATTCTATGCTCCACAATAATAAATTCTTTATAATACCAGATATTGAGTTTTTGTAAAAATGGTATTTAATCTTTTTTTAGCTGAGGCTAAAGTCCTAAATTCTAATGATATATTTCTAAAGTTACTGTATATTTTGTTTTAAGCAAAATAAGGCATAATCAGCTAGAGGGTTACCACTTCCATAAGCTATTTTTACAGGCAATCTTCATTCCTGCTAATCTAAACCGAAAGAGCTATCAGCCAATACAGGTGCTCACCATCACAAAGTTCTCTGCTACCTATCCTTAGATACAATCACTGCAAAGGAAAGCAAGCAGAGGAAAATGGAAAGACACCATCCACATTACTATGCTCCTTCCATCTACTTCTTTTATTTACTTATCACTGCCAGAGGATTTGCTCCAACTTGAAGCAAACTAGCTAATTAAAACAAGAGGAACAAAAATTGAAAACACTATAAAATAATACAGTAAGTCACCCCAACTTTTTATGTAACTTATTTATAATTAAAATTATACCTTGTCCTCAAAGACATTTAAAAAAATAAACCATGTATTTTTTTAAAAGTACATACCACCAGATGCATTGCTAATAGCTGATCCTGCTGATGCCACCTTGGAAACAGCTGCAGGATTATACGTCCAAGATGTTCCACAAACTTCTACTTTTAAATCACTGTCTGAATAAATCTGCTGTACACGGCCAACTTTGCCTAAAGTCTTAAAAGATAGGACAAACAGCCATAAATTTTCACATATAAAATGACAGTTACAAAATTATTTGCTTGTCATATTGATATTTTTAAATGATACCTGATTTTAGCTTCAAAGAAAAAAATGCTAATTTTGCTGAAGCTGGTTCTGTATCTGTGAACTAAATAAATAGTACAATGTACTAATGTATGAAATTAGTACCTGTAGTTTTATTAAAATATCTCACTAAAGAAATAAAATCAGAATTACTACTTAATAGTTTCACAGAGAATGAACACAAAGATTTAACAAAATCAACTTATTTATTTACTTTCACTCTACTGTCTCTACTGTTTTTGATAAAAATTCCCCTATATCACATACCGAACGTTTTTTTTTAAACTAAGACAGTACTACCCTTTCTTCTCCTTACAAGCTACCTTTTATATAAGGCCAATTAGCCAAAAAAAAAAAAAAAACCCCAATAAACAACATTCAGGTTATACAAATAAGATCTTTCTTCAAGGACATCATATAAGGCAAATGTTCAAGCTAATTTATCACTCACAGAAATTAATGTTAAGTAGTTAACGCAAAATATTTCATCTTTTAAGTGAAGCTCTAAAGTAAGAATACACTGAAGGGGCAGTAGAAACTTTCTAATAAAATTAATAGATAAATAAAATAACTACTAAAAACACTAAATCACAATCACTGCAAACCTTCTCCTGAGGAGAAAGGAGGTGATGTCCTGAGACATCATCATGTTAAGTGTCAATGTTTCTTCACCTCAGAAACCACCACAACAGTGAGTACAACTGGAAAGATATTAACTACTGTGTCAAATTAATAAAATACTAGTGTATGCCAACAGTTTTGTCCCACAGCAAAACTCATCTTTAAACCAGAACTTATATTTAAGTTCTAGCATACAGCTTATTTTTTAAAATCAAATATGAAGCTTTGGAACCTTGAAAAATTATACTTATGAATGATGGAAAATATTTAAGTGCTGAAGCCTCAAAAGCATTATTATTTTCATGACTCATATTTTTACAGCTCTTAAGGTTTACCAAGTTCTTTCCTCCCAGTGCTCCTGTTAGGCAGGTAGTACAAGCATTATCCCCATTTTAGTGAGGAAACTGAAGTTCAGTGAGGCTAAGTAATTGTTCAAGTGTCACAAAGCAGGGCCTCCATCAGGCTTCTAATTCTCCACAACCTCTCTAGAATGAAAATTTAGAGGACAATAATTTTCACTTTTGTAAATAATAACAAAATTAATTATATTTGAAATGCTGATTAATAATGCTGTTAATTCAGAGGCAGCTAGGTGGTGCCTGGCACCTAAAAATTGCCCCACCTTCCCCCCTCCAAAAAAAAAAAAAAAAGCAAAAAAAAAAAAGTAATGCTCTTACTCAATGCCTAACTCAGGCTACAGGAAATTCTGTCTTTTCTATTCACCATCTCTGAGGGTGAAAGTGGGGGTGGGGGGAGGGGCGTGGAATCTGTAGTCTGTGAATTCTTAGTCTGAATCCTGCCTCATCACAGCCAAATTACAACCTCTCAAAGCTTCAGTTTCCTTTTATGCACAATGGGAATAAATTTGAGCTATTATTATTGTTAGAAAGTGAAGCAATGGATGAAATGTCTCTGGGAAGGAAATGTAAATTTTCTATTTTCCTTGCCCTCACCGCTTCATTAATTCTTAACTGAAAAAATTAAAGGTTCAGCTTTCAATAAATAATAGCTCACCCAACTCCGGGAAGTTTTACACTGCTGTGGTTTTGAAAATTTATCTGCTTACAAATCTAAATAAAAATAAACAAAAAAGTTCACCTAATCAAATGTCCTATTTTTATATACTTACAGGAAGCATAGCTTCTGCCCATTCACCATGACCTCTTTGTAGAAGCTTAATTCTTTCTAGATCGTAACAAACCTGAACAAGGTCACCCACTTGAAACTGTGAAGTACCCCCTTCTGCACCCTGTGCAGCATCCCCACTTCGGACAACATTAGCTTTAGTGAGAACGGCTGGATTGAAGGTCCATCTGCAAAACAAAAATAAGTTGGCAACCTATATTTAATTCTTAAAAAAAAATTCATGTTGAACTATTTTTTTAAACAATTAGTTTGCTAAGAAGGAAAATATTTTTAAATGTCAGAAACTTAAAAGTCACTCCAAAATATTTTAATTTTTTTAAAGAAATAAATTGCTGTGATAATCTTTTTAAATGATGTTATAACCAATTTGTGAGCATACAATCCTTTATAATCAATTTATATATAATTACACATTCACACACATACATAATCAATTTATGATATGTTCTCATCTATAGATTGGAAAGGACCAGGACCACTATTTTAAAGTGAGCTCAAACTAAAGTATACACCTGCAAATTCATAAAGCAATATAACAGTTTACTGAAAATTCTGTCTGGAAAAATCTTTTTTTTTTCCACTTTTTTCACTTAAGTGATCTGGAAAAGTAATGGTGCTTTAACAGCATCACAGAAATGAACAAGCTGCAGTTTGGAAAATGAAAAAACTATAGCTCAATTTTTGGTGACAAGTTTATGTAAGCTTAAAAGGGAAAAATGAATCTTTTAGAATATCTGTTACAATTTCATTGAGAAGATTTTTATCACATGCTATATGACAATTCTTCATTATCCACATTTTAGAAGAGGAAAAGAAGAATGGATAAGGCAAGAAAAAAAATCTAAAATTACAAAGTGAAAAATAATGTATATGTGGTTTTTAAACTCACCAGAACAAAATCTGTGGCTTGCACACAAAATATATTGACCCCTAAACTCCTTTCTTACTGTCAGACTGGTATTTCATTGCAAAATAAGTTTTACTACAATGTATCTCTCCAAAAATGGGGGGAGGGGGAAGAACAGGGGATCTCTTCTCAAAGTATTTACATACTCCTTAATTAAGAAAAATCAGAACCAGAAAATAACTCCACGGTCATTCTATGCTAGAATCTCTGCTTAAGGCAAGCCATGCCAGAAGTTAACAGACATGTAAGGAGGTAGTCTATAGTCAAGACACAGATTTGACACAGAATTTTGACAATTACTGAGCAAGTCCATTAGCCTTGTTTCCACACTAAAAAATTATGATAGTATTGCTAACAAGTATACATTTCTGAGCAGTATTTTTGCATTAAATTAAATGATGTATATAACATGATATAAAATTGAAGTAACTATTAATATTGTGCCTACAAAAATACCAATTTTATTTTAAAAATACCTCCAGGGAACAGCTAGGTGGCGCAGTGAATACTGCACTGGCCCTGGAGTCAGGAGGACCTGAGTTCAAATGTGACCTCAGACACTTAACACAAAAACTAGTTGTGTCACCTTGGGCAAGTCACTTAACCCCAAATGCCCTCCAAAAAGCAAAAAAAAAAAAAAAAACCTTCAGAAATGGAAATCCCACAACTTCCCTAAGTAGCCTATTACCGTCGTTCATTGTCCCTATAATCAATTAAATCATTTAACTAGATTCCTTTGTCTGCATAAGGAAGAAGAGGGAATCCACTGGCTAGTGTCCTACTTGAATAACCCTTACTATAACGATAATCCATAGCATAATTAATATGTTGACCTTAGAGTCGATAAGACCCAAGTTCAAAAAATGACTTCCCTATCGCCAGCCCCCATATATACTGGCTATATATAACATATATACTGTTACTCTAGGTATGTTATTAAACCTTTTAGCTTCCGTTTACTCATCTACAAAATAGGGATAATATCTTTAGTACTTACCTCATGGGGCTGTTCAGAGGATCAAATAAGAGAATGTATATGGAGTACTTCTCAAACCTTAAAGCATTTTTTAAGTATCCCTTTATTAATCTCTTCCTATCTTTTTCCATGGAGTTCAGAAAGAAACAGTCCTGGGATAAGTCACTGTCTTGCTATTATTCTTAATGCTTTATTAACTTCTGATTTACATCATTCATTTCCGCCAGATTTTGAGTTACAAATTTTCTCCCCATTTTGCCCCTACCCACCGCCCCAAAATAGCAGTCCCACAGGATATCCCCTCCTCCAATCTACTCTCCCCCATACCACTTTCGACTTTCCCAGTGGATATTGCTATTATTCTTTTACTGTTAATGTTCTTCAAACTACTGCATAGGTGGATAAAATAACTTTTTTAAATTAATAAAAAGAATTGGAATTGGTTTTATTATTACTGTCACAGTTAAACAACTTGAGTTTACTTCACAACTTCTTTACAAGGCCTATTTAATCTTTCTTAGTCATTTTTACATCTTCTTAGGGTCATCACACCTCTCAATGTGTGACTGCCAAAATCAGATATTCAACTCTTAGGACCTGACTAAAGTCAAGCAAAACAGAATTATTTTCTAATTATTGAATATCACATTCTTATTAGCTTTCTAATAATACGTAAATGTAAACAAAAAGGCACATCATTTATTCAGGGCAGTGTTGAATGATACATTACAACTTCCAGCACTTTCTCTGTTTCATTTGTTCCTGGTCAGTCTTATAAAATCTTTTTTTCCTTAGGGACAGAAAGAGGGACTACACCTATAATTTTATTAGTATAAGGAAACTTCCTCTACCAATGTAGGTCAGTACCTTCTGTGCAATGTATGGTATTAGAGGGCTGTGTAGGGTACATAAAAGTTAAGGAGCCTGCCCAAGGCCACAGTTAGAGGCAGAATTTTCTTATGGTTTATTTTTTCCCCTAAAGTGGAATACTTTCATTTTCCTTTATTAAGTTACTTACTTGGTACTCTACTTGGTCACTACATTAAAAAGCTTTTTAGTTACATCCATTTTTATTTTCTAACTTTTATGTATGCATCCTAATGTGTTACTATCTAAAATTGAGTATCACCAACCTATTGCCACTTGGGTACTGTACTACAATGTCATGATCTTCATCAATGCCACAAACTGTTCCAGTTGTAGTTAAAGTCTCAAACATGCCATCAGTCCATCCTCCATGCCCATGTTGCAAAGACTGTACAATTTCTAGATCAAGATCTATGTTTACTAGGTCACCGATCTGTAGTCCACCAGGATTCCGGTTACCATTCTGTTCACCTGTAATTGAGGGGAAAAAAGGGAGCAGTCACAGGAATGATCACTGAATTATAACAACCAGAGTTACCATGATTCTGTAGCCAACTACTCTAGCTGTTATCTCCACTAAAGGGTTTTTTGTCTTGAATTTTAAAAAATATAGACTCAAAATCAGTTCAAGCTATACTATGAGACACTTATATCAAACATTTAATTTTTCTGTTTTTCAAAAAAGTCAAGTAAGTCATGTTTTTGCCTTTTGTGATTTACCAAAACTTTTTATACTAGAGAAGAGGAAAAAAAAAGTTCACTACCTAAATTTACACATTACACAAGCTACTGTATATTGGCAAAATGAAATAGATGGCTATAGGGTAATGAATTAAAATATAGTTAACTGGACATAACACCTAATGGAATTTGTTTCACTGATTAGTTCTATTTTTTTTGCTTTTCTTTCCCAAAAAACAGTATAATCAAATTTTATTACAGAAATAAAAATGTTCCTGTAAAGATGAAGTCCATGTTTTACAGTGTTTTACTACATACTTCAGAGGAGCTCTTGCTAACTTTTAAAAGAAATCTTACATTGAATTCTTTTCACAACTGTCCACTTGGTAAATTCAGATTTTTGATGACTTTCCCTAAAGGACCTAAAACATAATTTCTTTTGCATCTTTATTAAAAGTAAGTAGATTCAAATGAGGTCAATTCAGTTCAATGCAAAAAAATTAAGTGCCCATTATCTGTAAAGAGCTTCTCCAGGCACCAGGGATACAAAGAAATAAAACAAAAACAGTCCCAACCCTTAACAAGCTTACATTTTACTCAGGAGACCCAGTGAATATGTATACAAATAAACAAATAATAAGGTAATTTAAAGATAGAGAGCATTACAACTGGCAGGACTGGGAAAGGTCCCCTCAAGGAGATGGTATCTCAGCTGCATTTTGAAGGAAATCTAGGGATTGTAAGAAGTGAAGACTACTTTGACAATATAGGGAACAACCTGTCCAAGGGCACACAGATGAAATTAAATATTAGCAAAAGCTAGTAACTGAATACTTTGCCTGGAATGAAGAAGCATGTAAGGAAGCAAAACATGAAATAAGTAATGTAAAAGGTGAGTGTCAAATTATGAAGGGCCTTCAATAAATGACTTGGTATTTTTTTTTTAATATCATAGGAAACCACTGAAGTATCATCATCAGGAACAATAATTTGGCACTGGGAAGAACAGATCAGAGACAAGAAGGCCAAGAAAAAAATATTTTAGGCATTCTCCTAAATACAGGAACTATTAAGATGAGTGTATCACATAAGTAACTACCAAAAAACCTGGTTAAGGGGCGGCCAGGTGGTGCAGTGAATAGAGCACCAGCCCTGGAGTCAGGGGGACCCGAGTTCAAATCCGGCCTCAGACACTTAACACTTACTAGCCATGTGACCTTGGGCAAGGTCACTTAACCCCAAATGCCCTCCCTGCCTTCCCCCCTCCAAAAAGGAAAAAAAAAAAAAGAAAAAGAAACCTGGTTAAGAATATGGCCTAATTCAAGGGTTTTTTTTTAAAACACTCTGACATTTCTGACACTAATTGACTATTAACTTATTTTGTAATCTGAGTCCCAAAGTCCACATTTTTCTTGCCTTACTGATAGAGGTCAATCAATGCCCACATCTGCATGAAAGACAAGTGAAGTTAACAACAGGAGAGAGGAAAGCTCTAATTTATGGTATTGTATGTTGACTTATGTCTGCTCCCAAGCAAGCTTCCCAATTAACTGCTCCTAGTTATTGGCTACTTTCTTTCAAGGGACAGTGTTTGTGCCCTGAAATCCTCCAAAGGACAAAAAATACAGAAGCCTAGCGCCTAAGGGCAGAGAGAGCCTACAGAGGCAAGAAAACATAAGGCAAGCATCTTCATTGCTTGCATATGCTCTCTCCACTGGGGCCACTACAGAAGAGATGTTCTAGCCTAATCGTTTAGTGTTTAATCCTAACCCTAGGCAACATAAATACTGCAAATAGAAAAATTTACCATACTGCAAGGGAATAGGAAGATTCTGACTGGGAAAAACAAGCCAGGTATGAGGGGCAAACGAAAGGGTAAAATGCTGATTAAGTCAGAGTTTTGGGGGGTTTTTTGTTGTTACTGTTACTGTTGCTGTGTTAAACAAGTATTTTATTGATTTTTTTTCTTTATCATGACTGTCATTTCCTAAAATTCTCCCCTACAACAACTTACAACTAAGCAAAACAAACCAAATCATTGGCCATGTCTGACAAACATACACCTATGAACTGTCTTTGATATACCAACAGAAAATGTGAATCAATTTTAAACTGTAAAGTCAACAAGCATTTATTAAGCACTTTCTATGTGTAACATCCTGTGCTAAGCAACAGGAAGAAAACACTGTATCCAAAATGTCCCCTATAATCTTTCTCTACTGAGAAACTCACTGACTCGGATCATCATCTTCATATAGATAACGTCTAGATCTTTACAACCAATCTAGAAATTTCACCCAAGCTCCAGACACCATCTCCAATTGCTTATTGGTCATTTCCACCATAGTTTCTCATTAGCACCTCAGATTAAACTTTCATTTCTCCCAAAACCTGTTCCACTCCTGACATTCCTATATGTACTTCTCATACCACCACTGACCTGCAATATTAAAAAAAAAATTGGTATTAGCTTTTTCACTTTTTCCTCTGGCTAACCCCTTCTGAGACATGAAACTTTGGACAAGTTACCTCCTCACTTCTGGGAATTTTAGGTTTATCTATATACTGAGGAAGTTAGATTAGATGTTCCAGACTGAAGGGACAAATGATGCTAGTCTATTCAATTCTGTCTACATATCACCTCTCTCTTTCTATCTGTCCCATTCTCTCTATACCCACCAACACCACCTCAGTAGGGGATCCCATTACCAAATGCTAGGACTATTACAATAATGTCCCAAAATAGGAATCCACTCCTCTCTGCCCTCCCCCCTCCCTTCAAATCCATCTTGATACTGTTGTAAAATTAATTTTCCCATCATTTTAAATTCCTTGGACTGAACTCCATTGTCTCCATCATAGCCCAATCTTTCCCTCCTTTTTTTTTCCAGATTCTCATTGTTGTGTTCTTCCATTAGTTTGTAAGTTCCTTGAAGGCCAGGCCTACCTTTCTTTTTCATACTTCTATCACCAGCACTTGGTATTATGTCTGGCGCATACAGATCTGACACAGAGATCTGCTAATGTCACTCTTTAATTGTAATGGCTTTAAAAGGCCTGTTTAACAAATAAGGTCCAAACTCTTTAGCTTGCCTTTGAAGATCCTCAACAATGTGACAACATTGTATCTCTAAGCTTTTGTTTTCTTCCACATCTGCTATGGCCTACTTGATGTCCCCTATAAATGCTCTTTTTTTTGCTAACACTCCCTCCCCCAAACTTCACTTCCTGAATCTTCATTTTAAAGCCCAACTCCAATGCTACTACCTCAATGAAGCCTTCCTTGATAACCTTAACATGCTCCAACTAGCCTCTTTGCCTTAGTCAGTAACAATCCTTTCCACCTCAGACTTCAAAAAGCACTCAGGTTACCAATTTCCTATGTACTTCTACACCATCTTCTATATATATGGGCCACAGAATCTCCTTTATCTCTGATTTGTAATTTTGTATAGTAGCACGTATTTTTTTTATTATACTTCTTAACATTAACTCTGTATTATAGACTTGAATTAAATATTATTTTCCCCATTTTGTCCATCATGGTATAGTCGAAAGAATGTTTGTTATGTAGTGAAGAGGACCTGGGGGCTTCTGACCTCACTGGAGGAATGACCATGGGCAGGTCACTTAAATTCTCTCAACCTTAGTTTCCAGTTTCCTCAACTGTAAAGCTGGGGCAACAACAGTATCTACCTCACAGGGTTATTTTAAGGATAAAATAATATACTATATAAAGAAAGATTTGAGAACCTTAAAGCACTAAAGGTTAGCTGAAAGCATAACCCATCCAACAAACACAAGGCATTGCTGAAAACAGAATCAAGAAACTTCACTTTCAAAATCTAGCACTAAATCTTGCAGATAAACAACCTTCCCTTTGAGTATAGTTTAACCCACTGAACTTCTAAGAGAAAAAGGCAGATGCTGAAAAAGACTGAAGCAGGTCTCTCTTTCCTTACTATAACTGTGAATTCAGGTAGAGCAGGCCTGCACAACCTGCAGTCCATGGGCTGCTTAACACCCCACAGGCCACTTGCAGCTCACCTCTACATACAAAGGATGTTTTCCTCTACGTTTTTCGAGGGCCACCCAAAATTCTTTGGCAGACTCTGGGCCAAAGGTTGTGCGGGCCTGAGTTAGAGAATGAAGATAACAACAACAAAAGCAATAAATTTCTTGGTGTGAATCAATTAATCAACAGGCATTAAGTGTGTACTGAGTGTCCATCATTGTACTAGAAACCATGGATAAAAAGACAAATAAATTTTTTATTTTTACTCTAAGGATGTAGATCATAAAGTACAAACAAAATAAATACAAAGTAAACTTTGGAGGGGAGTGAAGGGAGATCAAGAAAGGCTTCACGTGGAACTGTCACTTGAGTAGAGTTCTAAAGGAAACAGGATAGTGGGAGGGTATTCCACGAATGAATGACACCTAGTGCAATGCAAAGGTATGGAGACAGGAGATAAGATGGTCACGACAAGGGGCAGCAAGAAGGCTAATCTGAAGAAACCAAAAGACAAGGAAAGCACATAATAAAGATAAGTAACATAAAATAAAGCTGGAAAGGTAGGTTGGAAGTCAGGATGTAAACTCAGCAGCAGCAAGACAGATGAGATATGCTTCACCATCAACACATCTATACAGTGCTTTAAGGTTTACAAAGTGTTTGACAACAACACTCTGGGCAGGGGGCAGCTCAGCAAGGCTGGGAGGAGGCCTGGTCAATGTGGCGGCAAGTTGATCCACCAACCGCAAGGGCCATTCCCAGGCCTATCACTGCAGGGCTAGGATCTGATAGAGCTGGGTAAGAGACAAATGCAGGACCCAGGAAGTGGCAGCAGCTACTCTTTGGGACTACCAACCCACAGCCTAGAAATGTAAAAAGCCCCTATCTAAACTTCCAGGGAGCAGGATGGCAGAGTGAACCCCAGCTGCTCCAATCCCCCCACTGACCCAGAAAACACAGTAATTATTGCCCCAGAGCAAAAGTTTTAACAGTAAAGGCTTGAGAACCCTAGAGGAAGGGTGTGGCTAAGACCCTGCCTCAAAATGGGTAAAAAGAGACTGCAAAGACAAAGACTCTAGAGTCCTATTATTGTAAATGGGGAGGAACCAAATTTAGAAGGAGACAGTCTTGACTCCACACCCCCAGCTGAAGCCTCAACAGGGAATATAAACTGGTCTCAAGCACAGAAAGCATTCTTAGATGAGCTCAAAAAGAACTTTGAAAACCAAATTAGAGAGGTAGAAGATAAAATGAATAATTCTTTTAAAATAAAAATTGTGAAATTAGAAAAACACTACAATTAAGAAAACAGCTCCTTAAAAAAATGTGTGAACTAAAAATGAAATCTGAACATATGGAAAAGGAGCTTCAAAAAAACTGAGGAAAATAATTTGCTAAAAATTAGAATCAACCAAATTAAAGCTAATGACTCTATGAGGCACCAAAAATCAGTCAAACAAAACATCAAGAATGAAAAGTTAGGAAAAGAGGTAAAATATTTCAATGGAAAAATAACTGACCTAGAAAACAGATCCAGGAGAGATAATCTGAGAATTACTGGTCTACCGGAAAATTATGATGACAATAACACCTGAGGCAGGCAATATAAGTAATTTTACAAATGAAAAAAGAGAGGTTCAGGGGTGAGGTGATGTAAGTCAAACATGTATCTGGTAAGTCTAAGTCAGGACTTAAGACCACAGAATTAAAGATGAGAAGGACCTCAGTTAGAGCTTGTCCAGTACAACTCCCCCATTTTATAGATAAGTAAACTGATGCCCAGTGACAAGGTCACACAAATTCCAAGTCCTTAGCCATGGGATACGAATAGGCATTTCCGACTCTAGATTCTTCCATGTTTGTCCCGATCATCCCATACTTCCCTCAAAACCGACAACAACCCTGAGAATCCTAAAACAAGTTTTTCAAAAGTTGCTGGTTATTATGTACATAAATCTCTCCTAGAGTAAAGATATACCTGACTCTTAAAATTAAAAAAATTTCTGTATATCCTTAGCCACATCAACAAAGTCTGAATTAACACCTCTTGCTTGTGTTTTTCCCTTCCTTAGACCAATAAAACCTATTCATCCCTAAACAACAGCATTACAAAGGGCTAGAAAACAGTCTAAGCTGCCAAGGAAAAGTATGTGTTTTTCTACTGTGGACTACGGGTGAGAGGAAGTTTTACTAAAGTGATATGTCATTTTAGTCCTATGTATTTTGTTTGGTTAAGTTGTCATTTTTTAAGTAAATATTTAAGCTGTGTCAATAAAAAATAACTCTAGCTATTTTTACATTCATATTTTGATCACTAAGTATGATCGTTAAATGTTTCTCATCTTTCTAAAAAAAATAGCTATTTTGCTTTAAATATGTGATTTTTAAAGGTCTCCCCTTTTTTGAAAAAAATTAGATCACAAGATCACAGAATTAGAGCTCATTATTATTAGGAATCTCCAAGGTCTCTGAGTCCAGCCTCACCTTAAAGTTGAAAAAACTGAGGCAAAAAATCGTTAATAACTTGACAATAATAAAAATGCTAATAACTAGGATCAAAAAGCAAGTAAGTTAACTCACGACTCAGGATGTGAACTCAGATCTTTCTGCCTCCAAGTCTAATGCCCTATCCACTACACCATGCTGCCAGTAAAATAAAAAATGTACTTTAATTTACACAAGAGATGTGTTCCTAGAAAATCAACATTAAAATAGTTTAAGTGATTCTTATTGCTTATATCAACCTAAATTAAAATTGCATTCACTGCATTAACTAAAGTAGTCAGGACCATTGACTCTATTTACCTACTTTACCTGTAAATTATTTCACTTCTATCAGACCTAGAATCTTGGAAGATGTCTTTTTTACAAGGTAATAGTACTATTAGTACTATGCAAGTCAATCACTGATACAGTTATCAAATCTTAAAAAATTCTATGAATATGACAAAATCAGAAAGGCACTGATCAAAAAAGCACTAAACTAAAAAACAGAATTTTTGAATTTAAGGAGCTAATGAGCTAAGATGTTTGACAAAACATTGGCTCATATAAAAGGACACGTGATAGCCAACCTATTAAATCTAATATTGTTCCCAGTTACAAAAAACTTGACAGTAAACACTTTTTCCTGTTATTTGTAAATATGACTCAATTTATAACATCCTGTATTTCCAAGTATATTTTATTCAAATTAACCTTATGCTACATGAAATCACTTGTAAGCTTTTTAAGAAAACATTTATGGGGTGGCTAGGTGGCGCAGTGAATAGAGCACTGACCCTGTAGTCAGGAGGACCTGAGTTCAAATCTTGTCTCAGACACTTAACACTTACTAGCCATGTGACCTTCGGCAAGTCACTGAACCCCAATTGCATTGCCCTCCCCCCTCCAAAAAAACAAAAAATTTAAAAATTAAAAAAAAAAATCATTTACAAATAGTTTACTGTGAGAGTTCTGCCTAAAGTGTGTTTCTTAGAAGTAAAGAAATGCCACCAAAAAACATCTAAGAAGCACATTTTAGGAAAAGCTACAGAATTCATATGAGGTCACTGACTATTTATGAGACTACTTATGAGAGAAAATTATGAGACATCTCAGACACCAATTACATGGACCATTTTCAGTAGTATAACTGGGCACACAGTATCAAAAAATAACCTAAAGAAAAACAAGCCTCATATACATACTGCCAGTGATAAGGCAGAATAATGAGAAAGAATACTAGCCTTAAGAACCAGGAGGGACCTAACTTTGAATACTGACACTGACAATGAAACTTTGTATTACCATGGACAAGTCATTTAACATCTCTGAACCTCAATTCCTTGTGTAAAATGGGGACAAAAATACAAGCATTACTTACAAGTAATATGAGCGTGAAAAGAGGTAATGTATAAAAAGTAGTTTGTAAACCTTAAAGCACTGTACGAGGGTCAGTTAATAAGCTTATCATATCTATGAAGCCCAAAAGGACATAATCTGTATTTCTCTTTCAGCTTGTCCTTTTCTATTCTTCCATGTGGGGGTAAAGAGACCACAAAAGCAAGTTTGAGAGTCAAAGAATCTAGTGAAGATCTCGATTAGGTAGATAGTATAAATACAATCTTGACAGTTCTCTCTGGAAAAAATACCTTTTGGATACAAGTATCTTCAAAAGAGTTTGTAAAGATTTTTAGGAAGCCCAAGAAAGGGAGGAAACATTAAAAACAGATATGGGATTTTAGCAAAATGTGAAGTCATAGAGGACAGATTTTACAAGACTGATTTCAAGGAAAGAAATTTATAAACTAAAGGTTAAAGTTATCTGCAAATTTTGCTCCTGGGCACAATTTGCATGAATAAACAAATCGTAAAATCTAAGTTAGTTTCTCTAAGATAGATGGTGGTTAAGTGATATACAGTTATCTTGGTTTGGGCTGTTTTGTTGCCTTAGGAGCAGAGAGAGTACAATTTTATAAGAATGTGGTGGAATTTTCATATAAGTCAAATTTTAAGTGACAAGTAAAGACCTATTTCATAAATTTTTTTCAACCCAACAATCGTTTATTAAGCACTGATTGTGTGCAAGGTTCTGTGTACAGAAGGTACAAAGATAAACATTTTTAAAAGCCCCTGCACTCAAAAAACTCATATACTGTAAGAGTGACTAATCTGGCTCCCTACTACCTGAAAACTATATATAGTTCCACCCCCCCACTGATTATATTACTTCCAATTTTAGGGGTCTAAACACTCCAATTCTATTAAACTACTTAGTCAGATTAGTATTTTATACAATGTTAAAAAAACAAACAAGTTTTTCAGAAAATTATTTCAGCCAATGAAAAGAACGCAAGTTCTTTATAAATGAAAAGATGTATCCCTTTGAGCCAAAATTACTAAGCAGGAAAAATTGGACAACAAGGAATTTTAGGAAACAGCAAAGATAACAAAACTTAAAATAATGAACTAAGTCAAATTTCTTACAAAACTAGACCAATTATTCAATACATTACTTTCATCTGCTAACTTACCTAGCACAGGGCAGTGGTCTCTGTAGAAAGAGCCTCCTTTAGCATCCTGGACACACTTCAAGTCAGACTAAAAGCAGGAAATCAAACGTATATATAAAAGAGTGATTTCAACAATGTCTGAAACTAAAAGAAATAAGAGCAACTCGAAATTTATATTAAAAAGAATCCTAGAGTACTACACTTTGGGTTAGACAGTGGTACGTGGAAGATAAGGACTGGAAGAGAAAAGGAAGTGCATTTCCAGACATGAAGGAATAAAAAGGATTTATTATACACTACACCACACTACACTACAACACACACACACACATACACACACACCTGTGCATGCACGTGACATAAATACAAAAGTGAGCCAGTTCTTTTCCTCAAAGAGTTTACATTCTAATAGATGGAAACAAGACAAAGTAGAAAGGTGGACAGGGAAGTGGGATGGAAAGTAGAATAGGGCAGAGGAAATGGTGGTAATGATTTGATGAAAATATTCAGAGCAAAGAGTAGTAAGATAGATGGAGAAGTGAGGAAAGTATTCATGGAGCAAGCCAAAGGGACAATAGGTGGGGTGAAAAGGCATAGTCTCAGAGTTCAAGGATAACCGGAGTTCTGATGTCTTTCAAAGCTATTTTTATTTACATTATTTTAGTTATTTTGTAAACTGTCTTCTTGCTTCTGCTCACTTCAGTCTGCAATCAGTTTATGAGCCCTCTAAAATTTACCTGAATTCTTCATGTTCATTATTTTTTACTATGTATTTCATTTATTTATTTATTTATTTTTTAAGCAATCGGGGTTAAGTAACTTGCTCAAGGTTACACAGCCAGTTATTTCTGGGTGTGGTGCTAAGTATCTGAGCCCGGATTTGATCCAGGTCATCCCAACACTGGAGCCGGTGCTCTTACTCGCTGAGCCACCTGGCCGCCCCTATTACATTTATTTATAACAATATTTTTGTCTATTTCAGATTGTATGGGCAACTAATTTCAATCATTCAACTAACAAACATTTACATACCAGGCAATATGGTAAGCACTTTGCAGTATTCTGCTAACACAAAAGGTACTAACAAAAATATTTCTGCATATACGTGTGTGATGGGAGCAGGTAATAGGAGGCATAGAGGTGGAGTGCTAAATACTAAAAACTTTGGGCAGGTCTAGCTGAAATATTAAGAATCATGTTTTAAGTAATGAGTCTTAGTAAAGTTTCCATGTATACCTAAGGAAAACAATGGCATGTTTACAATCAAAACTTTTAGCTAAAGCCTTAGAGAAAGCTTAAACATCTTCCATTTTATAAACATTTCACCCTAAGACTTCCATCCCAATGCATATGTATAATCAGGACAGCTGAACTCACAATGGACTTCCTAATAGGATGCAAACAGACAGAAGGCTATAACAAAAGGAGGAAGACAAAAGAACACATTAGGGGCTACTTTTATTACTCTTCCTTTCCCCAACCCAACATTGTTATCATCAGTATTTTTTTCTGGCTTACCATGCCTTCAAAGCCAACTCTGTAAAGGTTCTTAGCACCATTGTCCCATAGAACATATGCTGCACTGTGTGGACTGGACGCACTCCAGTCCTGAATTTCAGTTACCTAATAGAGTTTAAGGGGAAAAAAAACAGTGAAGGAGAAAAAAGTTAGTTCTTTTGGCTAAGAAAATCTCCTTTTGTTAACTGTCACATTTTCTATTAATGATTCAGTTAATTCCAAGATCAATCCTAAAGTACCAAGGGACCAACTGGAGTCAGGTCTTTCCTGTATCACCATTCAAAACAAAAATGCATTATGGCAGTCAATCAATCACTTTTAAAAGCCTTAACATGTGCCCAGCACTGAGGTAAGAACCTGGGAATACAAACAAAATTAAGAGACCCTGACCCCAAAGGGTTTAATTCTATTTAATTATGAGCATATCACAGCTGTTCCAGCATCTGATAACTGTCATAGAGAACTCTGGTCCCCAGCAGGCAGAACCAGGAGTGATGGATAGAAACCACAGAGACAAACTTTAGGCTTGCTGTAGACAACATCATCCTAACAAGAACAGGATGCCTCAAGTAGTAGTATTCCCCTCTTGGAAGTCTTCAGGTGAGAGGTTGGATGTCTACTTGTCAGGAATATGATAGGAAGGATTACTTTCTCTCTTTTTTTTTTTTTTTTTACAATTGGGGTTAAGTAACTTGCCCAAGGTTATTTTGTGTGGGTGCTAAGTATCTGAGGCCAAACCGATCCTGGCTCCTCCCGACTCTGAGCTGGCACTCTTACTCACAGCGCCACCCAACCACCCCTAAGGATTACTTTCTGGTATGGATTGGATCAAATGGCTAGTTCCTTCCAATTCTGAAATTCTATGAAGAATGTCACTTTAATAAAGAAAAATACTATCTTCCTAAATTGTGATGCAAACTGTGATTTTAATCTTGGCAAATTATAGTAGATTCATTTAAATTGAATCTATCCTGGTTTTAGACAACTTAAGCTGAGTACCCGAATAACAAGCTAAGTAATATCACACAGAATTCTTTCAGTTGTTCAAATTGTCCTTCTTCTTACTTTTCCCCCTAAACTGCTATTTTCCCCTTTAATGCTGTCTTCCATCTAATCTGTATGTATTCATTTATATACATGTCATCTGAAGGCTATCTCTTGGAAGAGGGATTAAACTTTTTCTGAATCCAAAGAGCAAAAGAAAGAGGAACTATTAGAAATTGTAAAGAAGCAAACTTAAGCTAGATATGAGAAAAACTTTAACAATTAGATCTATTCAAATGTAGAGTGCACAACCTTTGGAGACACCCCCTCCACCCCACACTAGACAAGTAGCCAGGATGACTACTTAGTGTATTCAATGTGGATTCTTTTTGGGGATGGGTTAACTGCTTAGGTTACTTCCAACTTTGTGATTTATTCAAAACACAAGCACAAACAATGCTACTTAAAGTACTGGAAGGTCCACTTCACAACAAAAAATTCAACATCTACTGATTGAACCTCCAGGCAATAAGCCTCTCAAACATTTTTGCAGATCTCAAACAGAAAATGTAATCTGTAACCATGCTAATGCTCAAAACCTTCCTGGCATGGTAGAACTTGCTGGTTTACTCTCTGCTATTACAGTTTTTAAAAACTAAAAGAAGTCTCCATACCAGGATGAGGTAACAGAAATGACTTGAATTTTTTTTTTTAACAAGAGCTCCTTTTATTCTTATGCTTTCTAGTGTTTTTAACTGGAATGTGTGTTTTATTTTGTCAAAAGGTGCTTCTAAATCTATTGATATACAAATTATTTTTGTGTTTGTTATTAATATAGTCAATTATGCTTATAGTTTTCCTAATATTGAATCAGCCCTATACACTGCTGGCAAAAATCCAACCTAGTCATAGTGTATGATCTTTGTGATATCCAGCTGTAATCTCCTTGCCAGTATTTCACTTTAAAATTTTTGCATCGATATTCATTAGGGAAATTGGTCTATAGTTTTCTCATTCTGTTTTTGCTCTCTGCTTTAGGTATCAAAATCATATTTGTGTCATAAAAGGCATTTGGTAGAACTCTTATCTATTTTTCAGTTACATGGTATTGGAATTAATTGTTCTTTAAATCTTTGGTAGAATTCCTTTGTAAATCAATCTGCTCTTGGGAATTTTTCTTTCTTTTGGAGGGCAATTGGGGTTAAGTGACTTGCCCAAGGTCACACGGCTAGTTTTTGTGTTAAGCGTCTGAGGCAGATTTGAACTCAGGTCCTCCTGACTCCAGGGCCAGTGCTCTATTCGCTGCACCACCTAGCTGCCCCTGCGAATTTTTCTTAGTGAACGCATTTATGGCTTGTTCAAGTTCTTTTTTCTAAGATAGGGTTATTTAAATATTCCATTTCCTCTTGTATTAATCCAGGCTATTTAAATTTTTGTAAATATTCATCCATTTCATTTAGATTGACAGTTTTATTGGCATAAAGTTGGGGAAAATATTTACTAATAATTGCTTTAATTTCATTATCTTCCTTATTGTGCATTCATTCTTTTCATTTTTGTTATGGGTAATTTGTTTTTTTTTTAAACCACTGTTTATTTTATTGTTTGTTTTGTTTTTTCATAAAATCAGCTCCTAGTTCTATTTATTGGTTCAATGTTCGTTTTTCTTAACTTCCTATTTTATAAATCTCTCCTTGGATTTTCAGAATTCCTATTTTAGTATTTAGTTGAGGATTCTTTGATAGAGCCACAAGTGTGAGAGACGCTGTGGCAGTCACAAGATGTTGGAGGGAGTGCATGTGACCTCTGAGGGGCAGGAGCTGGGGGATGTGGAGGCCGACTCTGCCAGGCCGAAAAGGCCGTGCCCCATCAACACGGACTCCTCTTAACCCATATTCCGCCCTGCACTCGGGAGTGTGAACGACTGGCTCCCACATGACATGTGACAAGAGGAAGGAAGAAAAGGATATAAGGGAGAAGGCAAGGGGAGGCTCCGCTCCGCTCCATTCTGTTCTGTTCCTGCTTGATTGCCGCACTGTTAAGATGTAACTGAATAAAGAGCAGCTTCGCTTCACAACTTCCGTGTCCTGGGTGTTCTGTGGGGGTAAGCTCTTCTTGGAGACAAGAAGCCAGAGACGTCCGAAGACCGGGAATAAGGTAAGACACGGCCAGAGTTGGGAAAGAGATCCCAACAATTCTTGATTTGTTGTTTTTCTTGTTTCTTTGAGTTGCATGGCAAGAAAGGCTTTTATGTTTTTAAATAAAGTTTTATTGTATTTTAAAATACAAATCCATTCAGGCAAGTAGAACATCAACCTTCTAGAGCATAAGGACTTCCCAAGAGAGGTTAGAACCAAGTAGAGTAAAGGGCAGTGGGAAGTCTTGGGCTTTCCTAGGGGACAACATCACAACAATAAGTGCCAGAAAAGTTGAAATGGGGAGTGAGAAGTAAAGTCAGCTTGCCTAACCATTTTGTTTATGGATGCATACACTTTTTTGTACAGATTTTTCCTTCCAGAAAAAAAATTATCACTGTTCTAGGACCTTTGTCATCTATTCT
The DNA here is from genome assembly GCF_028583685.1 of Petaurus breviceps papuanus. Classification (NCBI taxonomy): domain Eukaryota; kingdom Metazoa; phylum Chordata; class Mammalia; order Diprotodontia; family Petauridae; genus Petaurus; species Petaurus breviceps. The sequence continues at coordinate 35,709,766 of NW_027186304.1, read as the reverse complement.
ACTCTCTAATATCTTATCATAGAATAGTAGTGACCCAAGGTTCTCCAAAGTTGATTTAGTGGAAGACAAATTTTGTTCAATGTTCTTAAGTAAGAAAGTCTTTGAGTATGGGTGTGGTAACAAAAAGTTATGTCTACTGCCCAAGATCAACCTTGCTAATATTTGGAGAGGATCATTACCAAAAAGATGGACACTAAGTGATATTTTTTCATCCAAAGCAACTTATGAAGATTTTAATCTTAAGTACAGAGAGGTAAAAATCTCTACTGGTGAAGAGAATATCCCTAGCCAATGAAATAAAAGATCCCTTAAGAGCTGACGTAACAAAACACTAACAAAATATTCTGTAACAGATATTCAAAGATTTTTCAAAGGCAAGACATTTTCAAAAAGACTCCCTTACCTTCCCTCTTCTTCCATTTCCACCATCTTGATCTTCCCATTGCCAATCTACCCCTCGAACCACTCTGGCACCTGCAAAGATTCCTCTGGCTGTAATTTTCTTTGATTTCCGACGAGATTCTAAAAGTACCCTAAAAGATAAAAATATATGTTGATATGCTTGATTCAGTAAGAAGAAATTCTAACTGGTTCTCAAAAACAATATCAACAAGTCATTTAAATTTTAAAGAATGTTAAAGATAAGAACTTATATATATATATATATATATACACACATATATACATATACGTATATATATATATATATATATATATATATATATATATATATATATAATCCCAAAGTTTCCCTTCACTGGATTACATAGAATAAGGAGGGATAGCATAACAGCATCTTTTATCACCAAGAAGTACTCTGTAATTCCAGACTGAATTTCAGATCCAAAACCCCTCAAAAATTAAAACTAGTCAGGCAGCTTAGATGGCACAGTGTAGAGAGTGGCTCTGGAATAAGGAGGACCTAAGTTCAAATATGACCTCAGACACTTACTAGCTGTGTGACCATTAGCAAGTCACTTAACCCTGACTGCCTCTTCACCCCACTCCCACCCCACAAAATTAAACTGTAGTCAAACTAGCTAAGTTTTTTGGCTGTGTTTTTTTCTCAACACATAACTCCAAAAAATATTTTCACACCAACACACAGGTAGATTTTCATGGGGAGCCAGACAAAGTCATAACTAAGATGGTGGGGCAACCAGGGTTTTGCCCCAGGGTTGTAAATTTAAAAGGCTATCATTAGCACTTGTACTCGTAAAAGGATAAAGCCTGGTAGAAGGGCAGAAGTTAAGTTCTGGTAGGGCCAGGGAACCAGTGACAGATGATGAAAATAGGAACAGGCATAGGAGCAGGTCTCCTATGTCAGAGAAATCTGATACCATCCCCCTTCCCCCTCCTACAACATGATTCCTGGAGTAAAGGAGATAAGAAGAAGAACTCCAACCTATCCTACATTTCAAAAGAAATTGAGAAAGTAAACCAAGTTGAAAGTACAATATATTTCCCTATAAGTATAAACAGGTACCTGAGGTACCCAGGGAACTATGGAAAACAGGCTGCCACAGGGCCAGAGAGATGTTTTACCAGACCTAGTAGTTATCTAAAAGGGTAGTCTCTCAGCACCACTGTAATGTTGATGGAATAGGAAGGTCCCCTCCACCCATTTGTGACCTGCTTTGGGCTCTAGCCCAGCTCACAGCTTGGATACACACTGAGTCACATGAAGCCTAGAGTGTGGGAGGAGCTTGCCCAATCCAGCAGAGAGACTTAGACAGAGCAGGAGGGGGAGAGGACTTGCCTAGGGGAACTTGTTTAAGGGGAGGCCTGACAGAAAGAATGCTTGAGATGTCAGCGCTCCCTGGATTAGTGATGAGTACCTTGCTAAATCTTACTTCCTGGTATCCTAACAGTGATGTTCCAAATAAATATTCTGGTTTTGCCTTTAAGGAAGATACATATGCATATTCACAGTAGCTGCTGTAGATATCACACTGGCGTCATAGGGCATGGCATGAGACCAAAGCCAATGCTCTGAAATGGTTGGGAAAGCAAAGGAAGGTGAGAGGGGGGTAAAGAGGAGATTGTACAGAGTGGTTTCCACAGGTCCCTTTCAGGTCTAAAAGTCAGTAATATGAGATTTGGACTCCCATTTGACTCTACCTCAGCTCAATCTCAATTTCATTAAAAACTGAATGAGCCCTCCTCTCTGATCTTAGTTTTCTTCATTGTAAAGTGAAAGCAATGAACCAATGATCTCTTAGGTCCCCAACACAATAATTTGAGAGTTCTGAAGGTGTTGGCATCAAGTCCTCCCTTTCAGCCCCTTTCTCTAAAAGAAACCATGTGTTTGCTTTCAGGGTTTTTTTTTTTCTCAATTTCTATCCTTTAGTAAGCAGGTTTCTAAAATGCCAAATGTGAAATAATTGATATTAGAACATAGTTATCAAAAATAATTAGTGAAAACAGTAAGCTATAAACTGGTTGCCTTCCTGAGGATAGGGGTACAACCTTCTCAGCAGCACTTCCCAGGGACTCTGTGTCCCTCTCATGGCAGGGTCCATCCCCACATAACCAAGGGCACCTTTTCCTGAAGTTTGTCCCACACATAATTTAAAGTATTTCTTCCCCCTCCCATTCCTCCCCAAGAAAAACTGCTGGTTACTTCTCTAGCAAGGGAGAGAGAAGGTCTGGCCAGGGAAAAAAAAAAGAGAAAAATTGTCCCTCTTCTAAAAAACTATTCTTTGTGATTACTGATAAAGTCGATGTATGAAAATCTAAATTAACATTTAAAAAAAGATTCCTCTCATAAAAGGATTTAATAGATTTTTAATACCCTTTCAAAAGGAATTATGAGATTTCCTTCAGTGGCAAATAGCTCAATACAGTAAAATGATTTAATTCACCATTGTTCTGAATGGGCACCACTTTTCAAGAATAACACACTTCTGCATACAATGAGGTAGACCAGCAATGAGAAACCAGTAATCCTGTAAAGTGTATCCCTCCTTCAATTTAATTTCATAAAACTGTAACTTCTATCCACCAGACAGAACATTTCACTGAATGTATCTTTGTATCTGTGATTTCATCAATGCAAGTGTTTCTTCCACAGATAGTCATTTCAATCCACTTAATCCTTCTTAAACAATATTACTCTATTCCAGAATTTGGTACAGAAATACATCAAATCTGACAGAGAAACGGGAAAGAAGAATAGGGAGAGAGTAGACTGGAGTAGATATGAGAAGAAAGATAAAACTGGTCAAGAAAAGAAGCAAGCAAAACAAACTTTGGCTTTGAAGAGTAGACCCTAAATGGAGGATTTCAAGAGGGAAAAAAAAGAAGAAAACCAAAGAACTAGAAACTGAAGAGGTATCCATCAAAGGGGATCACTGAACAAAGTAAATTATGATTGTAATGGAATATTACTGAACCACAAGAAATTAAACGACTTCCGAAAATTTTAGACAGGTATATGAACCATATGAAATGAGAAGCAGGAAAACCATTTGTGCAGTAACATTTTAAAGAAAAACAACTTTGAAAGACTTAAGATCAAAAAATGGGCTTTAGAAAAGGCAGCTAGCTATAGGATTGCCAAAAAGAAAAAGGAATAAAAAGGTGAACTGAAACGCTTCTGAAGGCACAGAAGAGAAGGAAGCTCACAAGGAAGCAAGGACAAACACTTTAAAAGGGTTATGTTATAGTTATATCCCTTTCTACATTTTTTTATTCTAAACTTGAGAAATAAAACAAGTATTTCCATAACAAAGTAGAATGGAAATAAAGAGAATGTACAACTTGCTTTTCCTTTTAAATATATTAAAGTTACCATGTAACTTTATTTTTTTCCCTCCCTCCCCTCTGTCCTACCCTAAAGATAGCTACCATTAGACACAAATGTGTGTGTGATTGTGTGTGTACATACAGAAATATATATATAAAAAACCATTCTATATATTATTCTATTTATCAATTCTTTCTTTGGATGTAGACAGAATCTTCCTTCATAGGTCCTTTGTAATTAATTCAGGTATTTAATAATAGTCCAAATGACTTGGTTGTTCAGAGTTGTTCTTAAAACAATATTGCTTATTACTGTATACAATGTTCTCTTGGTTCTGCTGGTTTACTCTTCATTAGTTCATGTAAGTCTTTCAATGTTTTTCTAAAATTATCAAGCTCATCATTTCTTATAGCACAGTTATATTCCATCATGATCATATACCACAACTTGTTCAGTCACGCCAATTGACAAGCATTCCTACAATTTCTAGCTCTCTGACATCCCAAAGAGAGCTGCTATAAATATTTTACAACATATAGGTTCTTTTCCTTTTTCCCTAATCATCTTGGGAAACAGACCTAATAGTAGAATTTCTGGATCAAAAGGTATAAGCAGTTTTCTAACTCTTTGGGCATAATTCCAGATTGCTCTCCAAAATGGTTGGATTAATTCAGTTCCACCGAGGGTGATTTAGTGTCCCATTTTTTCCACATCCCTTCCAACATTTGTCATTTTCCCCTTCTATCATTTTATCTAATCTGATAGGTATAGAATGATATCTCAAGGCTGTCTTAATTTATATATCTCTAGTCAATAATGATTTTGAGCATTATTTCATATGACTATAAATAATCATTTTGATTTCTTCACTGGAAAACTGCCTGCTCATATTATCATTTATCAACTGAGGAATAACTTGTATTCTTAGAGATTTGACAAAGTTTTTTATATAATTGAGATATGAGATCTTTATCTGAGAAACTGTATATAAAAATTCTTCCCCTTATTTTATGCTTTCCTTCTGATCCTGTCTACAATGGTTTTCTCTCTTATTTGATTTCTGAAGTCCTTTTTAAGTTCTTCCAGGAATTCTTTTTGGGCTTGTGACCATTTGACATTTCTCTTTGAAAAAAAGAGTAGCTTTTTTTACTTCACTATCTTCCTCTGAATATGAATCCAGGTTTTCTCTATCCTTATAGTAGCTATGATCAGGCTCTTTTCTCCTTTGTGTACTCATTTTTATTTTTATTTTGTTTTATTTTATTTTCAGAAACTTATCAGGTTCTACTCCCGAGGTGTGGGTAATGGGGCCCCAGGTTTCAGATCCTTCTTACTATTATTTTCTAAATTCTTATGTGTGTATGTGGAGGTGGGTAACAATCTCAGGCACTCCTCTCTACCTCTAAGACACAATTAGGGCCTCTAGCCACACTGTCCTACAAATTCTCTTGCTCCCTGTGATCCCTCCAGCAGTTGCAAATTTCAACTCTCCCCTCTGCCTTGGAACTAAAACCAGGGACTCCAGTCTTCTGTAAGTGTGTACAGCCAGCAAGGTCCCTGTCCCTCTATCCCTCTGCCACTGTACTCACTGGGTGCATGCTAGTTACCTTCTCACCCACAGCCCAGGACAGTGTCTGGTAGCATAACTGTGCCCGGCACCTGGAGACAGCAGACACTCTTTCAGTCTTCTCCTGCTCAACCATCAGACCCCCATGAACTGTCCTGGTGAGGTGAAAGTTCCTGAGGCCCAAGCTGCTTCCAGACCCAGTTGCCCCCAGGACCATTTGATACAGAGAATACATCTGAAGGTGTCTGTACTTCACTAGGGCCAAACCTCCGCCCTTGGAATTCAGAGTCTTTCCTGAAGTCTTAGGAGGATAACTACTTTACCCTGATTTTTTGTTTATTTTTGCCACTTTACATTCACTTTAAGACAATGTTCTGTCTTGTTTCTCGAGGAAATCTGGAGAATCTAGAATTTTCTATTCTACTCTGCATCGTAAAAGGATCTCCCTAAGTAACATTAGGCCAAATCTAATAAGAAGAAATAGGACATGGAAAATGTAGTTATATATTTGGGTTAAAAATTGAAATTCACTAGTATAAGATGGGGCTACCATGGCTAGATTTACATACTTCAGTAAAACATCTAGCAGACATAAGGATCAGCAAATTTAGTAGAAGTAAACAATGACAGCCAAAATCTAACACAAATTTAGATTTGATTTAAAAAGATTACAGTGTTCAAGAATATAGAGAACAAAAAATATTCTAATATCTTTCTTTGTTTTGTTGAGTTGTTTTTCAGTCATATTCAACTCTTATGACCCCATTTGGATTTTCTTGGTAAAATACTGCAGTGGTTTGCCCTTTTCTTCTCCCGATCATTTTATAGATGAGGAACTAAGGCAAATAGGGTTAAGTAACTTATCCAAGGTCACACAGCTAGTATGTCTGAGGTCAGATTTGAATTCAAGAAGATGAGTCTTCCTGATTCTGTACCTAATGGTCTCTATCCACTGGCACCTGGCTAGCTGCCTTCCTAATAATTAGAGCTGTCCAAATGTGGAAAGGCCTGTTTTGGTAAAGACAGGTTCTCTCTTACTTATAAGCAAAGGCTGGATGAGCATTTGTCAGGTATGTTTGAAAATGGATTCTCAGGGCAGCTAGGTGGTGCAGTGAATAGAGCACTGGCCCTGGAGTCAGGAGGACCCAAGTTCAAATTTAACCTCAGAAACTCAACACAAAACTAGCCTTGTGACCTTAGGCAAGTCACTTAACCCCAAATTGCCCTAACTTTCCCCTGGGGAAAAAAAAAAAGAAAATGGATTCTCATTTCAGGTATCATTTGGACCTAGATGGCCTCTGAGGTTCCCTTTAACTTTGAGATTCAGGGATTTTCTCTCTCCTACTTCTGTCAAATCTTGTCCAAAATTATGGTAGAAACTGTTATTAACAGTAAGATAAGAGTTCATAATTTTTCTAATTTCATTTATAAGACAATGCATTTTCAATATAGAAGGAACTTATGTGTGTAAAATTAAGATTTACTTCTTACCTTTCACTTCCTGGTGTGGTAATTCTGTAAAAACGATGCCTTAAGTGATGTTTGTCTCCATGATAACAGACAGTGCACAAATCATAATTTGTACACTCAGCACACTTCCATCGGATACCAATAATTGGCTGTTGGCGGCAAGTATCACACATGGTTCCATCGTGCTTGATGCCTATTTTTAAAAAAAGACATATATTTACATTTCTCAAAGTTTTATGTTTTGAGTACCTGACAAAAGCTACTGAAAATAAGTAAAACAAAAGATATTTAAAGAATTTTTAACAAATTATATGGGAAAATAAGTATTTAGTCTCCTTAAAGCTTAAAGACAAAAGGCTAATAGACTTGCATTATTTTAATTAATACAAACTACAATGTTGTTTTCCTTCTCAACTCACTAACTAAAAGATACTATTGTTCGTCACTTTTTTCTTCATATACACAAAATTAGCCTTATGCAGGAGTTCCATTTAGAGGAATAAGGAAGACAAAAAATGTCTTAACAAAAATCACAATTTTCAATATTTCAACATTTGAATACTTGAAACCTCTCTGGTAATTTCAACTAGCGTTCAACTATGATAAGTAACAAATCAAAGCACAGAGGATTTTATCTTTCTACCACTATAGAAACCAAAATGCTTAATAATCTTCCCAGGGCTGTTTTCTCCAAAGAATAGGAAAAAAAAATTGTAGTACATCCAAGTGGCAGTAAGAGATTGAAAGAAAAATTCCTTTCACAATAATTCTAGAACGTGGGAGTTTACCTGCCAAGACACACACACACACACACACACACACACACACACATACACACTATATGACTTCAACTACAAAACACTTTACAGAAATAAAAACTGAGCTAAGTAAATGGAGAAATGTTAATTTTATTAAATTTCAAATAGAAACATCCCTAAAGCCATATACTGGCTTAGAAAACCAGAAATTACCATTATCTATGTTGCACTGTATTTTTCTTCAAGATTTCCTAATTATATTTTAATATGGTTTATACCCTGCCTACAACCTACCAGTATTACATCTCTGATCAAAATACCTTTGTACTGATGAAAAAAAAAATGAGAGATTCAATCACCGGAAGAGATTAGGTAAACAATATACAGAAGCAAACTAACACAGTAGCACAGTAGTCAGGGATCCCAGTTACTGGGCTGACCAACTCAGTATTTGACAAAAACTACTTTGAAAACTGAAAAGAAGTCTGGTAAAAAAGTAGTCATAGAGCAACATTTTGCATGGTATACCACATTTAACTCCAAATGGATACATGACATACATATAGTGATATCACAAACAAATCTGAGGAGCAAGAAAGAAATTACCTTTCAGATTTCTGGGTAAGGGAAAAGTTCACAACCAAACATTAGACAGAAAGAACTACAGAAGATAAAAATGGACAATTTTCATTACATAAAATAAAAAAAGCTTTCTCACAAATAAAACCAATGCAATAAAAATTAGAAGGGAAGCTGTTACCTAGGGGGGAAATCTTAGCAAATTTCTCTGATTAAGAACTCAACAGAAAAATGGTCAACAGATATCAACAGGCAGTTTTGAAATGAAGAAATCCAAGTTAGTAATAAGTATATTAAAAAAAATCTCCAAATCAGGGGAGCCAGGTGGCGCAGTGAGTAAGAGCACCGGCCCTGGCGTCAGGAGACCCGGGATCAGTTCCAGCCTCAGATACTTGGCACCCACACAAAATAACTGGCCGTGTAACCTTGAGCAAGTTACTTAACCCCAATTGCTTAAAAAAAAAAAATCTCCAAATCATTAGTAATTAAAGTTGACGAAGTTGCTGGCAAAAAGGGAAAATGAGAAATGTTCCTGGAAAGGCTTGGAAAAAGAGAGGTAGGGGGGCACAGACAAGATGGCTGATTAAAAGCAGGAACTAACTTGAGTTCTTCCCCAATTACCTCCAACACCTCTAAAAAATGACTCTAAACAAATTTTAAAGCTACAGAATCCACAAAATGACAGAGGAAACTACATGTCCAGCCGAAGTCAGCCTGGCAAGCTGAAATGAAGAGTCTATCACACAGGGCTGGGAGCAGAGCACAGTCCCATGTGGGACACACTGGCAAGCAGACCTCAAGGGACTGACTCACTGGCAGCTGTGGCGGTTTCCAGACTTCTCAACCCATAAACACACTGAAAAGAAAGTAAAATGTCAGTGGGGAAACTTTGCTGGACCTGGGTGAGAGAAGACCATGGTCTGGCCCCTGCCTCCAGGTGGCAGAGGTGGCAGTGACTGCAACAGTGGAGGGTTCTAGGCCCACAGATAGTGGGGGGAGGGGGGGAGGTGAGAGGGACCAAGCAGTTGACCAGAGGGCAATTTCAGGAATCTCTTTGCATACGCTGAGGCAGGATTCTCTTTAACTGCCCTGCTTGGATTTGGGTCACAGTCGTGGGTGGGGTGAGGAGGAGCACTGATGTGGCAGAGCTTGTTGAGGCTGTGGAGAGGCAGTCCTCCTCACAGTTCTGAGGTGATGAGGTAGTGTCTAGAAGTAGCTCTGACAACAGTTGCACAAAACCCCAGAAATATGGGACACGGCATCCTCCACTCTGGAAGCAGAGTTCTACTGTGGCAAAGAGCTCAAAAATCGAGTAATTGGCTGGCAAGATCAGCAGAGGAAGAGAAATCAGACTATAGAATTATTCTTTGACGACAAACAAGATCAAAACATAGAACCAGAAGAAGACAACAGAGTCAAAACTTCTGCATCAAAAGCCTCCAAGAAAAATATGAATTGGTCGCAGGCCAGGGAGGAGTTCAAGAAGGATTTTGAAAATCAAGAGAAGTGGAGGAAAAATTGGGAAGAGAAATGAGAATGATGCAAGAAAATCATGAAAAACAAGTCAGCAGTTTGCTAAAGGAGATCCAAAAAAATTCTGAACAAAATAACACGTTAAAAAATAGACTAACTCAAATGGCAAAAGAGGTCCAAAAAGACAATGGGGAGAATACCTTAAAAAACAGAATTGGCCAAATGGAAAAGGAAGTTCAAAAACTCACTGAAGAAAATCAAAACCAGACTGGAGCAAGTGGAAGCTCATGACTCTATGAGAAATCAAGATATTATAAGACAGATCTAAACAAATGAAAAAAATAGAAGGCAATGTGAAATATCTCACTGGAAAAGACTACTGACCTGGAAAGTAGATCCAGGAGAGACATTATTAAAATTATTGGGCTACCTGAAAGCCATGATCAAAAAAAGAGCCTACACATCATCTTTCAAGAAATTCTCAAGGAAAACTGCCCTGATATTCTAGAACCAGAGGGCAAAATAGAAATTGAAAGAATTCACCAATCATCTCTTGAAAAAGAACCCAAAAAGAAAACTCCTAGGAATATTATAGTCAAACTCCAGAGTTCCCAGATTAAGGAGAAAAATATCACAAGCAGTCAGGAAGAAACAACTTTGAGTATTGTGGAAACACAATCAGGATAACATAAGATCTAGCAGCTTCTACATTATGGAATCAAAGAAGTTGAAATATGATATTCCAGAGGTCAAAGGAGCTCAGATTAAAACCAAGAATGAATCCTTCAGTGTAACAGAGGACTTTCAAGCATTCTTTTTTTGGTTTGTTTTTTGGAGGGCAATTAGGGTTAAGTGACTTGCCCAAAGTCACATGGCTAGTAAGTGTGTCAAGTGTCTGAGGCCAGATTTGAACTCAGGTCCTCCTGACTCCAGGGCAGTGCTCTATTCACTTTGCCACCTAGCTGCCCCAACTTTCAAGCATTCTTGATGAAAAGCCCAGAGCTGAACAGAAAATCTGACTTTCAAATACAAAAAGCAAGAGAAGCATGAAAAGGCAAATAGAAAAAAGAAATCATAAAAAACTTATTAAAGTTGAACTGTTTACATTTCTACATGGAAAGATGATATTTGTAACTCATGAGACTTTTCTCAGTATTAGGATAGCTGAAGGGAATATATATATATACACACACACATATATGTATGTATAGATTGGTGTGTGTGTGTATACATAGAGGACACAGGATGAGTTGAATATGAAGGGATGATATCTAAAAAATAAAATTAAGAGGTGGGAGAGGAATATATTGGGAGGAGAAAGGGAAACATAGAATAGGGTAAATTATCTCACATAAAAGAGGCAAGAGAAACCTATTACAATGGAGGGAAGAGCAGGGAGGTGAAAGGGAATGAGTCAATCTTACTCTTATTAGATATGGCTTACGGAGGGAATAACTCAATTGGGTATCTTACCTTACAGGAAAATAGGGGAAAAGGGGATAAGAGAGGGGGATAATAGAAGGGAGGAGAGATTGGGGGAGGAGGTAGTCAGAAGCAAACAATTTTGAAAAAAGACAGGGTCAGGAGTGGCTAGGTGGCACAGTAAACTGAGCACCAGCGCTGGAGTCAGGAGGACTTGAGTTCAAATTTGACTTCAGACACTTAACACTTACTAGCCGTGTGACCTTGGGCAAGTCACTTAACCCCAAATGCCCCTCCAAAAAGTTTTTTTTTATTAAAAAAAAGGGACAGAGTCAAAGGAGAAAATAGAATAAATGGGGGGGAAGGCAGATAGAATGGGGGGAAATATAGTCTTTCACAATATGACTACTATGGAAATGCTTTGCATAACCACATATGTATACCTATATTGAATTGCTTATCTTTCCTGTGGGGGTGGGTGAGAAGGGAAGAAGAAAGAGAATCTGAAACTCAAAGTTTTAAAAACAAATGGTAAAAAATTGTTGTTACATGCAACCAGGAAATAAGATATATAGGCAATGGGGTATAGAAATTCATCTTGCCCTGTAGGGCAGACTGGGGAAAGGGATAATCAGTGTGCTTGCTATATTGGGGTGGGAGGTAGGGGAGAGAGAGGGAGAAAATCTGGAATTCAAAACTTTGTGGAAATGAATGCTGAAAACTAAAAATAAATAAATTGTGGAGAAAAAAAAATCTTTTTTTTTTTAAAAAGATGTAATGTATTACTGGTAGACCTATTAATCAATTTAGCCATTCTAAAAAGCAATTTTAACTTGCTCCACCTCTGCCTTACCCAATCACTAAACTATGCATAATACCCTTCAATCTAATGATACTATGGAGGCCTATACCACAAAAGAGATCAGAGAAAGAAGAAAAGGATCCATGAGAAGTGAGGCACAGATACAGTGAGAAGAACCAAAGAATAACATTATAACAAAAGTATAACAAAACAAAGTATAACATTATAAAGAAAAATAACTGTGAAATATATATGAGAGCTCTGATCAATGCAATGACTAACCACTATTGCAGAGGAGTGATGATGAAGCATGATACTTGTTTTGATCAACTCAAGAATAAAAGTAATACTTGTTTTTATATACAGCCGAAGCAGGAATTTGTTTTGTTTGATTATGCAATGTTTCAATGGGCTTTATTATTTTTATGGGGGGAAGAAGGGGTGACAGAAAGAGGAGAAAGAAAAGAGGGGAAGGAGAAGAGAGGGAAGTTATTTAGGCTTTTTTTATTTTATTCACAAAAGAGAATAGAAAAAATACCAGAAAGAAATGACAAGGAGGACAGCTTTGAAAGCCACAGGTTAATTTATAATAGTTTAAAAAAGAAAGCAAAATATAATAGAGATCTACAGTTTTTTGTGTTTAATATAAAAATAAATATGTCTTTTTAAAAGTACAAACATTTGTATGTCTTTTTTTGGTTTTTTTTGCTTTTTGGAGGGGGAAAGGTAGAGTAATTGGAGTTAAGTGACTTGCCCAAGGTCACATGGCTAGTTTTTGTGTTAAGTGTCTGAGGTCGGATTTGAACTCAGGTCCTCTTGACTCCAGGGCCAGCGCTCTATCACTGTGCCACCTAGCTACCCCTGTATGCCTTTTTCTCAAAACAACTCCTTATCTGTGTTACCCAAATAGGCACCATTGCTTCAGACTGGGTCAGTTATGAAGTGTTATACACCAATTTAAAAAAGATCCACTGCTCTGCAATCTCTTCTGTCACACTCATCTTACCTCTCATAACAGAAAAAGCACTAGACTTGGCCCTAGACATAGGAGTAGAATACAAGCCTTTAATTTCTACCTCTGCCACTTATTGTGTCTCCTTAGAAAGATGGGGTGATGTCTCTATGCCTCAGTTTTTTCAATTTTTTCTTGTCATTTTTCAGTTGTGTCTGACACTACATAACCCAATTTGGGGATTTCTTGGTAAAGATACTAGAGAGGTTTGTCATTTTCTTCTCTAGCTCATTTTATAGATGAGGAAGCTGAGGCAAACAGGGTTAAGTGACTTGCCCAGGGTCACACAGCTAGTAAAGTACCTGAGATCTGATTTGAATTCAGGAAGATTAATCTTCATTCCAAGCCCATTTCTCTATGCACTGTGCTGACTAGCTTACTCATATATAAATTACCTCAAATCATCACAGAACATTACATAAGTTGAAAAACTTTGTAGAGTCGTTACATTTACAAGTGTAAAGTAGTAGAATTACTATCATGCCAAAACTTGGAAACCTTTAAACTTGGTCTTAATGATAATTAAGTCTCTATCTGTACTGAGCATGAAAACTAAAATTTAAGTGACCTGATGATAGCAGCTGTGCCATTATTAAGCATCAAATCCTAAATTGCCTGTACCTGCCTCTCAGCTTGCCAGTTAACAGATGAAAAGCATAAGAAAGTAAAACTCAAAAATCATTTATTCAAAAACTTTCATCCAAAAGTGTTTTCCACAAATCGCTATTTAAGTATTTTGGTCTCCACATTGTTTATTCTTCTAGTTCAAACTGAAAGGATGATAAAATGCCCAAGCTTCCTTTAAAAACAGCTATTAAAAAAAAAAACACAAAAACAACTGGTAAAATCTTCCATAATTCATGGTTTCAAAGAATACTTCAGGAAAGCAATATATATATACATAATCACATTCAAAAGCAATTTAGTTCCCACAGCTCAAAAGCCAACAAAGCTACTCAACAGCTGTGAAACTAATGAAAGAGTAAACAAAGCAAGCCATTCAGTTACTATAATCAACACTACAGAATATAAAACAAGAATACAATTAATTTTCTGTAAAAGAAAATCTATTTGATGGCATCATAAAAGACAATATTAGGGAAAGGATGGTTTAAATATTTTCACTTTTTTCCCCCTTTATCCCTTATCACATTCATCCATTTAATTCCCATTTACTGTCATTCAGTCCCACTCTGATCCTCTATGACTGTGCAAGAATCATTTGTTACAAATTTTACATTTCATACTAATTGACTGCATCCCTTCCCTCTGACCAAATTTATAAGCTCTCCTCATTTCCAAAGCTTCCTATAAATGCTACAATCCCTGGAGGATCTTTGCGCTCTTTCTTTTTGTTCAGTTTTATGACCACATCTGCCATCTACTTTTCATTGATAAATGAACCACCTATGACAACAGCTTCTCACTCATTCTATTACTACTCAAATCACCATCTGTCCTATGTCTTTGATGTTATCCTACGTTAAATAATTTAAAGAATCTATATAACTGAAGGTTTCAGTGAAAATTTCACCACAGATTAGTAATAGTGAGATAGTAAGTTGACAGAGAGTAACTTAAAATGGACCAAAAGGATGGAGATGGCAACTTTTATAGAGAAAAAAAAAAAACTTTTAAAAAGTAGATCTCAGATGGTTGGGAAGAGTCAGATTTCAGCCTCTATGAACCATAGAACTGTATAAAATTTTTATCTAACCCTTCAGTGATTTCCATGTATGTCACCACCTCAAAAGTTATTAATTTAACTTTGACAATTAATCCTAGGTAAAGATTTAAATAGCTAAAAGGACTTATTTTGGTAATCCTCCTTACCCAAGGTGTTTGGGTTTTTTTTTTTTAATTCTGTGTGCACTACTGTATTTTTAAGATGGTTTCAAAGTTAATTAAATTTTTTAGTAAGGGCAAGGCCTTTGTAACCTGCCAGCTGGTTAATACATTCCACATTCATTACTCTTAAGACTTACAAAAAATATGGTGAACATCAAGACTTTTCCTTAGCTCAAATCAAATATGGTTGCCAATTATGTGTTAGGAATTTCATGCTAATTATTCTGGATCCTCTCAAATCTACACATTTATAAATTGTGTCAAAAATCAAATTCTCCATACCAAAAGGAGATGTGAGATTTTTTTTTTAAAGAACATTTCAGAGGAGAGAAGTAGAGATAAAATAAACATTCTTTTGAGATAATATTAATGCTCCAGACTTTTAAAATAGCTTCAAACTGCCTATCTTTACAGTACTCTGCCTCACCCCTAAATCTCTTCTTCATTTATACCTAGATTTACAGTAGTCACCCTGCTCCCTTATTCCATTACCCTTTTTCTGGTTTCACTTCCTTCACTTTGCAATCTTATTTTTACAGTTAATAAGTTCATCTATACACTGTTCTCTCTCCTCATATCTCTTGCACCTTCCCCACACTGATCCTACACCCTTTTTTCCCCACTGCTGTTTGACATCTCAATCAAGAGTCAGACTAATCACTTTCACTCTCAGCTGCTGAATGCTGCTAGAGAAAGCTACACAATCCATGCCCACGTGTGTCCACTACAGATGTATTACATAATTTTTATGTAATTTTTATATGGGTTCTCACTGGTATAAGGCAATCCACTTGTTCAATCAAGTTGACACTCTTGCCCTCCTCAAGGCAGCTACTACAAATATTCCTTTCTATCTCAAAAATATACTCAACAACTGCCCTCCATCTTTCTTGGCTTCATTCAAGACTCCTCAAATTCCACTTTCTGCAGAAGTTTCCAGGTACACCCCCTACATACACACACTTCCAGTGCTTTTTCTTTGAGATTATCCACCATTTACATTGTATTTCACTTGTATGTACAAATCTGACTGCATATATCATGTCTCTCAGGAGAATGTGAGCTCCTTGTAGGCAGGGACAATGTTTTGGTTACCTATCTGAACTCCCTACTTTGTGTTTCTCCTCTTCAAATCCATTTTCGACAGAGATAAAAAAAAAAAATCTCTTTCAAAAACAAAGGTCTGACCATGTCACTCCCTGCTCAAGACGCTTTCAAGGCAATATAAAGACATATTCCTCACAACTTAGTATTTAAAGCTCTTCTAAGTCTGAGGCTCCAACTTTCTAATCTTGTTTCACACCCTTCATGCACCCTATGTTCAGCTAAACTGCCCTCTCCAGTATTCCCAAATCTGGCATTTCTTCTCCCACCTATGTAACTCTGCACAAATGTCAACAGGCCTGGAATGTATTCCATTCACCTCTTATAAATTTTAGCTTCTTTAAAAAGGTCCAGCTCAGGTGACACATCCAAAGAGAAGCCCTTCCTGACTGACCTAGTTGTTAGCGCTCTTTTCCTCCCAAAAAATTTATCCTGTATATACTAAAACAGTAGAATGTTGTCTTCTCCAGGTAAAGACTATTCATCTTTCATATCCATAAATCTGAAGCATCTGAAGACTTGCTCATAGCGATGGAGACCAAATCTGTGATTTTATCAGTAAAGGGAAACCTCAGGGGAGGAAACTCTCCAAAACTCTCTTAAAAGAGTTTCTTAGAACACCAAAGGTTAAATGAATCACAAATGATGTCTATGTGTCAGAGGTGGGATTTGAACCAGGTCCTCTTGGCTTCAAGGTCATTTCTCTATCCACTGCACCACACTGCCTTGCACATAGTAGATGATCAATAAAGGCTTGCTGAATTGAGTTCTTATTTTTAAAATGTGACAATGTTGGTACCTTACAAAAATATAGATATCCTTCAATTATGATAATTTTAGAGTTTCATATGAAGTGTCAAAACAAAATTTATTGATTAAAAAGGAAAACTATGTCTGCATAATTATTTTTATTTGTATCATTATTACTACATCCCAAAACAACTTGATAATCCATCAACAAGAATTTATTAACTACTTACTGTGTACTAGGCAGTGGTGCTAGAAATCCAAAGAAAAAGCAAAAACAGACCCTACTCTTGAAAAGTTGAGATTCTAATGGATGAGATGACAGGTACATAAAATATATGAAATACACACAGTAGGTATAAGGTAACCATGGAGGGAAAAGCACTAGCAGCCAAAGAAATCTGGAAAGGTATCCTACAAAAGGTGGCAATTGAACTGAGTCTTGAAGGAAGCCAGGGATTCTAGGAGATAGAAGTTAGGAGGGAGAACATGAGGGGAGTGCCAGTACAAAGGCACAGAGAAAAGAGATGAAAGGAAAATAGAGTATCATGTAGCAAGCACAGTAAGTAGGCCACTATGGCCGGACCATCAAGTATATGGAGGAGAATAATATGTTAGAAGACTGTAAAGATGGGGCCAACTTGTGAAGATCTTTATGAGTCAAACAGAAGTTATATTTGATCCTAAAGGTAAGAGATCCCAAAATCTTACATAAACTGATGCAAAGTGAAATGAACAGAACCAGAAGAACATTTTATACAGTAACCTGCAATACTATATGATGACTGGGGCAGCTAGATGGCGCAGTAAGTAAAGTGCTGGCCCTGGAGTCAGGAGGTCCTGAGTTCGGTTCTGGCCTCAAGACACTTAACACCCACACAAAAAAACAAGCCGTGTAACCTTGGGCAAGTTACTTAACCCCAACTGCCCTCCAAAAAGGCAAAAAAAAAAAAACTATATGATGATTAACTATGAATAACTTAGCTTTTCTCAGCAATACAGTGATCCAAGACAATTCTGAAGGACTTAGGATGAAAAATGATATCCATCTTCAGAGAAAGAATTGAATGCTGATCAAAGAAAATTTTTTCTTTATTTTTCCTTGTATGTTTGGGGGGGTTTTATGTACTTTCTTTTACAATGTGACTAACATGGAAATGTGTTTTGCATGGCTACATTTGTATAATCTATATCAAATTGGTTACCTTCTCAATGTATGGAGGCGAGGGAGGGAAGGAGGGAGGGAGGGAGGAAGGAAGGAAGGAAGGAAGGAAGGAAGGAAGGAAGGAAGGAAGGAAGGAAGGAAGGAAGGAAGGAAGGAAGGAAGGAAGGGAGGGAGGAAGGGAGGAAGGAAGGAAGGAAGGAAGGAAGGAAGGAAGGAAGGAAGGAAGGAAGGAAGGAAGGAAGGAAGGAAGGAAGGAAGGGAGAGTATTTGGAACTCAAAAATTTTGTAAAACAAATGTTCAAAATTGTTTTTACATGTAAGTGGGGAAAAAATAAAATAATATATATTTTTTTTAAAAAGGGAAGGGCTCCCAAAATGGAATTGAGAAGACAAGCGTTCAAATTCACCAACATCTTTCATTTACTCCTATATTTCCACCTTCATCTAAGTCCTACTCCAAGACATGGAAGATTTATAATGATATGGCCAGAAGAAACCACACAGATGAAATCAAGGATTACTGAAATATTATGATGACTACACTTTAGTAATGGGCCACCCAAAAAAATCCTCACAGCACTTGCCTATGGGTCTGGAACAATCATTTGTTAAAATAGTTGATAAATTATTTTAGTCAGTCACCATGATATTAGTAAAAGAAAATTTTTTTTGAATCATAGATCTGACTCACTTCTGAAATCACCTATGCTATTTGATTTGTAAATAAAGGCCAGAGAGGTTGTGACTTGCCTAAAGTCTCACAGTCAGCCTACATCTAGAACACTGTATCTTGACTCCAGGGCTAACATTCTTTGTGCTACAAGTTATCGGCACGCGTGCATGTGCATGTCTGCATTTTAAACCTTTAGAGATCTAGTATAACTTTCTATCCCAAGAGGCTTCCTTTCTTATTTCTCTCTCCCACTGGCACCAGTCTAATCTTATAAGCTCAAGGCACTCTGACAACTTTCCATAATTCCCCTGGCAAGATTACTAGCAAACTTTCCTATAGATGAAGGGAAAACAAAATAAGGTAACGCTTACAACAGCAAAGTTAACACTGGCTAAGGATGATTTATTTATTTTAATCTTGTCTACAAAGGCAGACTGATCGACCCTCCCACTCTGTGAAAACAATCTGTAGTTCAGCTACTTCCCTCACCAGTTTTTACACCTGTTAAAAAAAAATACTATATATCAATTACCAGCAGAGAGAATATGATTCCTGTTTGGGGCTAAATATAATAAAGAGAAAAAGAAAAAAAAGGGAGAGAAAAGCGATTTTCTCACAGTATCACTGTCTGTATCTGGAAAGAGACACTCTCAACAAATGTTTTATTTTTTTGTCTTTATTAATTTGTTTCCCTACTTTTAGTTTACAAGATTCAGTTCCACAATCCCTTAAGTTTCAAGTTTTCCCCACTTCCTCTCCCTCTCCCCACCATGGTGGCATGCAATCAAGTATTTTTTGGTAGATTGATTAGTACTGCACTAAATATGTAACTAAATTTAGATAAAATTGACATTTTTATTATATTAGCTCGACCCAGCCACGAGCAATTGATGTTTTTCCAATTAGTTAGATCTGACTTTATCTGTATGAAAAGTGTTTTGTAGTTGTATTCATATAGGTCCTGGGTTTGTTTTGGCAGGTAGATTCCCAAATATTTTATAATGTCTATCGTAACTTTAAATGAGATTTTTCTATCTCTTGCTGTTGGATTTCATTAGAAACATATAGGAATGCCAAGGATTTATGTGGGTTTATTTTATATGCTGCAACTTTGCCAAATTTATTTATTGTCTCAAGTAGTTTTTTTACTTAATTCTCTAGGATTCTCTAAGCATTTCATCATATCATCTGCAAAAAGTGATAGAGAAGAAAAAGGAATTAAGCTAACTGCTACTACTAACATTTCTAGTACCAGACTGAATAAGAGGGGTGATAGTAGACATCCTTGTTTCACCCCTGATCTTACTGGAAATGCTTCTAGTTTATCCCATTACATATTGTAGGATGATGGTTTTTAATCCATTCTGCTATCTGCCTCCATTTTATGGGAGAGTTCATCCCATTCACATTCACAGTTATAATTACTCTTTGTGTCTTTCCCTCCATCCTATTCCCTCCCGTTTTTGTTTCTTCCTTCTCCCTTCCCCTCCTTAAGAGTTTTCCTTTTGACCACCTCCTCCCTCAGTATTCCCTCCCCCCTCTTTACCTACCCTTTCCCCTTCATGCTATTTCCCTCCCTTCTAACCACCCCTCTCCTTTTTATCTGTCCCTTTACCCTTCCTACTGCCTGTAGGGCACAATGGATTTTTATACTTAATGAAGCACATTATTTCCTCCTTGAACCCAAACCAATGAGAGTAAATTTCATACAGTGCTCTTCTCCCTCCCTCCTTTCCCTCTATTATAATGAGTTTTTGTGTCTTTTCACATTAGAATCCTAAATTTAACTGATTATGTTGATCCCTCTCTGAACCAGAACCAATGAGAATAAAGTTCATATGATGGTCATCTCCCTTCCTTCTTCCCTCTGCTATAATATGTTTTTATGCCTCTTTGTGTGGCATAGTTTACGTTTTTTTGCCTCATCCTTTCCTTTTCTTCCATTACAATCCCTTTGTACCCCTTAATAAGGTTTTTTATCATCAGGTTAGATCATTTATACCCACACCCTCTATGTATATCCCCTTTAAATGTTGAGATAATTATAGAAATATCAATATTGACAAGTATCAGCTTCTCATATAGGGATGTAAACAGTTTGCTCTTATTGAATCCCAGGGTTATGTGTGTGCATGCACAAGTGTGCATGTATGTGTACGTGTGTGTGAGTGTGTGTGTGTTTTCCTTGTTTACCTTTTTGTCTTTCTTGAGTCTTGTAATTAGAGATCAAATTTTCCATTGAGCTCTGGCTTTTTCATCAGGAAAGTCTGGAAGTCCCTTATTTCATTAAATGACCAACTCCTTGCCTGAAAGATTATGCTCAGTTTTTCCAGATAGTTGATCCTTGGTTGCAGTCCTAGCTCTTTTGCCTTACGAAATATCAAATTCCAATCCCTCCAATCTTTTAATGTAGAAGCTACTAGGTCCTGTGTAATCCTGGCTGTAGTTTCACAATATCTGAATTGTTTCTTTTTGGTCACTTGTAATATTTTTTCCTTGACCTTGTAATTCTGGAATTTGGCTACTATATTTCTTGGAGTTTTCAATTTGGGATCTCTTTCAGGAGGAGTCTGGTGAATACTTTCAATAACTATTTTACCCTCTGATTCTAGGGCCTCGGGACAGTCTTCCTTGACAGTCTCTTGGAGGACGTTGTCCAGGCTGCTTTTTTCATCATGGTTTTCCGGTAGACCAGTAATTCTTAGGTTATCTCTCCTGTATCTGTTCTCTAGGTTAGTTGTTTTTACAGTGAGATATTTTACACTTTCTTCTAATTTTTCAATCTTTATGTT
Source organism: Petaurus breviceps papuanus (assembly GCF_028583685.1). Taxonomy (NCBI): domain Eukaryota; kingdom Metazoa; phylum Chordata; class Mammalia; order Diprotodontia; family Petauridae; genus Petaurus; species Petaurus breviceps. The sequence goes on along the minus strand of NW_027186304.1, from coordinate 35,688,606 downwards.
CTGTTTGACTAACTCTTGATGCATCATAGAGTCCCTAGTCTCAATCTGACTGATTCTAATTTTTAGTGAATTATTTTCCGAGGTTAGTTTTTAAGGCTCCTTTTCCATATGTTCAGTTTTCATTTTTAGGGAGGTATTTTCTCCAATTAGATTTTGTACCTCCCTCCCAGTTCACCAATTTTACTTTTTAAGGATCTGTTTTCTTCGGTGAGATTTTTTTCCAATTTGGTCACTGTAGATTTAAATTTATCTTCTACCTCTCTAATTTGGCTTTTTAAATCTTTCTTGAGCTCCGCCAAGAATGCTTTTTGGGCTTGAGACCAGTTCATATTTCCTTCTGTGGTTTCAGGTGTGAGTATAGAGCCCATGTTGTCCTCTGAATCTGGCTGTTCTTGCTCACTATAATAGGATCACATCGATCTCGATTTCACAGATTCCTTCTTGCCCACTGTGATTGCCTATGTCCTGAATTTTTAGAGCGGCTATCTGCTTCTGGGGTACAGATGTACCATGCTCCTCAGGCTGGGAGGTAAGGGTTTGGTTGTTGACTTTGTGTGCTGTAGCCTCTGGGTGTCTAGACTGAGCCCAAGGCCAGGACTCTCAGAGTAACCTGTGGGGGAGGGGTGGTCTGGCCACTTCAGGTTTTCACCTCTGTGCCCCTGGGCTGGCTGCTGTTGGTGTCTGTAGATTCCCCAGGTGCTGCTAAGGCACACCTGGGCTTGTGTTGTTAGCCCTTGCTGGCTCTACCCCCTGGGTTTGCTGGGTTTTGGGAGTTCCTGTAGGTCAGCTGAGGTGGGGCTTGTTGGGACACCTCCTACTCTTCACTTCAGACTCCATAAAGCTTCAGTTACACCCTTCTTCTAGGTCTCCCAAGCCTGAGGCTATTTCCACTAATTCAGGATTTTAATCTGGGTGGGACATTTATCTCTGGGTTTTCTGGGTCAGGGAGGAAAATTAGAGCAGCTAGGGTTTACTCCACTATCTTAGCTCCTGGAAAATCAGGTAGGTGATTTTTAAACATCTAGGCTGTGGGCTGGTAGCCCCAGGATGAGCTGCTGTCTCTGCTGAAGGCCCTGTGCTTTCTCTTACCCAGTTCTGACTGATCCTCTGTACTGTGGTGAGCCTACTGCAAATTGTCCTTGGGGTGAGTGAGTCTGCTGGCTGGGGCTCCTTCTCACTCTGCTGTAGTTTGCTCTCAGGTTCACACTGGTGCAGACCCCGCATGCTCTGTGCACCCCCTGCCTAGACATACATGGGCACTTTCCTGGGCTGGGAATCTGCCATGCTCCATCTCCCAATGGGTTCTGTTACTCTAAAATCCATTCAGATTCACTTTTTAAAGTTTATCGACAGAATTCATAAAGGAGCTTAGAAAAGTTCCTGCTTCCTTTCAGCCCTCTGGGCTCTGCCCCCTCAATCTCTCAACAAATGTTTTATGCAAAAGCCAGGTAAACTTGACCAAATGCAAAAAGGCATAACTATCAATAAATAATCTGAAAAGTGATGTTTATTTCTATGGAGAAGGGAAGGGAATAAGCATTTATACAGTACCTACAATATGTCAGACACTAAGTGTCTGTTACTATATAGAGTATTGTTTCTATAGAGTAACAATAATAATAATTTATTAAAATAATAAATTTTTAAAACTATATTCATTAAGGAAACATAAACCCTTTAGGACAAACATCAATCTCATTTCCTTTTAAGTAAATAAAAAGAAACTTATTTTATTTTTTTGGTTTTTGGAGGGCAGTTGGGGTTAAGTGAAGAAATTATTTTAATTTCAGAGATCATAGACTTCAAGTTGGATGGGAACTTAGAGGTTCTCTCTCTAGTCCATCCCTCTTATTTAACAAATAAAGAAACTGAGACTTAGGATGTGACTTGCCTAGGATCACAAAGCAACATATCAGAAGCAGGATTTGAATATTTTCTATACATACACAAATACATACATATACACATATATATGAGCCTGAAGACTGATTAATTACTATCTTTATTTTTTAGCATTTCCAAATTGCTGCAAATCAAAAGGATCCCTTTTAAACATTAGAAAAATCTTAACAGCTTATTTCCTTTCTTCTAAAAGACAAAACTTACTAATCAAAAACAAAAGCAAAGACAAAAATAACAAACACTATCTGAAGAAAATAAGTATTATACTTAATTACCTGTATGGGGATTTTTCAGAAGAAAAAAATTAGACTTTATGTGCTCAGGGAATGACAACTAATTTCAATGCCAGCCAAAGCAAAACATTTAGGAAGCAAATCTGTTTTAAAAAATCATAATGTATTCCAAAGACAAATAATTTTAAAGTTATCTTTGTTCATTATCTTACATCATTCATATGACAGATAATATATTTTTAAACTGCAACTCCTGGGAATTAAGTTGGTACTTTGGAACACACAACGAAATTTTCTCATAATCATGATGTATGACTAGATTCTCAGACTTGAAGGCTGCTTATTTAGCCCATAATATGAAATTCAGCTTAATGAGTGGAGAATGAAGATCGGTTCAGTTTTACTAAGAAATAGAATACTTGAATATAAGTCACAGCTAGAACTATATACATAATGACTACAACTACGTAAATAAAGACAACATCAATAATTAAACTCAGTTAAACACATTGAAATGGAAATTCAAAGAGGCTCCTAAAAGTATAGTCATGTTATTCCTCATTTTCATTTTGAGATATAAAAATATGGCAGTAGACAGAAGTTCTACTTTGAGAAGAGAGTTGCAAAAATCATTAACTTTTCTCTGACTAATATAAGATGACACTGATTAAGGAAAGGTAGGATTTCTGTAATTACACAAGCAAGAAACTGTCTGACAGCTAAGTAAGGCGGGCATTACCAAGCATAAGTAGTTCAGTCAGGGGTAAAAGAAGCAGAGCTTTCAGCAGAAGGGCTTAACACACACAGGAGGAACACTGAGATAAAAGGTTGTCAAATAGAAACAGAATTTCTGAGATAAGCAGATAGAGACTTCAAACTTAATTTGCACAGTATATATTTTCTGAAGTGTTACACAGCCATCTCTAATACCATATACCAAGAGGAGATCAAAATGGGCACATGATTTAGAAATAAAGGTGATATCATAAGCAAATATTACAGGAGCATGGAGTATCTTACGTTCAAAAACATAATGTAAATTAAAATTTAATTTAAAATTTGCAAGTGCAAATTAGAAAAACTCTGAAGTATCACCCCATACCTATCAGACTGGCTAATATGACAGAAAAAGTAAATGACAAATGTTGGAGGGGATATGAGAAAACTGGGACACTAATGTACTGTTAATGGAGTTGTGAACTAATCCAGCCATTCTGGAACATGATTTGGAACTCTGCACAAAGAACTATCAAACTGTGCATACCCTTTGACCCAAGCTATACAACTACTAAGTCTGTATCCCAAAGAGATCCAATAAAATGGGGGAATCTATATGTACAAAAATGTTTATAGCAGCTCTTTTTGTGGTGGCAATGAATTGGAAATTAAGGGGATGCCCATCAATTGGAAAATGGCAAGACAAGTTGTGGTATATGACTGTGATGGAATACTGTTGTGCTATAAGCAATGTCAAGCAGCAGTCTTTCATAAAAGAGTTATATGAACTGATGTAAAGTGAAGTGAACAGAACCAGGAAAACATTATACATAGTAACAGAAATATTATGATAATTAACTGTTAATAACATACATTCTCAGCAATACAATGATCCATTTCTGAAGGATTTATGATGAAAAATGCTCTCTACCTCCAGAGAAAGAAGTGAATGAAGCATACTTTTTATTTAATTTCCTTTATTTTACTTGGGTTTTTTTTTGGGGGGGAGAGGTTGGTCTGTATTTTCTTTCACAACATGGCTAATATTGAAATGTTTCACATGACTGCACAAGCATAGTGTATATCATAATTGTTTACCTTCTGAAGAAGGGGGAGATGAGAAAGAGAATTTGGAACTCAAATTTTTTTTTAAAAATGAACGTTAGAAACTGTTTTTACGTGCAATTGGAAAAAATAAAATATAAATTTTTTAAATTAAATTAAAATCTTAAAAAAATAAATAAAAGTGTCATACAGCTGAAGTAAGCAACACAGACTGACAATGGTAGAGGAATCACTCACTCACACACTCACACACACACACACACACACACACACACACACACACACACACACAC
>NW_027186304.1:35651704-35684386 GCF_028583685.1 Petaurus breviceps papuanus | reverse complement strand
CACACACACACACACACACACACACACACACACACACACACACACACTCTGTTTCTACTGGCATATCCCCTGTTTCAGAAATATGCCTGAGAGAATGATTTATATCTTAAGGGGAAATCAATTTTAAAAATTAAATCCCAAGCAACCTGCTACAAATATTAGCTCATTTGATTCTCACAATAACCCTGGGAGGTAGGTGCTATTATTATCCCTATTTTACAATTGAGGAAACTGACGCAAACAAAGCTTAAGTTATTTTTCTAGGGTCACAAAGCTAGAAAATATCTGAGGTCAAATTCTAACTCAAGTCTACCTCACTCCAGTCTCAGAGCTCTATTCATTTCTTATCTATGCGTTCAAGAAAAGGAAGTAGAAAAAATAACAAAAAAATCAAAATGAAAATTTAGTTCTCAGTAGTCTCCTTCATTTCCTGGATTATCCTGGAAGAAAAGCAACTCTAGAATGAAACAATTGAGAAGAAAATTTTTGAGGGTTGAGATCTTCTGAATCTGACATCAGCAGGTAAACAGCTTCGGATTCTCCCAAACCCTGGTGTATAACAAAGCCTGGAAAAACTGATTTGGGGCCCAAATTACAAACACTGAAACTCACCTCCACTAAGCAACCCAAGGAAAGACCTGAAACTTACACTTTTAACTCCTGATCTCAGGGAAATAAGACTGCACTTGCACTGACCTCCTTTTTCTTCCCACCATGACAAACCTTAAGGAAAGTAAACTTGAAAGTATTAGTGGAATTCCTTTTTCTTTCAGGGTCCCTAGCAGTTTATGCATAACAGTCTGGAAACCTGAAGTTAAGATGAAAAACTAGGGGGAAAGAAGAGGTGACAAAGTATGGAAAATTATCAACACTACTAAAACATGTTTCCGAAATGCAAAAAAGAGAAAAGAAGGAATCATGACAAGAGGGGCAATCTTTTTTTTTTTTAATATTTGATTTTAAAACTTTCAATCCCAGATTCATTCCCTTCCCCCCCTGCCACCCACCCCCACTGGGGAGACAAGCAGTTCAGTATAGGTTGTACATGTGCGGCTAATGCAAAACAATAACATAGTAGATATATTGTAAAAGACTGACTACATTTCCCTCCCACCCGTTCTATTCTCTACTTTGATCCTGTCCCTTTTCAAAAGTGGGTGCTTCCAACTTCCCTCCCCCCCCCAGCCTGCTGTCCCTTCCATCATCCCACCTCTCATCCCCTTCCCCCCCATTCTCCTGGAGGGTGAGGGTGAGATCCCCTATTTAGTGTGTATTTCCCTCCCTCCTCAAGCCAGATTCAATAGGAATAAGGTTGACCCATTCCCTTCTGCCCTCCTATTCTTCCCCTCCATTGCAACCATTTTCCCCTGCCTCTTCTGTATGAGATAGTTTGCCCCAATCTGTCTTTCCCCATCTCCTCTCATTATACTCCTCTCACCTCTCAATTTCACCTTTTAAGTATCATCCCTTCCTGTTAAATTGGTCCCGTGCCCTCTATCTATGTATACCTGTAAACATATATACACACATTTACATATGTATTCATATGCCCGCATACCCTCATATAAAGACATATATATATATATATATATATATATATATCTTTCTAATCCCTTCAACTACTGAGAAAAGTTTCATAAGTTACAATTATTGTTTTTCCATGTAGGAATGTTGATAGTTCAATTTTGATAAGTTCCTTATGATTTCTTTTCCCAGTTCACCTTCTCATGCTTCTCTTGCTTCTTGTATCTGAATGTCAAATTTTCTATTCAGCTCTGGTTTTTTCAGCAAGAATGCCTGAAAGTCCTGTATTCCACTGAATGACCATATTTTCCCCTGAAACATGATACTCAGTTTTGCTGGGTAGGTGACTCTTGGTCTTAATCCCAGCTCCCTTGACCTCCGGAATATCACATTCCAGGCCCTTCGATCCCTCAGTGTAGAAGCTGCCAGATCCTGGGTTATCCTGATTGTGTTTCCACAATATTCAAATTGTTTCTTCCTGGCTGCTTGTAATATTCTCTCCTTAATCTGGGAATTCTGGAACCTGGATATAACATTCCTAGGAGTTTGCTTTTAGGGATCTTTTTCAGGAGGTGATTGGTGGATTCTTTCAACCTCTATTTTGCCCTCTCGTTCTAAAACATCAGGGCAGTTTTCTTTGAGAACTTCCTGGAGGATGCTTTCTAGGTTCTTACTTTGGTCATGGCTTTCAGGTAGTCCAATAATTTTTAAATTATCTCTCCTGGATCTATTTTCTAGGTCAGTGCTTTTTCCCATGAGATATTTCACATTGCCTTCTATTCTTTCATTTGTTTAGATCTGTTTGACAGCATCTTGATTTCTCATAAAGTCATTAGCTTCCATTTGCTCCAATGTAATTCTGAAGCAATGATTCTCCTCAGTGAGCTTTTGAGATTCTTTTTCCATCTGGCAAATTTGACTTTTTAAGGCATTCTTCTCCTCATTGCCTTTTTGAGGCTCCTTTGCCATTTGAGTCAGTCTGTTTTTTAAGGTATTTTCTTCAGTCAGGCTATTGACTCTCATTTCATAATTTTCTTGCATTGTTCTCATTTCTCTTCCCAATTTTTCCTCCACTTCTCTTATCTGCTTCTTAAGGTCCTCTATGGCCTGTAACCAGCTTGTATTTTCCTTTGAAGCTTTTGGTGCAGTAGTACTGACTTCACTGTTTTCCTCCTGTTCCATGCCTTGCCCCTTCTTATCCCCAAAATAGGAGTGTAATGTTGGAATCTTCTGTCTGCTTTGTTTCCTCTGCCTGCTCATTTTGCCACTCAATTATTTGACTTTGGGGCTTTTTGCTACAGTAGGACTCTGCCACCAGACAGGGGAGTTTTCGTCCCAAATGCTGGGGTCTTCTCAGCTGCCACAGGTATTAGATGGGTGCCCTCTCTGAGGTCTCCACACACTCTGGCAAGCTGGACACACACCCCAGGACCTCCACCCTAGACTGCAATCCAGATCCAAGCAGGTTAAAGCAAGAGCAATTACCCCTCAGACTGGTGCTTGGTCCCCCTACACTCTGCAGGCCAGGAGCTGAAGCCCCCACGTGGTGCTGGCTGGCTGTGCTGGCATCTCAGTGGTTTCTCGCCCTGGGGGTAAAAGCCACGCACTCCCACTTACTGGTCCCAAAGTCCAGACTGCACTGGCCTCTCACCTTGTCCTTCGCATCTATGTATTGATAAATCTGGAAATGGCCACAGCTGCTCTGATCTGGAGTCCCTCTGGCTGGCGGCTGGTCAGGCCCGCCCTGGGGCTAAAGCCTCGGCATGGGGCTGGGTTCGTCTCCCAGAGCCCTGCGCTGGCCGATTCCTGCTGGCCTGCCGGGCTATCCTCAGTGGGAGGTTAGCTTCTCTGTGTCATTTTGTGGGTTCTGCAACTCCAAAGTTTGTTTAGAGTCCCCTTTTTACATGGATTGGGGAGGGTGGAAGCCAGAGCCGCGGGAAGGTTGTGCTTCTACTCCGCCATCTTGGCTCCGCCCCCCCAAGAGGGGCTATCTTAAAAGTAACAAATTAAATTTATTTTATACTTAAAAAATGAAACAAAATTTTCTTGCAAATAAGATTTGTAGGTCAATCAACAACCCTCTCTCTGTACTATGTGTAGGAAAACACCTCAAAGGATGGTGGTAAGAAAGCAAATGCTATGTAAATGTTGGTTATGAATATTATTATCAAGCAAGATTATAAGCTAGTTCCCATTTTCTTCCTTTTCAAAACAAGAATTTTAAGCCAATCAAGATTTATAGAATTAAGTCCACTTTTAGTTTAAGAAGGAAAAAAAAAGGCCCCAAAGTATGGTATGATAAAGAGAATACTGCTTTTGAAGTCAGAAGACCCTGATACTGGGTGACTGTCGCAAGGATGGGGACAGAAAAAGACAATAAAAAATACAGTTCAGAAAGCAAGAAACAAGAGTCCAAAAATCTGTTCACTTCTCAGAAGTCTCACACTCGTCCTTCATAAATATAACACTCAAGTGAAAGACTAAGAGAGGTGGTGAACACTCAAATGTAATCATAAAAATAAAAGCGAAGCCTATTTTTTCAAAGATGTTTTGTTTATCCTTTTTCTTTTCTCTTTAAAATTTAGTTTTTTCCAATTAATAAAAATTATTTGTTCTCCCTTCCACTCTTCCCAACCCCATAGCCAAAATAAGAAAGAGGGGGCAACAATACCCTATAAGAAATATAATACATAGTCAAGCAAAACAAATTGTTGCACTGATCACATCCAAAAAAATGTCTCATTAAACACCCTGAAACCACCACCTCTTTGTCAATAAGTGAGTGTCATGTTTCACATCATCAGTCCTCTGTGTTCTTGACTATATCTTAAAAACAGGAAATGACTAAGTACAGACATAGCATTCAATGACAGTATTCATTTCACATTAAGCTTTTCTATGTGAAATAAACTCATTGAAAAATTATAGCAAAGGACAGACTTCAGTACCAAATTAGGGGGAAAAAGAAGAAATCACAGCAGTATAGACTGAAATTACAGTAGTTCAAACCTGACCTGCTTAAACAAGCTGTTGACTCCTAGAAGTACAGACACAGACTATCACTCTCTCTGAACTTTAATGCAAAGAATGGCTTGAAAGAGCCCACAAACCACCTCTTCAAGCACTTGATCTTGCCAAGGGGAAAAATACAGCAGCCAAGAGAAACACCAGTTAGGAGCACATACTCATTTCTTGTTTTTTCCACAAGCTCATTTGTAAGAAGGAGGAAGATAATCAATTAGCACTTATCAAGTGATTATGTGCTAGGCACAGTGCTACAGTGGGATACAAAGACAAAAGGGAAATGAATCTCTGACCTTGAAAAGTTCACATTCTAAAAGGAGACTGCATGAACATATAAATATATACATAATCCATACAAAATAAATATAAGGTAGTTTGGTTTTTTTTTTTGGGGGGGGGTGAGATGGAAAAGCAGAAAACAGTTGAGGGAGAAATGCTTCAGAGACCTTGGCTTGAGATTCAACTAAACCAGATTAACCCAAGAGCATATGTAAATGAAGCTGAAAGGAAGATAAAACAAAAATGCTGTGAGATGGAACAGATGTCCTAATGTTTCTATAGTCATTTGTTCTCACCGACAATGTTTGTAGAATCACACAGCTAGACTCTTACCATTCCAGTACCAGGTGTACCATATAAGAAAAGGGCAATGAAACTGAAGACATGAAAAAAAAACAGTTAAACCTGACCAAGTACATATGAAATAAAAATCAGTGCTGGAAAAAAATAATTTTAAAATATTATCATTTATAAACAATAATTAGTGATTTTAAAGTTACACAGCTTTCATATACATTATGTATTGTGAACCTAACTACTCTGTGAAGTAGGTACAATGTCTATTATTATACCCCTTTTCAGAAGAAACTGAGGCTCAGATTAATTAAACAATTTATCCAAGGTCATAGCCTAGGAAGCATCAGAGGCAATATTTGAAACTGGCCTTCCTGACTCTTAAGTTCAACACACTATCCATTACAACACACTGCCTCTCTCCTTAAAAGGAATTCAAGAATCAATTTTAAGTATCTACAAAGCAGAAAAAAATAGTTTTAAAAAATGACCAAGATGTCGACCACTACTGAGATACATGCCTGCTTTATCATTTCTATTTAAAGTCTTTACAGTATTGATGTATTAATTCACTAAGGATCTCCTCACTCAAAACTCTGAAAAGGTGTGAGAAGGCAAGCTTGTGCAAATCTTCATTTCTCTCCAGATTGCCTAGGGATTTTCTCTATCATGCCCCAGAAACCTCTTCAACTTGGAAGCTCAACCCAGCCCAGGAATTCACACATAGGAAGGTAACCCTTGGGCCCTGCAACATCTCCCTTTGTTTGAATGGCTCTTAATTAAGGAGTTCAGGCCAGCCAAAATTTCATCCCTCTCCAGGCTGTACTCAAACCTTTCTCTATCATTTCCACTTTCCAGTTTCCTTTTATATGTTGTCTTCCCCAATAAAATATAAACTCCTCTTTGTTTTGCATGACTACACATATTTGTAATTTTTTCTTGCTTTCTCAATGGGTGAGGGAGGGAAGAGAAGGAGGGAAAGAATTAAAAAATTTTGTTAAAAAATATTTCATTTATTTATCGTAGCTGTTTCTGTGATGGCTAAGAATTGGAAATCGATCAGAATGATCTTAGACTTACATGAACTGAGAGTAACAGCAACATTATGAGATGATCAACTATGAATGACTTAGCTCTTCTCAGCAATACAATGATCCAAGACAATTCCAAATGACTCATGATGGAAAATGAGTCCAAATGACTCCACATCCAAAGAAAGAAATGATAAGAGTCTGAATGCAAATTGAAGCTTACTATTTTCACTTTTTTTTTTTGGTAGTTTTTTCCTTTTGTTCTGTTTCTTCTTTCACAAGACAGAATTACACTATGGAAATGTTTTACGTGATTGCACATATATATAACATATCTAATTGTTAACCTTCTTAGGGAGGAAGGACAGGAAGGGAGAAAATTTGGAATTCAAAATTTTATTAGAGAATGAATATGAAAAATTCCCTTTGTGTGTAACTGGAAAAAATAAAATATTATTTAAAAGGAATTTTTTTTTTAAATTGGAAATAGAGGAGATGCCCATCAATTGGGGAATGGCTGAACAAGTTGTCATATATGATTGTGACGAAATATTGTGCCACAAGAAATGACAAGGATGACTTCAGAAAAACCTGGAAAGACTTGAATGAACTAATGCAAACTAAAGCAAATAGAAGCAAGAAAATGTTATACACAGTAACAGCAATAATGTATGATGAAGAACTGTGAATGATTTACATATTCTCAGCAATATAAGACAATCCCAAAGTAATCTTGATGAAAAATGCTATCCACCTCCAGAGAAAAAACTGATATTGTCTGAATACAGACTGAAACACACTCTCTCTCTGTCCCCCCCTTCTTTATTTCTTGTTCGAGTCTTTTTGTATAAAATAACAAACATGGAAATATTTTACATGACTGCACATATATAACCTATATCGGATTGCTTACCATCTCAGGGAGGAGTAGGTGCAGAAGGGAGGAAGGGACAGAATTTGGAAATCAAAACTTTTTTTTAAATGCTAAAAAAAATTGATTTAACACGTAATTGAGAAAAAAATGTTATTTTAAAATTTTATTGCATTCACAACATAAGCTTCTTGAGAGCAGAAAACTTTCTGCTTGTGCTATATTTATGTTCTCAGTGCTTAGCAGAGTGCCTGACAAATGGTAAATATTTATAAAATGCTTGCTGACTAATTTTGCAGAAAATTTCTTTTACAGAAAAGCACATTTTGGTATAAATCCAAACTGGTTATTGTGAATGATTTCCTGCGAATATTTGTGCAACTAAGTCTACTTTTGGTTTTAAAAAATGCCAAAAAGTATAGTGTGAGAGGACGAATACTGATTTTAAAGTCATAAGACCTTGACAACTGGGTGATTTGCAATGGGGGACAGGAAAAGATAATAAAAATTATTAGCTTCTTTGCTAATATTTTGGTCTCTTATTTTTATATCACCAAGAATTTGTGAAGTGCTTATTATGTCACACACTACGTGAAGTAAGGATACAAAAGAAGACAAAAACAGTCCTTGCCTTTAACAAACACACATCAAGGGGCAGCTAGGTGGCCCTGGAGTCAGGAGGACCTGAGTTCAAATTTGACCTCAGACACTTGAAACCTACTAGCTATGGGACTTTGGGCAAGTCACTTAAGTCCAATTGCCTTGCCTTCTCCCCTCACAAAAAAAAAAAAAAAAAAAAACACACATCATAATGAGAGAGATCCATACAAAATAGGTACAAATCAGATGTCAGTCAATAAATATTTATTTAGTGCCTACTATGTGCCAGGCACTTTCCATCAGAGGAAAGGTAACAGAATTAAGAGATCAGAAAGCTGGATTTTAGCTGGGACTTCAAGGAAGCCAGAGAAGCCAGGTGGCAGAGATGAGGAGGGAGAACCTTCCAGTCATTGGAGATAGCCAGTGAAAATGCCCAGAGTTGGGAGATGAGAATGTTTAGTGGGAGGAATAACAAGGAAGCCAGTCTCACTGATGTGTAGAGTATATGGATGAAAGGTGTAAGAAAAATTCCAGGCATGGAAGAAAGCCTATATAAAGGCACAAACACAGGAAAAATAGTGTTCTGTACAAGAAATAGCAAATAGGCCGGTACAACTGTAACACAGAGTATATGGATTATTAGGTCCAGACCATATCTTCATAGCCATAACACTGAGGTAAGTGGTATAGAGAATATAAACTCCTCCTGAAGTCTATTTTTTATTGATTATTTAAAAAGCATTTGACACTATGAAACAGGCTTTCCTCAAAGTTTCTTTACTAAGGTGTCCAATATACACATATTACAGTCATATAAGATTCCATGACAGATATTAAAATGGTATGTAACTTTCTTCAATAATCTGAGTATCAACATCAAGAAAAACACAATACAGGGAGATTTGTCTACTTAAGGTGCATTCACCACCATCATAGACAATGACAAACAGAACATCTAAAGCAGAATCAAAATAGAAGAATTATCTAAATATCTTCAAAATATCTAATACATAATAGTAAGATTTTCCAAGTTCTGAGGAACTATACTAATTTCACTGAGACCTAAAATGTGACAAAGCCTCCAAAGGTCCTTCAAAAGAGACTAGCCTGACCAACTACATGTGGAAAAAATGAAGATAAAAATTGCAGATGGATTACTACCAGCAAGTGAACAAGCAGTTGTTCTATGTATTTATCGTGAATAGATACTGCAGATGGATAAAGGAGCTGGGCCCAGAAATAAATAATAGGAACAGAACTGGGTTGGACTACTTTTGGAAAAATAAGTCATAATTTCAACAATCCCAGGCTATAGGCGGCAAAAAAAAAAAAAAACTACATTTAAAAACACCAATAATCCCCAGGTGATTCTATAAAGACTGAAGTGACAGGGGCGGCTAAGTGGCACAGTGAGTAAAGCACAAGCCCCAGAGTCAGGAGGACCTGAGTTCGGTTCAGGCCTCAGACACTTAACACCCACACCAAAAAACTAGCCGTGTAACCTTGGGCAAGTTACTTAAACCCCAACTGCCCTCCAAAAAAGGAAAAAAAAAGACTGAAGTGACAGAAAACATCTTAGAAAAATCAAAATTGAAAGTGACATAAAATGTCAACGGGAAGATAAATTGTAGTTATAACTAGGCTGCAACATATTACCAACAATGACATATACAAGAAGTTGTATAAAAGACATTACCAACAATATGTGATGGGAAAAGGCGGTGAACTGATGATGTAGCAAACATGAGAGAAAACAGATAAATAGTCCAAGTGTTGCACAGGCAACCAAAAAATGTTAAAAGAAATTAAGGAATGCTGAGGAGATCCTTTATTAAAGATCAACAGAAAGTCTTGAACAAGAATCACATGGAATGAGAATGCCTAGAAAGAATGACATCTGAACCAATGTTAGGAGTACTCACATGGTAAATTTACAGATTCACTGAAATATTAATATTTAAGAGGTACACAACATTATGTGCTGTCTCAAGTTTTTTTGGGGTAAAGTGATATTTGGGCTGGATTTTAAAGTATCGGTAGTCTTTCAAAGGAGGGTAGAGGAAGAAGAATGCATTCTAAGCCCAGGAATAAATGAGAAGAGAGTTGTAGAACCACCTTGGAAGGAGGAAGCAAGGTATTGCTGGGTAAAAACATGAGCATTCAAGAAGTATCTCCTATTTCAATGGGTTCTGCTCAATTCTTCAATTTGGGTAGCATGACACATACGTAATATCCAGAGTATACCTTCTCTTAAGTTCTCAGAACCACATTCCGCAAACAAAATATAGTAGAAAGAGTACGGAATTTATAGTTAGAGAATATGGGTTGAAATCCCAATTCTTCTTAACTTAGTGGACACAACAAAAGTCAAACTCTTGACATTTCAAATCCTGCCTCTGACATTTAGAAGCTATGTGATAACGAACAAGTCATTTAACCTTTCATATCCTCAATTTCTGCATCAATAAAATTGTGTAGGTCAAGCTGGTCTGGTGATTCAAGACTGGAACTAGAAAAAAAAACAAGGCCCTCACCATCTAACATTAACATAAAATAAATTTACTTAATAGCATAGAAAAGATATTCAGAAAGGATACGGCACTGATTCAACTGGGCACAGTTCTCCAGTCTTTGAATTTGTTACACTATTAGCATCTAGTCAGCTGAATGTGGTTACAGCTGAGGATTTCCAATTCCTCCACTCTGGGCTTTTATATTGTGTCAACTGCAGAGCATAGGGGGACCAAGCAACCATTCAGTGGGTAATTTCTCTTGCTTTCACCTGGTTAGATCTGGGTCAAAGTCTTGGGTGGTAGTCCTGGGGTAAAAAACACCAATGTGCCAGAGCTTGTGGTGATATAGAGAGGATGCCCTCCTCATAGCTCAGACAACAGCTCTGACAACAACTGAAAACCCAAGCAATCGGGGGCGGCTAGATGGCGCAGTGAATAGAGCACAGGCCCTGGAGTCAAGAGGACCTGGGTTCAGATTCTGTCTCAGACACTTAACACACGCCAAAAAAAAAAAAAAAACCTAGCCATGTGACACAACCCCAATTGCCCTCCAAAAAGAAAAAGAAAAAGAAAACTCAATCAATTTGGGACACAGCTCTCTCCACTCTGGAAACAGAGTTCTACTGTGGCAAAGAGCTCAAAAGTCAAGTAACTCACTGGCAAGATGAGCAAGCAGAGGAAGAGAAATCAGACTACAGAATCCTTTTTGGGGGATCAAAAGGATCAAAACACAGAACCAAAAAAAGACAACAAAGTCAAAACTCCTGCATGAAAAGCTTCCAAGAAAAATATGAATCAGTTGCAGGCCATGGAGGAGCTCAAGAAGGATTTTGAAAATCAAATAAGAGAAGTGGAAGAAAAATTGGGAAGAGAAATGAGAATGATTCAAGAAAATCATGAAAAGCAAGTCAACAGCCTGCTAAAGGAGACCCAAAAAAATATTAAAGAAAATAACACGTTTAAAAATAGACTAACTCAAATGGCAAAAGAGGTCCAAAAAGCCAATGAGAAGAATACCTTGAAAAACCGAATTTCCCAGATGGAAAAGGGATTTCAAAAACTCACTGAAGAGAATAATTCCTTCAAAATTAGATTGGAGCAAATGAAAGCTAACGACTTTATGAGAAATCAAGATGCTATAAAACAAATCCAAACAAATGAAAAAATAGAAGGCAATGTGAAATATCTCATTGGGAAAACTACTGACCTGAAAAATAGATCCAGGAGAAATAATTTTAAAATTATTGGACTACCTGAAAACCATGATCAAAAGAAGAGCCTAGAAATCATCTTTCAAGAAATTATCAAGCAAAATTGCCCTGATATTCTAGAACCAGAGGGCAAAATAGAAATTGATAGAATTCACTCATCACCCCTTGAAAAAGATCCCAAAAAGAAAACTCCTAGGAATATTATAGCCAAATTCCAGAGTTCCCAGGCCAAGGAGAAAATACTGAAAGAGTCAGGAAGAAACAATTTGAATAGTGTGGAAACACAGTCAGGATAACAGAAGATCTAGCAGCTTCTACATTAAGAGATCGAAGGGCTTATAATATGATATTCCAGAGGTCAAAGGAGCTAGGATTAAAACCAAGAATCACCTACCCAGCAAAACTGAGTGTAATGCTTCAGGGGAAAATATGGTAATTAAATGAAATAGAGGGTTTTCAATTATTCTTGATGGAAAAAAATAGAGCTGAGCAAAAAAATTTGACTTTCAAATACAAGACGCATGAGAAGGTAAATAGAAAAAGAAAGCATAAGGAACTTATTGAAGTTGAACTATTTACATTTCTACATGGAAAAACAATAATTGTAACTCATGAGACTTTTCTCAGTATAAGGATAGATGAAGGGAATATATATGTATACATAATGTAAAGCCAAGAATTAGCAGCTTTCCAGAGTATGGCTGCTGTGAACAGCTTTTCAATGTTCTGATTACGCAGTACAGTAGACACTATTCCATAACAAATCAAAGCAAAACATTCACAGTAAATCAAAGTACAACATTCACAATATTACACCTTATCAAAGAAAATAAAAATATAGCATTCATAACAACTTATCAAAGAAAATGGTCACATAGATTTCACCACAGTGGTCACAAAGTTTTCAACAAAGAATAATCATTTAGTAACTCAATGTAATGTAATGCCAAAAGAAAGGCAACTTCCCAAGGTTCAGAATACCAGCATAGGTGCTCTCCATTTTATTCAGTAACAAACCCAGAACAGAGAAGATCAAAACATGACATCATTCAAAAGACAGCATTTACTAAGTGTGATTAAATAATCTCCAAGTACTACTCCACCCCAGGACCTTCCAATCATTCAATCAATTACAAAGTCTCTGTTCTAAATACTTCTCCACCCCTAGGCTATACCTTAATTAAGTCCACCACAAAGCCCCTCTTCTCAAATGGAGATTAGTTTCCAAACATAGGTAAAGTACCTTCATTTGTCAATCACAGAGCACAATAAGGTCAAAAGTTCCCCACCCCTGGATCACAATTGAATCTACCCCAGAGTTACATCAAGTTTAAACACAGCATTTAATACCCAAATGGAGGTCTTTTCTTCATCTTGACAGGAGGCAAGTTCTCAGCAATCTTAGTCCCTGGGGAGACAAGGCTTAGCAAGGCCACAAGATACTCAAGGGACACAAAGTACAACAGTCAAAGTTCTCCATTCATTGGGCACATTAAGTTACAAATCAGTCACTTATTCAGTCATCAATCACTAAGTACAATCATTTAGTCAGTCAATCATTCAATCATCCTCCATCATTCACTATTCAACCATCAGATAATACACAGACCCTCCACCCCTAGGTCACTAGTAAATTACAATTTCTTAGTCAGTTCACAGTATCCAAATAAAGTCTTCTTTCAACTTGACTTGGGGTGGTCTCTCAGATTCCCTGGATCCCCTTCCATAGTCCCAGGTCCTACCTGGATTTACCAAACTGTCACCTAGGTTCAAATGCAGACAGCTCCCAGGTCCCTGTCCAGCTCTCCCTGTGCACTTTCTGATCCATGCTGAAACTCACAACATCCAGTCCGCCCCAAATCCCTCACAGTCTCTGTTCCTGGGAAGTCAAGGCTTAACAAAGCCACAAACAAGGTCATACAAAAGTACCAGCATCACAGTCATGCTTCCTCAGTCTTCAGCAGCTCTGGTGGCCTTCGGAAATCCTCAGCAATTTCTCAGCAGCTCCAGCTGGCCCCCAGCTCCGACTGGCTCTCAGAAATCCTCAGCAGCTCCAGCTGGCCCTCAGACTCAGCAGAAGTTTCAGCTGGTTCCAAGAATCAAAATCATTCCATTCAGGTTTTTAAAATCAAAATCATTGGGGGGTAGGGGATGTTCCTCTTCAGCCCTTCAGCCTCCTCAGCTCCTTTTCAGCCTCCCCACCAGCGGCAGCAGCTTCTGCCTCCACGGAGCTTGCTCCAAGAAGATCTGTGTCTCCCTCTCTGGAGCTTTTTCTTATATACAGTATTGCCCCTCCCTGTTCAGCCCCTTCCTGTTACATCAGCAACAGGAGACAGGAGTTCATACCTTCTGTTTCTTTAACAGACTTGATTAATTACTAAGTCTTAAGTACCTGTTACCTTTGCCAATACAAAGGGATCTTCAAATTCAAATTACATTCCCATTACACATATATATGTATATATGTATATATATATATATATATAGGAGGGTGTATGTGTGTATAAATATATGTCAGTGTGTGTATATGTGTGTACATGTATACATAGACAGATGGCACAGGATGAGCTGAATATGAATGGATGATATCTAAAAAATAAAATTGAGAGGAATATATTAGGAGGAGAAAGGGAGAGATAGAATAGGGTAAATTATCTCATATAAAAGAGGCAAGAGAAAACTGTTACAATGGAGGGGAAGAGCAGGAAGGCAAAAGGGAATGGGTCAACCTTTCTCTCATTGAATTTTGCTTAAGGGGGGAATAACATACACACTCAATTGGGTATCTTGCCCTACAGGAAAGTAGGGGGGAAGGGGATAAGATGGGGGATGATAGAAGAGAGAGCAGGTTGAGGGAGAGGGTAGTTAGAAGCAAACACTTTTGAAAAGGGACAGGGTCAAAGTAGAAAATAGAATAAGTGGGGGACAGGATAGGAGGGAGGGAAATATAGTTAGTCTTTCACAACATAACTATTATGGAAATTATTTGGGTAACTACACATGTACAACCTATATTGAATTGCTTGTCTTCCCAGTGGGGGTGGGTGAGGAAGGAAGAAGGGGAAGAATCTAGAAATCAAAGTTTTAAAAACAAATGCTAAAAAAAAAATGTTTTTTACATGCAACTGGGAAATAAGACATACAGGCACTGTAAATAGAAATCCATCTTGCCCTACTAGAAAGTTAGGGGAGGATGGGGGAGGATATAACAGAACAGATTGGGAGAAGGGATATTCAGTAGGCTTGCTATCTTGGGGTGGGGGTTGGGGAAAGACGGGGAGAAAAATTTGTAACTCAAAATCTTGTGGAATTGGATATTGAAAACTAAAAATAAATAAATTGAAAAAAATTTAAAATAAGAAGAAACAGCTTTCCAAACATTAAATTGTTACATAAGTATGAGTTATTACTTTTGTGAAGGGGAGTCAATTCAGGCTTCAGTTCCTTTATCTTTAAAATTTGTGAGCTAAACTACATCATTTCTAAGGTTCCTCTTGATCCTGTGACCAGGCTGGTTTCCTGCTCTTTTGTCCTACTGGAAACAAACAGCTGTCTCCTCCTGAGGAGTTCTGAGATCTCATTCTTCCTTTCTGGATAGTCTCCCCACACTCTTCCCTACCCCCACTGACCGGACTCAATGCTCTGGCAATTTTCTTACATGCATATAGCCTTCATATAGTTAAGAGCATCTGATGTGTAAGGTTTATGTATATTCTCATCAGATACTCATAACAATGCTATTATTGGCCCTATTTTGACATGAAGAAACAGACTTAGAGAAGTTCAGAGTCTTCCTCAGAGTTGAACAGCTAATAAGTATCTGAGGCAGGATTCTACCCACAATACCAAACAGGGCTGAAATCTGAATGCACGTTCTCTGACTACAAATTCACTATTCTTGCACTGTTTTCAGTAGTGTAGTGGCCTAGAGGACTAAGGGAAGGTGAAGATGTATTCTTCTACTTCCCAAATTGCAGAATTGGGTAAAATCTAAGAAAATAGGAGATTCCTCTTGAAAGCTCATGCTCTTAGTCAACTTCTCTCTAGCTCCCTCCACACATGCCAAGAGAAATGAAAGGTAATTGTCCTTTAACTATCCCAAGCTACCTCTCTGCTAAAGGTGCTTTGTTGTTGTCACTCAATAATTTCAGTTCTTTCCAATTCTTTGAGACCCCTTCTGGGGTTTTCTTGGCAAAGATACTGGACTGTTTCTATGTGTTTCTCCAACTCATTTTACAGATGAGGAAACTGAGACAAACAGGGTTAAGTAACTTTTCCAAGGTCACATAACTACTAAGTATCTGAGATCACATTTGAACTCAGGTCTTCTAAATTCCAGGTCTAGTTCTCTACTCCATTTTGCCACCTAGTTATCCCTCTAACGGTGCCACAGAACAGCAAAATTACTAAAAGATAAGAAGCTGGGATGTGTGGGGAAGACAAATGGGAAAATATCCACAAAGCTATCTTGTTCTAAATAATCAGCTACACCCTAGCTTTTTGTTTTCAATATTTTTATTATCAGCAAACCCAGTGAAAGATCTCCATGGAAAAGGTTTGTTTTAATAATGCTCACTTATACCACTAATTTGTACCTAGTGTGGATTAAATCCTGTCTCCTGAAAATTAAGGTGGCCTGAGGAGTCAAGATAGTGGAGTAACAGGAAGAAGTAGAGACCAGCTGGCCCAACAAACCTCTTCCACAAAGATCTAGAAAAGACACATGACTGAATTCTGATAAGGAAACCCCAGAAAAAGTCACAATAAGTCATTTTTCCAGCCCAGGAAGGTTTGAGGAGACAGAGAGGGTTGCACATACCAGAGGCTTATTAGAAATGAAGACCAGGAATCAAAAGAGAGCTGAGCCTAGGCAACAAGGCAGAAAGCAATGGGGCAGAAAGCAATTGAAGGGAATTGCTAAACTAGCACAGGAAGCAGGAACAGGTGCCATTGGGCAGCTCTGTCACCCCCTAAACAGCTTCAGGTCACAGGTCCAGAACAGAGAGAAGTGATCTGGGGCAGAGAGCATTGGTCCAAGGCCCTAGTTGAGTACTAAACAAGTAGCAATTTCAAGAATCAAACAATAGCTGTGTGGCTCTGAAACTAGAAGTGAGAATTTGTTTCTACCCTATAGCTCAGGGTAGAGCCCACAGGAAAATAATGAGGGCAGAAATCTCAGACCAAAGAGAAGCCTGCAGTTCAATCACACTGAACCTGCAAAGCCTCCTAGCAGGCTAGTGGCTGATTCCAGAAGCAGTCTACTGAAAGTCCCAAAGATAGCACTATTCAGGCTAGATTTATACCAGGAATGCAGGGCTGGTTTAATATTAGGAAAATAATGAACATAATTGACCATATCAGTAACAACAACAACAAAATAACCAAAATATCACGTGGTTATATATAATAGATACAAAAAAAAAGCTTCTGACAAGATACAACACCCATTCCTGTTAAAAATACTGGAAAGCTTAGGAATCGTTTTCTTAAAATGGTAAGTAGTATCTATGTAAAACCAAGATCCAATATTATCCATAAAGGAGATAATGGAAAGGCCTTTCTAATAAGATGAGGGTAAAGCAAGGATGGTCATTATCACCATTACCACTCAACATAGCGCTAGAAATGCTAGCTGCAGTAATAACAGAAGAAAAATAAATTGAAAAAATAAGCATAGGCAATGAGAAAACAAAATTATCACTTTTTGCAAAGATATAATAATTTACTTAGAGAACCCTAGTCAACTAAAAAACTAAATGAAAGAAAAACTTTAGCAAAGTTATAGGATATAAAATAAACCCACACAAATCATCAGTATTTCTGTGTATTGCAAACAAAATTGAGCAAAAGAGATAGAGAAATTTCATTTAAAGTAATTACAGTTTAAAGTATCAAATACTTTTAAGTCTAAAAGCCAAGACACACATGGGAACCAAATAAACACAATAGAACACTCTTTACACAAAAGCAGATATAGATAACTGGAGAAATATTAATTGCTTAAGGGTAAGCCTAATAAATATAATAAAAATGACAATGCAACCTAAATTAATCTACTTACTAAGGGCCATACTAATCAAACTACCAAAGGATTACTGTAGAGAGCTAGAAAAATAATTTTTAAAGGACACGAAGGTCAAGAATATCAAGGAAAGGGGGCAGAGCCAAGATGGTGGAGTGAATGCAGGAACTCACCTGAACTCCTCCATAAATTCCATCAAGAATATCAAGAAAATTGAAGGGATAAAGGGGGAATGGGATGGCAATACCAGATCACAAAACTATACTACAAAGCCACAATCGTTTTGAAAAATTGACACTGGGTAAGAGATAGATTGATCAGTGGAACAGATTAGGCACACATTGTAGAGGCAAACTGGCATACTGACAGTGTTTGATAAACCCAAAGATGCCAGTTATTGTGGCAAGAACTATCAGACAAAAACTCCAGGGAAAACTGTAAATCAGTGTAGCAGAAACTTGGTATAGACCAAAATCTCACAACATGTACACCAATCTAAGCGGCAAATGATACATACTATAAACAAATGGGTGCCATAATAAACAAATCAACGGAGCAATAAAGAAACTGTCTGTCAGATCTATGGATGAGGAAGATCTTGTTCATGACCCAGCAAAAGAAAGATTCAAAGGAGGTAAAACGAACGATTTTGATTACATAAAATTAAAAAGTTTTTAGACAGGGTGTTTAGGTGGTACAGTGAGTAGAGCACTGGCCCTGAAGTCAGGAGGACCTGAGTTCAAATCCTGCCTCAGACACTTAACACTAGCCATGTGACCTTGGGCAAGTCACTTAACCCCAACTGCCCTGCCCTCCCCCCTCCAAAAAGGAAAAAAAAAAGTTTTTAGACAAACAAAACTAATACAGCTAAACTTGGAAGAGAAGTGGGAAATTATGGAGTAAAAACATCTTTGTAGCTAGTTTCTTTGATAAAGTTCCTATAACTGATTAAAATTTATAAGAGCTATTTCCCCAATTGATAAAGGGTCAAAGCATATAAATATAAAGTTTTCAGATGAAAAGTCCAAGTTATCAAGTCACATTTAAGAAATTATAAATCACTAATAATTAGAGAAATTAAAATTAAAACAACTCTGAAGTACCGCCTCCCACACCCACCAGATTGGCTAAGTTGGTAAAAAAAAAAAAAGGAAAATGACTAATACTGGAAGGGTTGTCAGAAAACAGGTACATTAATGCACTATAGGTGGTGGAGCTATTAACTGGTCTAGCCATTCTAGAAAGCAATTTAGAACTACAGTGTGCCCAAAAAGCTAATGAATCGGTATATAGTCTTTGACCCATCAATACCACTACTAAGTCTTTATTCCAAAGAGATAAAGGAAAAATCTCATGTGGACAAAAATATTTATAGAAATTTTTTTCATGGTGGTAAATAACTGGAAACTGAGAGGGTGTACCTATCAACTGGAGAATGACTAAACAAGCTTCAGTTTATATATGTGATGGAATTGTGCTACAAGAATGACAAGAGGAATGGTTTTAGAAAAACCTGAGGTTGAGTGAGGGAAGCATCGTACAGAACATTGTACACAATTACAGACATTGTATCTGTGATGACTAACTTTGATAGACTGGGCTCCTCTCAGCAATGCAAGGTTCTAAGACAACTCCAAAAGACTCATGATGGAAAAGGCTATCCACATCCAGAGGAAGAAATACAGAATCTGAATGCAGATTGAAGCAAACTATTTACTTTTTTTTGTTTTGTTTCTTCTTTCTCATGGTTCATTCCATTAGTTATAATTCTTCTTTAAAACTTGACTACTGTAAAAATATGTTTAATGTGAAAGTATACGTAAAACCTATATCAGAATACATCTGGAGGGAGAAGGAAAGAGGAGAAGGGGGTGAGAAAATTTGGAACTCAAAAAACTTGTGCAACTGAATGTTGTAAAATAAAAATAAATAAATTTTAAAAAAGAAAGAAAGAAAAATCTGAGGACTTGCATGACCTGATGCAAGGTGAACTGAACAGAAGCAGAACAATTTATACAATACAACAGACAAACAACTGTGAAAGACTTGGGTCCTCTGATAAACAGAATGGAAGTAATCCTAGTTCCCAAGGACCCATGATAAAATTTGCCATCCACCTCCACATGGAGAGGTGACATACTCGAAGTGCAAAATGGAGCAGATTTTTTTTGGACATTTTTAAAGGAAGTAAATGGTTAGGACATGGTTAATGTGGGAACTGTTTTGCTTCATTATAAGTATATGTAACAGGTTTTGTTTTACTTACTTTCTCAACAGATGAGGAAGATAAGAGAGGGAGAGAATTCAGAATTTAAAACAGAATAAAACTGAATTTAAAAGAAATTAAGGTAGTCTGCTTACAAATCATGGAGAAGAAATATAACTGCTAAGCAAGGAGCAATTAATACAAGAGAATGCCAAAGAAGTTGCATAGTAGCACCTACTCATAGGAGCCTCCTAGAAAAATGCAAACTAGGTGTCCTAGGTGGCAGCACAGTGGATAGTAACAGAAGTGAGGAAGAATCATCTTCCTGAGTTCAAATTTAGCCTCAGACACTAAGCTCTGTGATTCTAGGCGAGTCATTTAACCATGTTTGCCTCAGTTTCCTCATCTGTAAAAATGAGCCAGAAAAAGAAATAACAAAACACTCCAGTATCTTTGCCAAGAAAACCCCAAAAGGACTCAGTAAGACCCGGCTGAAAAATGACTAAACATACAAACCATATAGAAAAATGCAAAATATGAGCAATTTTATAACATATATAAAATTCATAGAGCTTAATTAAAAAAACCACACTTCAAAGTCTACAGCTTGTGTGAGGGAAAAATTAGTCACCACAAGCAACTTAACATCTAGTAGATGTGTTGCCTCCCACTCCTAGAGTTCATATGATTTCTAAAGGATCCACCACTAATAAAAAATTATTAGAAGAGTGGGTAATCAACTCCACCAAATGCTAGTACTTGACTATCTTGACTCCCTTTTCTGTCTTTCTCCTCATGTTATTATATAAATATGATGATAAGATGAGGGAAGACATATAAAGACTGTGATCTGTAATGACAAAAGGTATAATCACAGAAATTAAATGACAGTACAGATCCTTAAAATAATCAAAGGATGACTGTCATAAAATACTGCAAAATATTTAAAATTATTTTGTGTATTTCTGCCCCCAGGAAGAAGTATTAACATCCTCTGAAATCTCATAGCACATATTTGTAACCCTCTGATATAAATGATAGTTTATCTCCCCTAGACTGTAAGATCCTGGAGCTCCAAGGATTATTTATCTTTATTTTTCACCCAACAGCCTAGGCACCCAACAAAATTTATTGAATCATTAAGTCAACCCCAAGATAATATCATATAAATGAATGTCAAACAGGATGCCAAGCTCTTTGAGAGCAGGACACAGCATCTGAGTGCTCTGTAAGCCTCATGACTTGCAATAAAATGTCAATAGTCTCTGACTATCCATATTACTCTCTTTCAGCATTCTCCATTGCAGTCTCTTACTTGCTTCCCCAAGACCAACATTCTATCTAAAATTCTCAGATTATCAGGTATTTTACTTAGGTGGTTACATGTTATATATATATACACCAGTAGAACATTTATTCCTAGAGTACAGTGCTTTGTTATTTCTCATGATGATGGGGGGGAGAGGGAGTATCCCCAACACCTTGGACAGTTCCTTGCATTCAGCAGACACTTAGTAATTATTTGTTTAATCAAATTAAAAAGACAACCAATAGTAAACATTTGGAAACATGTTTGTATAAATACTGCCCTGACCTGCCAGAGTTCTCACATTTAAAGCAACACCAGGAGTAAAGGTCTGCGATTTCTGTGTTTTAAAAAGAAAAACCCCTGAACTTCGATACATAATTAAATGAACAGATGACGTGAATGGGATCAGTTGCAGAAAATAATACTCAATTATGCGTGAAACTAGTCTGTAAATCAAATGAACTTAAAATCCAAAAAAATCAAGTAAGGTTCTATCTGAAAATGTTTGTTTTGGGGAAGGTAATTATAATAATCAACATAAGTACATAGTACAAAACGTGCTATACATAATCTTTATGTTTTAGAAAAGCTATACGTAATCTTTATAGTTTAGAAAAGCACATCAATACATGATACTTTAATGATATTGCATTAAGTTGCTATTTAATTTCCCTTCAAACCTATAATTACAGCTACATCCCAGGGGTCCCTCCAAATGGCTGAGGTATGGTAAGGACACAGATTTGAGCTACTATCAAAATATTTTTTTTTATTTTCTCAAAATTAGTTTAAATAATTTAAAAACTTAAAAATATCTATTCCTTGCTGATCACAATATCTGTCACCCACTTCAAGGCTCCAAACTATATCCCTCAACTTTCAGCTAAAATCCCACCTTCTGGAGAAAAGAAGCCTTTCCCAGTCCCTCTTAATGCTGATGCTTTCCCTCTGAGATTGCTTCCAATGTACCCTGTATACAGTATATCTTGTCTATACAAAGCGGTTTGCACGTTGTCTACCCCATTAGAATGTGAGTTTCTTAATGAGAGGGACTATTTTATTTCTTTGGTTTAGTGCCTGGGACATAGCAAGCACTCAATAAATGCTTGTTGACTTTTAGTAAAATTTAAGGATTACAATTTAGAAAAATCTCATTATTTAGCAAAACTTAAGCATTACAATTCAGAACAATCTCATCTGAAAAATAGTGGGGGAAAATCCTGAAAACTAGAAAAGAATTTCAAATCTTTGAAAAAGAAGTGTAAATACAGTACGGTAAGGTTATAGCATATAAAAGACGACGGCTATTAATTTAAGAAGTAAATTCTCACTTTATAAATATTAAGTTAACTATTAAAGTCCCGTGAGCATATTACATTCTCATATGAAAGGTAGTCTTGCTAAGTTCAGAATTTTTTTAAATGGCATTTAACAACGCTCACTAATTCTTAGACTTAACAATATGAGGTTTGTTGACAAGGACACTAACCAAAAAGGCTATGCAAAAGGCTACCTGCGGTGTCAAAATAAGCACAAAAAATAGTACAAAACCTCCGCAACTTTTTCAATTCCTCCCTCCCCAACCCCACCCCCGGATCTCTTAAGATACCAAACACTGAGCGTAGACAAGGCTACGACCTTTCAACAACTATTCAACTACGAAGCCACTCCAAGAGATGAAGCGGAAAAACCTCTATTATCCCAACGAGCCCAGAGTCTCGGTGCCCCCTCTTCTGCCAGCCATCTGGCACAGCAACGCCCCCCCTTCCCCACACTCACTATCGGTGAGTTATCACGGATGAATTTCAAAAGCTGCTTTGCATTAGACTGCCGGCTACCCCCTTCCCGGGGGAAGGAAAGGGAAATCACCGGCCACCTGTCTTTCCGGGAGCTTTGTGTGGTCCGAGCCCGGACGCGACCAGGGGACTGGGGGGGGGGGGGGGGGTCCTAGTCCCCGCGTGGCTCCCGCCCCTCCCCCCATCCTCCCGGCCTCACCTGTGGGGGCACTGTCCAGGATGCGGAGGTCGTAGGCCCCGGAGCAGCGGTAGTTGGCGGCGGTGCCGTTGTCCCACACCACCACCACCTCTTCGGGGCTCTCGAAGCTGCGCACGGTGCCCACATGGCCCTCGCCGCCGTCCTGCTTCCCCCACTTCCAGTCCGGGCCCCGGACCACCCGAGCCCCGACCCCTTCCACCATCACCCGGTTGTTCCGGGAGTTACTCATCGGGGCCCGGGCGGGGGGCTCCGCTGCTGCAGCCGGGGGGCCCGTGAGGGAGCCGGGCCGAGGCCGGACGCTCGGCGGCGGCGGCTGCAGCAGCGAAGCCCGGGGGAGGCGGGGGTTGCTCAGCGGGGCGGTGGCGCGGTCACCTCGGCGAACGCACCCGCTCCCCAGCCGCCGCCGCGGCCGCTGCCACCGCCGCCCCGGCCCCCGCTCGGGCCTGAGCCCGGCTCCCGGCTCGGCGGCGGGGGGCTGCGAGAGGGAAGGGGGGCGTGGGCGGAGACTCCCCCGCTTCCTCCGAGCTCCGGAGCCAGGCTACAGCGACAGCCGCCAGGAGACAACGCTATCCCCCGGCCGGGAGCGCGAGGGGCGAGCGACCGAGGGGGAGCCTTCGCCCACCGAGGAGACGGGGGCGGCGGAGGGGAAACTTTGCGGCACGGCTCTCTTCTCCCCGGCCCCGACGCGCCCGGGCCGGCCCCTCACCGCAGCCGCCGCCGCCTCCAGCTCCTCCCCCGCAGGCGATGGTGGCGGAGGAACCTCCCAGCGTCTAGCCAGCCCGGGCGGCCAACGCGTCCCCGCTCCCAGCCCCCGCGCGCACGGCGCCGCGCTCCGCCCCTCCGCGGCCTCCCCGCCCTGAGCTGCTGCGGGGCGACGGCTGCTCCACATCCGGGCACTGACGCACCGAACGCAGGAGCCGCTGCTTTTCCTGAGGGGAGAGAGGCGGGGGGAGAAGAGGGGGGAAGCTTCTCCAAGGTTCAAAAAAAACGGGTGGGAGGTGCGAAGAAGAAAGGAGGAAGGAAACCGATCAATTAAAAAAAAAAACTCAGCAGAGAACGATCGCACATGCGCTCTGGACGGTTGGGTTTCGCCCCAGGACTTGCAGGGAGCTTGCTTCTGGGAGCGCCCGGCTTGGGGCCCTGAGAAGCACCACTGAACAGCAGGCTGGCTCTGAGGCGCCCTATTGGCTACGAGCGGAAGAGGGCGGGGCTGCAGACGTGTCCTGATTTTTTAATGGGCTCAGTGGTAGGCTGTCACGAGGCGAAGGGCTGGTGACCATTTTTCAAAATCGGAACAGGACGTATGGAGTAGCAAAGCCATTATTGAAAATACGTTTTATTTTCTTGAAGCCGGGAACTTCTAGAAAATATGGGAATACTTTGGGATATATACCTCGAGGAAATTAAAGACAGAAACATATATATATATATATATATATAATGTATATGGAGAGAGTTCCAATTACACAAAAGCATTTGTAACAGCATTTTTTTATATCTATTGTAAAGCACTCCGCATTTTATGGTTGTTTTGAGGTTGTATGTGTAAAGCACTTTTCAAACCTAAGTTTAAAAAAAAAACAACCAAACCAAATGTTTTATTTTTACATTTTAAAAACCATTTAAAATCATTTAAAGCATAAAGTAGTTATGTTTCTCTGAGTCTCTCTATTTTAATGTCATATTAATGTATCAAACTGCTGTGGTCTGATGCTGACTCTTTGCAGTCTGGGAAAACCTCCATCACTGGCTCCATTTTGTTATTCAGTGCTTAGTCTTTGAAATTCAGCTTCTCACACACCTGCCCTGCCTTTATCATTCCTGCATCCATCCAGGCCACAGCTGTAACAAGAGAATTTTGCTTCTTTGTGTCTGCTGTCCTGGTGGTTATTTTACATCAGGCTGTTGCAATCTCTGTTCTCTTGATCTTTCATCTGTACAAATAGAACTGTTTCGTTTACAATTTCATATTTCAACAGATTCTCAGTAAATTTTTGTCCTTGAATGTTTATTAATAATCTGTATGACTATCTTGCTGTGCTACAGAAGAGGCTCCTTTAGAGTTAGGCCATATTGTACCTCCCCGTTAGGAATCCCTCTCTGCAACTGCATACTTGTACATCTTATGCGCCATACTTATCAACTGGTAGAAATGTGGTAGTATCCACTGTATTTCAAGAACAGGAAAGGCTGCTCCTGTCCTACCCCTATACCATACTTCTCATAGAAGCTGACTTTATCTTCATCCTCAGGTGCCACTGCTTTCCTACAAATTAATCTCTGTAACCTGGCATCTGCCCAAATCACCAACTCTGTTGACTTTTACCCTTTCTCATGAATTGTAGGACTGCTGAATAACAGCATGTGTTTCCCATGGTGTCTAACCAAATTGACTCTCTCAGCTTTGCAGGCATTATTACCATGTGGTATCAGACTTTTCACTCCTGTACCAGCTCATACATTTCTCCCCTGAACATATTCTCCTTCTCTAAGTTAGATACCTGCCAATGAGTTAGATACCTAAAATAAGTTCGTCACAGAGATGATCCACATTTCCCATGGTGCTTTCCCAAATGGACATGGGTTTATTTAGAGAGGTGTGCTGGAAAATGTTTAACAGCCAGCTCTCCAAATAAACACACATATACCAATTCTAAGTTTCATCTGCATTAATGACATTTTCTCCATTATTTTTGTTTTGGGTTATTTTTTGAGTTTTTTGTTGTTTTGATTTTGGTTTGTTTTGGTTTTGTTTTTTGGGGATTTGGGGGTGGGGTTTTTTTGCTTTTTGGAGGGGAGAAAACAGGGCAATTGGGGTTAAGTGACTTGCCCAAGGTCACACAGCTAGTAAGTGTTAAGTGTCTGAGGTCACATTTGAACTCAGGTCCTCATGACTCCAGGGCCAGTGCTCTATTCACTGCCCACCTAGCTGCCCTTCTCCATTATTTTCTTAAACCTGGACAATCAACAAAACAGTACATCAAAGCCTAATTTGTACCATTTGCCCTGTTTCCAAAACATAACATTGAAATTTTAACAATCCTGATTATTTCACAAAAAGATTGCCAAGTTGAACTTATGATACCCCTATACAAGACTATACCTACACTTGGTCAATCCCACAAGGTACTTTCCTGTTTACCTTTGGGGTTCTAGCTCTTGCCTCACACACAGGTAAGTTATCTCTTTATGCTCTGGGTGGCTTAGCTGTGACCTTCTCCCGAATGAATTGTCTCTCTGATTTAAAAATTCTTTTCAATCCCCTTATTGTCAGTCCCCCTTCTCTCATTATAACCTCTACTCTCCTAAAGGAATAATCCTTTTTCTCAGAAGGAAGGCATGTAAATCATTCTCTCCTGCTATCTCCTCACTGCTTCTGGTATTTTTGCATGATCCACTAGGTAATTAGTAATAATAATAGCTAACATTTATATAGCACCCACTATATAGTACCAGGCACTGTGCTAAGCACTTTACAATGATGGTTTCTTTTGATCCTCATGATAAACATGGCAGTTGTGTACTTTGTTATCTCCATTTTACAGGTGAGGCAACTGAGGCAACAGGGGTAAAAATGATTTGTCCACAGGCAGCCAGGTGGTGCAGTGAGTAAGAGCCTCGGCCCCAGCATCTGGAGACCCGGGATTAGTTCCAGCCTCAGATACTTGGCACCCACACAAAAAAATAACTGGCCATGTAACCTTGAGCAAGTTAACCCCAATTGCTTTAAAAAAAAAAATGAATTGCCCAGGGTCACACAGTAAGTGTCAGAGGCTAGATTAGAATTTAATCTTTCTGAATTGAGGTCTGGCACTCTCCTGTGCCACCTTGCTGCCCGAAGTCTTGAGGATTCCCTTCCAATTTGAATGAAGTGTGATCTGATTTTAGTTTCTCCCCTGTCCAATCTATCCTCTACACTCCTATCAAATTCATCTTAAGACCATGCTACTCAAGATAATAAGCTTGATATTGGCCTTTCTGAGTTTGAAATGACAATGAATCATCCCAATGAAGATGGTCATCTGTCATTCACTGGACTGGTGTCCAGGATAGAAGTTAGTACTGTGTATACAGACTTGGGAAATATCCATAGACTTGTGTTCTCCATGGGAGCTAAGAGGATCATCAAGAAACACAGACAGAAGTAAGTCTACCATATTGAAGGGTAGCAGATGGATGATGATCTAGCAAAGGAGACTGGGAAAAGGAGTTACTTAGGAGAGTCAGGAAAGAATAGTGTCATGAAAGCCAAGTGGGGAGTGTCTAAGGAGTGGGTGGCTGATAATGTCAAAAGCTATGAAGAAGTCAAGAAGTATGAGAACTAAAAAGAAGTTGTTGGAGCTAGCTGTTAAGATGCCCTTGATAATCTTAGAAAGTGCAGTTGCTATAGAATTATTGGTCAGATAGAGGGGAGTGTATAACATACCTGAGTCAAATGAGGAGAAGGTGATCCCTGTGGCCTCTCAGGAACAGAAGAGCCAGCAGGGGGATAGCTGAACTGAAGGGGGCAAGAATCAAAAAAGGTGTGGGAGAGAGGAAGACTTTGTTTGGTAGTGGGAGAGGAGTCCACTAATGAATGCTGCTGTGGATCAAGAGAGCTGTTCTGTGAAGGGTGATGGAGACCATAGGCTAGGTGTCATCTGCAGGGATTTGGCACTTGAAAATTTGGTACATGTCCTGCCTTAGAAAAAGGGGAGTTGGAACTTGTAAGGGCAACTGGCACCTGGGGGAGTAGGAAGACATGGACCAATGGAAGAGAATTTGAGGTAAATGAGGAAGAAACATAAATGATCAAGGGAGTGTATAGGTAAGTGGCAGATAGCATAACAAACACAAAGACACAAACAAAAGGCACAGGCTCAAATGGAGACTTAAAAATGAAATCCTAAATAATGAGTGGTCAAATAACAAATCATAGAAACAATAACTCTGTGAAAGGAAATGATAATGATGAAATAACATACTAAAATTTCTGAGACGCATCCAAATCAGTCCTCAGGAGAAAAAAAAATCATATCTCTACAAGCATACATTAAGAAAATAAAAAAGAGAGGATTAGTGAACTGAAAATACATTTTCAAAAATTAGAAAGCCAACAAAAAATCTTAAATGGACACAAAGGAGGAGATATTAAAAATTACAGGAGAAACAAATTTTAACCCCCCCCAAAAAACAGAAAAAAAATTACAAAATGAAAGCTAGTTCTTTTTAATTGATAAATCTATAGCTAATCTGATCAAAAAGAAGAGGGCATAAAATCAAATCAATAATATAGCAAATGAGGAAGATTAAAATCACAATGAAACTAGAAGAAATAAAAATAATAGAACATATTATGTGCAATTATATTCTAACAAAATTAAGAACACAAAAGATAAAGAGGAATACATTCAAAAATATAAAATACTCAAACTATCAGAAAACCAGATAGAGGTCTAAAATATATAATAATCTAATAATCTCAGAAAAGAAAATTGACATAGCTATAAGGGAACTACCAAAGAGGGGGAAAAACCAAAAACAAAACAAAAAATGAACAGACAAAAAACCTCTGGTCCTGATGCATTCACGGGAGAATTCTATCAAACTTTTAAAGAACAGTTAGTACCCATACTTCACAAATTATTCTCAAAAGCTGAGAAAGAAAGCACCCAACCAGAATCTTTTTATATGACAAATACAATTTTTTTTTTTTTTTTTTTCATTTTGGAGGGCAATTGGGGTTAAGTAACTTGCCCAAGGTTACACAGCTAGTTTTTTTGTGTGGGTGTTAAGTGTCTGAGGCTGGAACCAGACTTGGGTCCTCCTAACTCAGGGGCCGACGCTTTACTCACTGCACCACCTAGCCACCCCAACAAATACAATTCTAATACCTAAACCAGGGAAGGATAAAATATAGAAGGAAAACTATATGCTAATATTATTAATGAACAGTTACTCAAAAATTTTAAACAAAGTTCTATCAAACAGATTAAAACTATTTATCAAAGAAATCATTCATAATGATCAAATAGGATATATGCCAGGAAGACTGGGTGCATTAGGAAAACAATCAACACAATCATCCAAAAAACCAAAACATTAAAAACCACATGATTATCTCAATAGATACAGAAAAAAACTTTTGACAAAGTACAATACCCATTTATGCTAAGAAATTAAATTAAAATAAAATAACTTAAAATAGGCATAGAGGAACTTAAAATTTTTTCTCACACATAAAAAATAATTTTTAACATTAGTTTTTTTTAATTTTAAGTGCCAAATCCCCCCACCTTTGAAAAGGCAAGCAATTTGATATAGATTATATATGTGCAGTCATACAAAACATATTTCCATATTAACCATGTTGAAAAAAAAACAACAATAACAAAAAAATAAAATTTTTTAAAAGTATGCTTTGACCTGCATTCAGACTCCATCAGTTCTTTCTCTGAAGGTGGAGAGCATTTTTCATCATAAGTCCTTCAGATTTGTCTTGGATCATTGTATTGCTTATTATTGCATATAGTAGTCTCCTGGTTCTGCTCACTTTACTTTGCATCAGTTCAATATAAGTCTTCCCAAGTTTTTCTAAAAGTATCCTGCTCATCATTTCTTATGGCACAAGAGTATTCCATCATAATCACAGCATGTCATTCCCCAGTTGATGGGCATCACCTCAATTTCCAATTCTTTGTCACCACAAAAAGCATTGCCATAAATATTGTTGTACAAATAGGTCCTTTTCCTTTTCCTAGGAGTGTTATTGCCAGATCAAAAGGTAGGCACAGTCCTTTGAAAATAGTTCCAAATTGTTCTCCAGAATGGTTGGATCAGTTCATAGCTCCACAAACAGTACATTAGTGTCCCAATTTCCTAATATCACCTCCAATATTTGTCACTTCCCATTTCTATCATATTAGCCAATCTTTAATTTGAATTCTCTAATCAATAGTGATTTAGAGCATTTTTTTTCTCATATAACTATAGATAGCTTTGATTTCTTCTTCTGAAAACTGCCCGTTCATATCCTTTGGCCATTTAAGAATTGGGGAATGACTTGAATTCTTACCAATTTGATTCAGTTCTCTATATATTTGAGAAATAAGGCCTTTATCACAGAAACTTGCAGTAAAAAAAATTTTCCTCCTTTCTTTCTAATCTTGGATACATTGGTTTTGTATTTAATTTAATGTAATCAAAAT
Organism: Petaurus breviceps papuanus; assembly: GCF_028583685.1. Lineage (NCBI taxonomy): Eukaryota > Metazoa > Chordata > Mammalia > Diprotodontia > Petauridae > Petaurus > Petaurus breviceps. The sequence goes on along the minus strand of NW_027186304.1, from coordinate 35,654,320 downwards.
TATCCATTTTACATTTTATAATGCTCTCTACCTCTTATTTGGTCATAAGTTCTTCCCTTATCCATAGATATAAAAGGTAAAATATTCCATGTTCCCCTAATGTGCTTATGATATCACCTTTTAAATCTAAATCATGTACCCATTTTGACCTTATCTTGATATACAATATATAGTGTAAGATATTGATCTATACCTAGTTTCTGCCAAACTACTTTTCAGCTTTCCCAGCAATTTTTTGTGAAATAGTGAGTTCTTGTCACAAAAGCTTAGGTTTGGGGGTTTATCAAACACTAGATTGCTATGATCATTTACTACTATATATTGTGTACCTAATCTATTTCACTGGTTCACTACTCTATTTCTTAGCCAGTACCAGATTGTTTTGATGATTATTGCACTATAACATAGTTTGAGATCTTGTATTGCTAGGCCACCTTCCTTCACATTTTTTTAATTGATTCCCCAATATTCTTGATCTTCTAGATGGATTTTGTTATTATTTTTTCTAGCTCTATAGAATAATTTTTGTAGTTTTAATGAGGTACTTGGGTGCCTGTGCTTGAACCCCAGATTGTAAAATCACATTTCTCCCTAGCCTCAAATCCCACTAGCCTCAGAGCATTATCTCTGCCTGCTTCTCCCTATGCCAGTACTTTGCCTAGCAGACATTCATGATCAAGCCCCAGCCAAATGTTTATCTCCCCTTGGTACAATAACAAGCTGTACCTATGAATCCTGCACTAAATTATCTATAAGTAACTCCCTAGCTCATTGTATACATCCTGAATCCCTCATTATGTATGCCTTAGGCTTGGAACATATGTATACTCCCAACATCCATCTTGTCAAACATGACATTGATGGGCAGCGGCTTGGTCAGCCCTGAGGGCTAGCTGACTTAGTGATGTTTCAAGCCTAAAACCACACCTCCATGCAGTCCCCCTTGGGCTATTTCTGAGTGAATTCTGGGCAATATGCCTGCATAGTAGATATTAAAAGTGCATGTTGCTTTAAGAACTGACCACTTCTTAACCACTCCCTAATTCTGCCCTGACTCACCTACTTAGCATATTTGGCACAGGTTTTACTATAGTTAGACTATATAAACTTTAACTGTGCCCCTCTAAGGTTGCAGGTTCCCTAAGAACTCTTGCCAGCTGTATAACATAACAATAAATCTTTGCCATCTTGACTTAAAGAATGCTTGAGTAGGTGAATTCATTCCAGAATTCCCTGACCCCCGCGTCATTTCGATTGGTATGGCACTGAATAAGCAAATTAATTTAGGTAGAATTGTCATTTTTCTTATATTGGTTCAGTTTAGTTGAAGGAAGTGGGGATGTTTAACCTGGAGAAAACACTTCAGGGGATGTGATAACTATCTTCAATTATTTGAAGGTCAATAACAAGGAGATAGCATCAGATTTCTTCTCCTTTTCTCTAATGAACAAAAGGAGGACCCCACAAATTTGGGTTTGATGCAAGGGAAAACTTCCTAACACTTAGGGCTGTCCAAAAGTGGAATAGATGCCTCTGGAGGTAATGGGATCTCCCTCGTTGGATATCTCCAAGGAAGGGCTGGACAATCACTTGTCCAGCATCTTTAAGTTGGCACACTGCCACTGTGGGACTCAGTGTTTCTGATTGGTGAGTATTCATTCTTATCTTGCCCTGACCCTCCCCCACCCATACCACCCCACCACATGCACACACACAAATCCCAGTTATATTTATATTGTGCCACTATGTGCAAATGCTCCTGCCTTTCCAAATTGAGCTTTGAAAATAGTAGTAAAGTCAAGACTACTTTCCTGACTCCAATCATCATCTTTCTGATTTTCATGTTCAAAATATTTCTCCCTGGACACCATTCTGCTGTATATGCTATCTTCTCTTATTAATTCTTTGAAAGTAAGAGAGAAACCACCGTTTCTTTCCTTAATTCAGCTTCTTTCCTACCTCCCACAATATGGGGAAGTTTAACCTAAAAATAAGACAAAAGTGCCCCAGGGTGGTTGGGTGGAGCAAACCCCTCCCTATTCTCACTCCCCACCATGATTGGCCCACAAGATTGACCCTGACAGTTTTCTTCCCACCCTCTCTACCCACAACCAACTTGGGGCAGGCCCAGGGCAGGGGTGGCGAACCTGTGGCCTCAAGGCCACATAAGACTTTCAGTCAAAGAGCAGCACTTAAGGACCTAGAGGGCCACATGTGGTCCACAGGTTCCCCACCCCTGGTAGGGCAAAGCTGTCCCCTGGACCTTATTGATGCTGGGTCCCTGATGCAGCTACCTGGTCATCTAAGGGTATAAAAAGTCCTAGTCACATAGTATCTGGGTCTCTAAGACTCAGTAGATTTCTGGAGTCCAAGAGAGTGACTTATCTTCCCCTGTTGACCTCATGTATTTCTATCTGGAGACAATAGGGACTGAGTTCAGAAGACCTCAGTGAGAGTCACAGTGATTTGGGTTAAAGGCAAGGTCCTTAAGAAAAAAAAATCTAGCCCACAAACCCTAAGATATCTTGAGAGGTTTCAGTGTTCAAAATTTATATTCCTTTGGGCAGAGCACTACCAGGTAAGGGTATGCTACCCTATGAGGACAGAGGGAAGGAA
>NW_027186304.1:35635955-35651604 GCF_028583685.1 Petaurus breviceps papuanus | reverse complement strand
AAGGAGGGAAGGAGGGAGGGAAGGAAGGAAGGAAGGAAGGAAGGAAGGAAGGAAGGAAGGAAGGAAGGAAGGAAGGAAGGAAGGAAGGAAGGAAGGAAGGAAGAAAGGAAGGAAAGAAGGAAAAAGGAAGGAAGAGCTATGTTGACCAACTGGCCAATTCCAATGGGGCATCTCCTACTAATACTCATAGAGACTATTGTTTGTCCTTCATTCTTGAAGAGGACCATGACATCAGAGAGGTCGTGTCATGCAATTGAATTGGATTTAAGTGAGGGAGGGCTGTGCAAAGTCACCAGCCTCATTTTCTCCTCCAGAGCCATCTGGGTCCAGTGGCCAGATATAGATCAGGAGGAGTGGAGGTGGCCCTGGAATCAGTAGGACACCTTGACCTTTTTAAGCTAAGGTCTTTAACAGGTCTCACTTTGGCTGAGGCAATACCCATTCAGTGATTAAGGGTAGGTAAGAAATGAGGCAGAGACAGGGGCGGCCAGGTGGCTCAGCAAGTAAGAGCACCGGCTCCAGTGTCAGGATGACCTGGATCAAATCCAGGCTCGGATGCTCAGCACCACACCCAGAAATAATAACTGGCCGTGTAACCTTGAGCAAGTTACTTAACCCCAATTGCTTTAAAAAAAAAAAAAAAAAAGAAATGAGCCAGAGAATGGCTTCTATTACCTAGTCCAAAAAGAAAGTGCCACTATATCCCAGTTTCCCACTCTTGCTGTGTTAGGACAAAATAAATCTCTGGGTGTTAAATGTTCAATGAGTTAAGAGTGCCTCATTTCATCTGAACATCAAACCAGAACAAAGAGATTATGGGCCTTAGAGGTGCCTCTAAACATTAGGGACCCACTTGCTTGTACTTATATCCTCCTATCATGTCACCCTCCCAAGGGATACCTCTCTCTACATTGAGAAAGAAAAGCTGGGAAGGAAAGTCTTGATGGTACCATTGCAAAAGAGAAGCCAAATGGACTTCCTTCCTACTGTTACCTTCCACCAACTCACTTACTTGCCTGCCTATCCAGTCAGAGATTATAATATCTAAAATGTGAAATTTATCTTTAGAAAAGCTCTCTTTGAATTTAATACTACGTCTAAAGATTTCTATTAGTTTTAGATTCAGTATAAAACATTATTTTTATTCTCAAACCAGAGTAAAGTGTTTAAAAAACTCCCTGAATGACTGAGACAAAAAATACCAAGAATGGAATAATTTAACATTTTCAAAGAATAATTTAGGGGGCAGCTAGATGGTGCAATGAGTAAAGCGCCAGCCCCAGAGTCAGGAGGACCCAAGTTCGGTTCAAGCTTCACATTAATACCCACACACACAAAAAAACTAGCCATGTAACCTTGGGCAAGTTACTTAACCCCAATTGCCCTCCAAAAAGCAATAATAATAATAATTATTATTATTATTATTTAGGTTTTTGCCTGAAATTTTGGAGATAATTTCAGATAACAAATGCTTTACTCTCTTCGCCTGTCAGACATGTCCTTTAAATGCACTCTTAAAGAGAAAAAAGCTTTCATGGAATGATTTAATATTTTTTATCTCCTCCTACTTTTCTCTGTATTACAAACATAGAATCTGGTCATTAAGGAAATCTTTTTTTTTTTTTTAAAGCAATTGGGGTTAAGTAACTTGCTCAAGGTTACATAGCCAGTTTTTTTGTGTGTGGGTGTTAAGTATCTGAGGCCGGAACCTGATCCCAGGTCTCCTGACTCCAGGGCCGGCGCTCTTACTGCACCACCTAGCCGCCCCTAAGGAAATCTTTTTCAATGCAGTTTTCCTAGTAATTGAAAACTGAGTCAGAATGACTACCCTGAACCAAAGGAGTACATGTTGTTAACTTAATTAGGTTGCATATATTATCTCCATTTAAACATTTTTACTGTATGTTTACCTGGGGCAGCTGGGTGACACAGTCAAGAGAGTGCTCGACCTAAAGTGAGAAAGGCTCATCTTCCTGAGTTCAAATCTGGCCTCAGATACTTACTAGCTGCGCGACCCTGGGCAAGTCACTTAACCATCTTTGCCTTACTTTTTCATCTGAAAAATGAGCTGGAGAAGGAAATGGCCAACCACTCTAATTTCTTTGCCAATAAAACCCCAGATGGGTCCTGAAGAGTCAGACATGACTAAATAACAACAATAGATATATTGACCAGGTCTATAAACCAACTCCATCTGGCATTTTAGGAAAATTTATAATTTTTATCAGAATTTTAATGTGTCATTCATAAAATTAGAAAGGTACAAAAATTTACTCCTTAAGTAAGTACTCCTTACACTTAGGGAATTTATCCCACTAAAATCCACAGAGTCAAAGAATTAAAAACTGGGAGGGACCTTGAGATCGTCTAATCTAACCACTCATTTTACACATGAGGAAATTGAAAAGGGAAGTGATTTGTTCGAGGTCACAAAGGCAATATCTGGCAGAACTGAGATTCTAACCAGGCTTTATGACTCCCAATCCAGTGTCCTTTCTACCATAATCTGCTGCCTCCTGCCTCTATTTATTTGGATCCATATATCACAGCAAATTTTTGTACCATTCTAATTTTATGAATGACACATTACAATGCTGGTAAAAATTATAAATTTATAATTAAAAATCTAGAAAACAGCTATTAAGTTTCTCACAAATAAAAACAGTCGAAAGAAGACAAAAACACCTTTTTTAATGATGTGGAAAAAGAAGGAAAAAAATCTTAATGAAATTCAGAGATGATACTAAATTGAGAAGTGTTAGAAACAAGAGCAGAGTGAACATGCCAAAAAGTCATAGATTAAAATTAATTATGTGAAATAAGAAAATTCAACTTTGTTTTAAAAAGAATACTAAACATCAATATGGAAAAAAATTAAAAGCCTAAATTGGTAAATGCAAGGAAAATGTGGAAATTACATTAAATCTAAAACTACTTTGGAAATAATAGTGAATGGCAAATTAGGTCATGGCAGTTGTTTAAAGAAAGAAAATATGGTAAAGGGGAAGGTGTACAGGAGCAGGACTAAAGAAAACGTAGGTTCTAATCTTACCTCTGCCACCAAATAGCTATGAGATCTTGGGCAAAATGCTTTTTCTACTTACCTGTGTTCTCTTTGTTTCTCTGTTCCCTCTGTTGACATATCCCTCACACTTAGCATAGTTCCTGGCATGTAGTAAGCATTTAATAAATGCTTTTTGATTGAAAATTGACTAAATGATCTCTAAGGTCAATTACCCCACCCAAAGCACTAAAATGTTGTGATTCTTAGTGAATGTGCCAACTGGTCCTTTAACTTGGCGGCATAATAATAATATTTAGCTAGTACTCAGAATAATGTAGGTCTGGACATATGTTATCTCATTTGATCCCTCACAACAACCCTGTTTTACAGATGAGGAAACTGAAACTAAAAAAGGTTAAGAGGAGGTGCCAAGTGGCAAAGTGAATAGAGCACCAGCCCAGGAGTCACGAGGACCTGGGTTCAAATCCGGCCTCAGACACTTAACACTCACTAGTTGTGTGACATTGGCCAAATCACTTAACCCCAATTTCCCTGCCTTCTTCTCCTCTCAAAAAAAAAAAAAAGGTTAAGAGACTTTCCTAGAGCCACAGCTAGTAAGTGGCCAAGGTGGGATTTGAGCTCAGGTGTGGTGCTCTTATCCTCTGAGCCACCTAGCTCCTGAGATCATCTGCTTCAACATCTATTAAGGTGTAAAAATAAGGACTTTTGAGACTATGACTAAGTTTTATTTTTGAAGCAGTTACCATTTTCAATTGCTTTTATTTTGTTGTTGTTGTTTACTTGTTTTAGTCATGTCCTACTCTTTGTGAACCCATTTGGGGTTTTCTTGGCAAAGATATGAAGTGGCTTACCATTTCCTTCTCCACTTCATTTTACAGATGCAGAAACTGAGGCAAACAGGGTTAAGTGACTTGCCCAGTTAGTGACAGCTAGCAAGTATCTGAGGCCGGACTTAAACTCAGTAAAATAGTCTTATTGTCTTCAGGCATGGCAGTCTACCCACTGTGCCACTTAGCTGCCCTGTGTTTATTTTTTTCCCTTTCCTTGTTCCTTGACATGTGTTATGCTAATCATGAAAAAAAATGCAAGGTAATCAAACAACAGGTTATATCTTCCTGAGAATATCTTAATGATAATTTTTAAAAGCACCTAGTGACTTTTTTTTTCCTGAACAACAAAAAAAAAGGATATTGAATGAATTGCCAGACTTTCAGTATTTTTCTTTTTTTTAATATAATAGAATATTATAATGTAATTAATGAAGATGAGGTAATACAAAGGAATCTGGAAAGACCTTTACAAAATGATGCAATGTGAAAAAAGCAGAACTAGAAGAATGGAATATTTATATGATCAAAGAAGAAGAGGAATTGAGGATGAACAGACAGAATTCTGACAGGGATGTGGAGGGAGGAAATGAAAGTGTGATGGAATTAATTTAAGAGTAAATACTAATTTAGCAAGTTTAATTGTTTGGAATGATGCTCTATATCAAGTTTTTGGTGAAACTTAAAAAAAAAAAAAGATTATTCCCATTGATATGTACTGAGAAGATGGAACCAATTCTTGGGCCAAGAAAGGATATCCTTTTATTTATCTACTTTAGCAGTGTCTGAACTAGCTAGCCACTGATCAAGGACACAATTTTCCCAAGGTTTACAAACCTTTTTGGGAGCTGGCGTTGGGTGAGAGGGTGATTAAAAAGGGGGTTGTGCTGATGGGAGAACTGTGGTAGCTAAGTGGCACAGTGGATAGATGGAGGGGCCTGGAGTCAGGAAGACTCATTTTCCTGAGTTCAAATCTGGCCTCAGACACTTTACTAGCTGTGTGACCCTGCACAAGTCATCCAATCCTGTTTGTCTCAGTTGGAGAATGGTAGGACCACATCACCCACTGGAGATACTAAGGTATTACATCAGTAAAATGTAAATTAACTCACATCACTATCGCTGGCCCTAGGAAATACCACTTGTAAGTAATGAAGTTGGGCTGCCCAGATGACACTGAACCAATCCAAAATTTCCTTCTCATGCTTCTTGTATCTGAATGTCAAATTTTCTATTCAGCTCTGGTTTTTTTCATCAAGAATGACTGAAAGTCCTCTATTCCACTGAATGACCATATTTCCCCCTCAAACATGAAACTCAGTTTTTCTGGGTAGCTGATTCTTGGTTTTAATCCCAGCTCCCTTGACCTCTAGAATATTATATTCCAAGCCCTTCAATCCCTCAGTGTAGAAGCTGCCAGATCCTGGGTTATCCTGATTGTGTTTCCACAATATTCAAATTGTTTCTTCTTGGATGCTTGTAATATTTTCTCCTTGATTTGGGAATTCCGGAACCTGGATATAATATTCCTAGGAGTTTTCTTTTTTGGGATCTTTTTCAGGAGATGATCAGTGGATTCTTTCAACCTCTATTTTGCCCCTTGGTTCTAAAACATCAGGGCAGTTTTCCTTGAGAATTTCTTGAAGGGTGATTTCTAGGTTCTTTTTTTGATAATGGCTTTCAGATAGTCCAATAATTTTAAAGTTATCTCTCCTGGATCTATTTTCCAGGTCAGTGGTTTTTCCAATGAGATATCTCACATTGCCTTCTATTTTTTCATTTGTTTGGATCTGTTTAATAGTATCTTGATTTCTCATAAAGTCACTAGCTTCCATTTGCTCCAATCTAATTCTGAAGGAATGATTCTCTTCAGTGAGCTTTTGAGATTATTTTTCCATCTGGCAAATTCAGCTTTTTAAGGCATCCTTCTCCTCATTGGCTTTTTGAGCCTCTTTTGCCATTTGAGTTAGTCTATTTTTTAAGGTGTTCTTTTCTTCAGTCAAGTTGTTGACTCTCATTTTATAATTTTCTTTCATCGTTCTCATTTCTCTTCCCAATTTTTCCTCTACTTCTCTTATTTGGTTTTCAAAATCCTTCTTAAGGTCTTCTATGGCCTGTAACCAATTCATGTTTTTCTTGGAAGCTTTTGGTGCAGGAGTTCTGACTTCACTATCTTCCTCCTGTTCCATGCTTTGGTCCTTTTTGTTCCCAAAATAGGAGTGGGAAGTTGGGTTGCTCTACTTGATTTGCTTCCCTTGTTTGCTCATGTTACCACTTAATTACTTGACTTTTGGGCTTTTTGCCACAGTAGGTCTCTGCTACTAGACAGGGAAGCTTTGTCCCAAATTGCTGGGGTTTTCTCATCTGCTGAAGGTATTAGTTGGGTGCCCTCTCTGAAGCCTCCACACGCTCTGACAAGCTGGTTGCACACCCCAGGACCCTAGACCGAAATTCAGATCCAAGCAGGTTAAAGGAAGAGTGATTATCCCTCATACTGGTTGCTTGGTCCCCCTACAATCTGCAGGCCAGGAGCTGAAGCTGCCATGTGGCAGCAGCTGCAGGGCCTTGGTGAATCAGTGCCTTCTCCCTCCAGGGGATAAAGGCTAGACTGCACTCCCAAACTACTGGATCCCGAAGTCCACACTGCACTGACCTCTCACTTTGTCCTTAGCATCTATGTGTTGATAATTCTGGAAACCGCCACAGCTGCTGGTGATCTGAAGTCCCTCCAGCCTTGAGGCTAAAACCTCCAGCTTACATGGGGCTGGGGCTGGCTCCCAGAGCACTGCACTGGCCATTTCCTGCAGGCCTGCTGGGCTGTCCTCAGCGTGAGGTTAGCTTCTCTGAGTCATTTTGTGGGTTCTGTAGCTCCAAAGTTTGTTCAGAGTCACCTTTTACATGAATTGGAGGAGGTTGGAGCCAGAGCCCTGAGGAAGTCCTATTTCTACTCTGCCATCTTGGCTCCGCCCCTAGTGACTTTACAGAAGAAGCTTTAGTGACAACATCCGTCTCTTAGGAATTCTCTCTTTTTCATAGCATATTCTATCATTTTAATAATGTGGCATACATTTGACATGAGGTCACCTGAGATATTGGCTCATATGTACTGGTCGTAGAGGTAAAAAATCCAGTCAAGGGGTTTGAATTAACTTGGCACACTCTATCTGAGTTAGCTACCAGAAGGACTCTTCTATAAATTGTTTCTCCCATCACTCAGAGGGTTACCTTGCCCAGGTTGCTAAAATTCTTAAACAAGATGCAATATCTCCTCTGGTCACTAGAGGACCCTTGGAACCAGCAATTATCTGAGCTCCTCCCATCTTCCTTCAAATAGCAGCCAGTCAGAAAGCAATTTTACACCCTTGCTTTCTTGGGTCTGTCATGGTAAAGAGAATAGCTTGTTATTTTTGAGAACAGATCTGCAGAAGCTTTTATTCAGTACAGAAACATACACCTGTAACAATAAAAGGATTCTTAGGAAAGAAAGTTCCTTTGAACAAAGCTTGAGGGGAACTATTTATACATTCAGAAATATACCTTCTTTTTGCCTTAACTTTGTAGACTAGCCTGTGTACACCTAGAATTTATCACTTTGTGGAGCACTGACATAGGATTATCTATTTATCAGTCTTGTAGGAGAAACAGGTGGGTACAGCTTTGAGTGCAAGAGTTAAAAAAAAAGGTGTCTGATGCCATGCTGTGACTGAAATGGAGGTCATTTTCCAAGGAAGGAAAGAGAGATGAAGTAGGGAAAGGGGAACAGAGAGAGAGATAATATCCAAGACCCCCTTCTCTTTGTCTCCCCAAGTTCTAATTTCGGTGATAAAATGAAATATTAAAATGTGGAATGTAATATTTTGTCTGTGTCCTCCAACCCTTGAAGGTTCACTCTTGCAGTATCTTACCTTTGTATCAAAAGGATTGGTTCAGACACTGAGTAAGTGCATTTATTGCAGTTTTATTAACACTGAATTTAAATGAAGAAAAAACAGGGAATACTCTCTTCCACCTGAGCATCCAGATAGTAATCACTCTATCTTCCCACCACACCTACTCTGTCTCGGATCTTCCCTGTAGACTAGAAGCTTCCTTAGAATCCATAGTTTATAAAGGGGAAATGGGAGGAGAGGGAGAGAAGAAATGTACTTCCTCTTCTGTTCCAGGAACAACAAAATTCAGGAGTAGTTCTTCTCAGGTAACCTGCATGATGGCAAATAGAATTCATTAGTAGCTGCTGTTCTCTACAGACTCTAGGTCAAGATGAGCTAGCTCCCCACAGAACAAATCCAGCGTGTCTGAGTGACACTGGTTGCTCAGGCGACAGTCTGGGTCTCTAAAACCACCAGTCCTGCAATCCTTTCAGAAGTCCTAACAAGACAAGTTGCTGACCCCTTTTGTTATGTTACCTGGCTTCAGCTCTGTCTGCACTCCTGTGAGAAACATGCTCATTCTAGAAAGAACAGTACTTGTTATGAAGCTGGGAAAGTTTTCATTTTATTTTACATTCATTCCAAATGAATGGGTAGCTCCCTAATGGGGTACGCTTGCTCAGACAAATGCAAGCCCTTTTATGCTGCTCCCAATTTGAATTTCCCCCCATGCTCTCCATCGGCTAGATGCAACCTCCTCAACTGTCCACTTTAAGTTCTCTTACTTGATGTGTTTCCCCTCAAACAGCTCGTTAATTATGCATACAAGCTTCTGATCTGTTACCTGATTAGAAGCCTGCTTCTACCAGGTCACAGCTCTGATTAGAACCAGTGGCCTCTGACTTACATCCTGTTATCACTCAAAGCTGGGAGTAGTTTTAATCCTGTAGAAACAGAATTCCTTCTTTTGTTCCTCACACTCCTTAGTAGACCCAATCCCCACCATCGTGAAGAAGGAGACCATTTTATTCCCGGTAAGAAGTTTTCGGAATTGCTCCTGATTTCCGTTGGAACCTGCTGGCTCACGCTGAAACTGCCCTCACTAGTGGGTCTTCCTCTACCTTCAACAGCCTATCTCCTTGACGGACCACACATGGAATAGTCCTCTACGAGGCCTGCCCCATTTCTCAAAGTTTTTGAATTCTTCCTGGAGCCTAGATTTTATGAAGGAGCTAAGGTTGGTCTTCTTTCATTGTTCTGCAGACTCTGTTCCTTCCTTCCTTCCTTCCTTCCTTCCTTCCTTTTTTCCTGCCTCCACTGGGTCCCACTCTATGAATGATCTTGGACCTTTACAGAGGCAACAAAACAAGCAAGATTCTCCAGTGCTACAATGAATTTCTGTTAAATTCAATGTGCTGGTAGAAGTCAGTTAGAGGAAGGCCTTACCAGGGTATAAAGGTGTGATTGTAACCTATTTTTGCATCCCCTTCTTCTTAGCCTTGCAAAAGCAGAGAGGAAGGATATATTCTCCAGGCAGAATACAAGAGAAGTTCTCTTTTCAGTCCATCCCAAAGGCAGGTTCTACATGGAGAGCTGGCACTTTAAAAAAAATTTTTTTAATTAATTTTATTCTTATTTTTCAACATTCTCTTCCATAAGTTTTAAATTTTTTCCAACTCCCTCTCCTCCCCCTCCCCAAGTATGCAATCCAATGTAGGCTCTACATATACATTCTTATTAAACATATTTTCACATAAGTTATGTTATATAGAAGAATTAGAACAAATGGGAGGAACCATGAGGAAGAAAAAAACAAAATTAAAGTAAACTAAACAAAAAGAGAGCAAATAGTATGCTTCGATCTGCATTCAGACCCATATTTCTTTCTGTGGATGTGGATGGCATTTTCCCGCATGATTCTTTTGGAGTTGTTTTAGGTACTTGCACTGCTGAGAAGAGCTAAGTCTAATTCAAGTCAGTCATTGAACAATGTGTCTGTTACCATACACAGTGTCTCTCACTTAACTAAGCATCAGTTCATATAAGTCTTCCCAGGTTTTTCTGAAATCCAAGAGCTGGCACTTTTAAAGCTGATGAATGCTCTTCCTTTTCTGGAACTCTAGAACTCATACCTTTGTCATACTGGAACTCATACCTTTGTCAAAGAAAGGTGATTAGGGTTTCTCTTCTTCTGTTTTGGAGGCCTTCTATCCTTTAGCCTTTTAGACAGAAGTGAAAAGGGTAAATTCCAAAAGCAAACCATGGGCATCTGGGAAGGCAGCCTCTTTCTTTATTCTCCCTCTACCCCACCCTGTACACACATATTCATACAAATTATACATCATACATATCAAGGACTCAAAATGTGAAGGGCTTAACTCTAAGATCTGCTTGCTTCTCTGCTCCAGTGTTATCCTGTCTCCTGGACACCTCTGTCTCTCTGTGTGGCTACATAGTTGCCCCTTAGAAAACACTACTTCTGTCATAGCTAAATGATCTAAGATAATCCTTTTCTTCATCTCCCTACACATGAACCAATTTTTCAGCATTAAGAGATATGGTTGTGAGAACCCTTTCAGAACTGTTCTGTTCCTTTTGGCTTTGGACCTATAATATCATGGAAAGATTACCCAAATCTTTTTGGTATTTGCTACTCTCACAAGAGCTTTCCTCCCATAATGTAGGAGCCGCTGTAGAAAATAGATAATCTTTCATCAGTATATTTTATATCCCAAGTAAAAATTATTCTCAAGACTGAATAATTCTTTTAACTAGAAGTTCTTTTAGTATGTTTATGGGCCATCCACACCATCTACTCACCAGCAGATACTATCATTTCCACTTGTTTCCCAAATGCAATGAAGTTGCATTGTTTCAGGTCTGATTTTAACAAATGATTCTAGTATTTCATATAACTTACCTGAGTTTGTCTACTCTGAGTTAACTGACTTTTTTTTTTTAAAGCAATCGGGGTTAAGTAACTTGCTCAAGGTTACATGGCCAGTTATTTCTGGGTGTGGTGCTAAGTATCTGAGCCCAGATTTGATCCCCAGGTCATCCCAACACTGGAGCCGGTGCTCTTACTCACTGAGCCACCTGGCTGCCCCAAGTTAACTGACTTTCAAATAAACAAACCAACCATTATTTGGGAATTCAAGGGGAGGAATGTTTTCACAAGATGTCAAGGTAGTATATGCAGCCTGGAATTCTGACCAGAATACTTTTAGGAACCAAAAATATCTTTCATCCCCCTACATCTGATCAGAAAACTGCATCTTTAAATGAAGTTTTTTAAAAGTAGCAGGAGCATAGGAGGGAAAAGGGCAGAGGATGAGGAGAAATAGACCTAGTCTACATAATCTTAATATAAAAGGTCATATCATAAAAAAATGGAGGAGAAACCATTATAGATTTAGAGACTGAAGGGACCTCCAGTCACTTTACAGATGAACTACCATGCAATCATGTAAGCACACGGCTTCTGTGTCTCTCTTTGTGTTTGTTCATTCCTGATCTTAGGTTAATGATTATCCCAAGATGGACTGGCCAGGAGACTTAGTGAGTTCCAAGAGGGTCAAAGAGCCTGTGAGGTGACAGCTTTGATATTACTAGACAGGCGGGGACTGATAAAGGTAACCCTGAATTGAAAATGGAAAGACACATCAAGGACTGGTACATGCAGAGATATAGTCACTTGAGGAAAGGTAGTTTCAAGAAGCATGATCCATCATAGCAAGAAAAGTTCCAGCTATGAACTTAAGAAAGGCCCAGCACCGTGGAGACCAGCTAAGAAAGCTGCCTGCCCATCAGGAAAGAGCATCCAAGGGAAGCTACTTGAGGATTCTCTTAAGGAAGAAAAGGACTTTCAGGGGCAGGCTCTTCGTGGCCCTTTGCTCATTGGGTTCCCTATAGGTGCACATTATCACCATTGTAGTTGAAGTGTGAGTCCACTCCCCCCCATGGACATTTGTGGGAAATTATATCCCAGACTTTGGAAGAAATGTTTTATTCTTCTTACTATTTAACTCCTTAGTAAATGCCTTTGCTAAAATCAGAATGGTGGCTGTGATGACCATGAAGCACTGGGTGACCAGGTCTCCTGTGAGTCAGGAAACCTCCATCTGTGAGGGCTAGCAAATGAGTGAGAGCTAAGAGGGATCAAGAGCTTGGATCTGAAGGATCCTGGTAAGCGGCCCTGCCTTGTCCCAAGTGCCTCTCCAAGAAGGTCATGAGCTCAGTCCCATGACTGCACCCCCTGACTACTGCCATAATCATTGCTATCTCAGGCAAAGAGTAGCTGGAACACCAGTCAGCTGCAGGCCTCCCACCCACAGGCTCTCCATTCTGGCCTAGGGGCCCCAGTCATCTCACATATAACAATATGCACCTTAGCCTGATAAAAAAAAAAAAAACACACACACACAATCTGTTCTTAGAAAACTGTGAAGTCAAGCCCAGGAAATCATTCAGTCATCATGGCATAGGTTCTGTGATATGGAACTTCATCCCCTTCTTGCTGAAAATAAAAATTATGATCCTTCTTCCTTATCTTCTAAAGCTGACATAGCAGACAGGATTTGGTTCATCTAGCATAGCTAAGGTAAGGTATGAAATCAGAGGTATCTAACATGCAGCCCTTGTACCTCAACACTCCCCAGTGTGACCGTGACCAGATTAAAATGTTGGGAAATATTTAACAAAATAAATAAAAACACAATAGAACATAGATAATGGTCCTATATGGTTTTCTAAGTCAACATATAGCTCACAAGGATCTTTATGGACAGTGTCATGGCCTTCATTTCTATTTGAGTTTGATATCACCGATCTACATTGTCATGACATGACTTCTAGTTGTCTATGCAGACTTTGTTGTGACTTTTGTCATGTTGCTGCTTTCCAAAGACTTTTCATACTCTTGTGAGAAGTGATTAAAACTTTTTTTCCCACAGAAATTATGCAATACGTGACTTATGAAATCTAGGGATCCATACATACTAGAAAATCTGTAGACTTGCAGCAAATGCAGAAAAATAAATTGATTGTGAAAAAAATCGTGGTGGGTAAACATTTTCACTCATCAGGCTGATCAGCATACCTCAGAGCTAACATTCTATCCTTTGCTTTCTAAGTAAACCCAGGAATTGCCTCTCTTTTGTCAACAATAAGGGCCAGATGAAGCTAAGAGCATTTTTCTGCCTATGGTTATTAAGAATGAGGCCCAGGACACTATCAACATAGATCAGTACTAGATTATCTTCTAGAACAAGGACAATCAAGAGATAAAACAAAGGAGTTGTCTCACACAGAAGATAACGGTCAAAGCAGGATCCAACTGGCTAGAAGTAGGGTAAAAGTCAAGTCTTGCTTGGAAAATTCATGTGTTATAAGTTCATGAATATTAACTTCTCCTCCCCTGGGAGAACCAAAGGTTCATTTTAATGGTCATACAATGCATGTATCAGGAGGAAGAACAAATCATGGAGAGCTACGCAATAGGCATATGGGAAAATTGCATGCTCTCTATTACCCAGCCAATGGGGAGACAGGGGAGGGACTTTGCAATCCACATAGGTTTTTAAGACTTGCTTTTGTTTCTTTTTTTCTTTTTCTTTTTTTTTTTTTTTTTTGCTTTTTGGGGGGCAATTGGGGTTAAGTGACTTGCCCAAGGTCATACGGCTAGTTTTTGTGTTAAGTGTCCGAGGCTGCATTTGAACTCAGGTCTTCCTGACTCTAGGGCCAGTTCTCTATTCACTGCACCACCTAGCTGCCCCCTTGCTTTTGTTTCTATAAGGTGTGTCTATCCAATAAGACACCCACCACTACAGTTACATAATAAACTTATTTTTTTTACTTTCACCCCTCCTGAGCCTGAGTTATCTCTCACACTCTATGATTAACAGTGTTGTTTTTAACTTCTTGGCAGTTTTAGCCCTATCATCTCATCTGCTGTTCAGTCATTTCAGTCATCTCTGTCTCTCCATGACCCCATTTGGGATTTTCTTGGCAAGGATACTAGGTTTGCTATTTCCTTCTCCAGCTCATTTTACAGATCAGGAAACTGAGGCAAACAAGGTTAAGTGACTTGCCCAGGGTCACACAGCTAGTACCTCACTCCAGGTCTGGCGCTCTATCCACTGTACCACCAGGTAGGCTGTCATCTCATCTAAGAACTATGCAAATTGACTCTGGGTTATACTCAAAGGAAACGCTACTAAAGAATATATGGACAGGGGCGGCTAGGTGGCGCAGTGAATAGAGCACCGGCCCTGGAGTCAGGAGGACCTGAGTTTGGATCCAGCCTCAGACACTTCACACACACACACACACACACACACACACACACACAATCTAGCCATGTAACCTTGGGCAAGTCGCTTAACCCCCAATTGCCCTCCAAAAAGCAAAAAAAAAAGAAGAATATATGGACAGTTTCCAGCTAAAACCTGGTGAAGTGATCTATAAGGTACCCTAAGTGTTGTTGTATCAAGCCTGAATGTGCACACCCCTACACTATTTGTAAGTGATATATTGGAAAGATGAATCTACTGCATGTGGATGAACAATTGTGTGGGAGAAAAAATCGGAGGCATTCTAGCCCTGTTTCTGACTTTCTGGACTTCAAAATCATGCCTCTATTCCTGTCCCATCCTAGAACTTCCCTGAGCACCTGGGCCTCCCCTCAGCCTGGACCTTTTATCACTGCAACTTGTATACCATGGTGTAGCCTTCCCCAAGGCCCAATCCCCTTCTTCTGCTGGTGATTTCCCCCTGGAACCTCCACTACCTTCATCCTCCTCCCTTCTTTTTGAGCTCCCTTTTATGTATTCCTCCATTAAAATGTAAACTTGAGAGCAAGTCTTCTTTTTGCTTGTATTTATATACTTAAACTGTGCTTAACACAGTGTGTGGCACATAAGAGTACTTACTAAGTCCTTCTTTCCTTCCTTTTTTCATTCCCTATATACATAGATATGTATATAAAACCCTGTCTTCAGCTCAGCTCTTATCCTATGTGAATTTGTGTGTGTGTGTGTGTGTGTGTGTGTGTGTGCGTGCGCATTTTGTCCTGTGTCTGAGGGCAGTGGACTGAATACAGGGAGTTTTTTCTCTACCTGCTTCTATTGATTTTCTTGTGCCTTGAGGACCTTCTGTTTCTCACTTTCACAACAGTTATATTTGGAACCACCCTCCCTTTTCCAAGGGCAATTTTGATTCCTGCCAGGAGAAGAGGCAAGAAGTCTGGGCCAGAGGCTGATCACTCTGTTCTCCTCAGAGAAAGGCTACAGGGCTAGACTGATATCTATTTGTTCTCCACCACCACCACACACAATATTACTAGTCTACAGGAGATAATTTTTAGGTTTAGCCTGGGCTTCTTATAGCTTGGGAGTGTCCAAAGTTATATATCCAAAGTGTGGCTGCCTTCCCACCAAATGCCAGTTTCACAATGAACACATATTGCAAATAGCCAATAAATCTAGTTATCCATACTGTGAGGTATTAGAAATCAGATATAGATGAGAATATACCAGAAAATACACAAAGTGAATGCGCATTCTCATTAAGATAACAGCTCAACAGAGAAAGAGAGAGAGACAGAGAGAGAGAATGTGTGTGTCTTGGGTCTCACTCAAAGGGAAATTCTCTAAAGTCTATAGAGTAGTAAGCTGGGAATAGAGATATGATTAAGATGCCAGTTCCTCTACCTGTCAGCTTCTTCTCAGTCTTTTTCTCCCTTCAGAGACCTGAAGAGAGTCTGGAACCATGCACCTTCTTTCTTGGCACTGCAAGTCAGAAGACTTCTCTCTTAAGCACTTTCCAACTCTGACCCTTTCACAGGCACAGAACATTGAGTAATAAATCTCTACCAACAAGCGTAATTCCAAAGAGGTGAGAGAGGAATGTAATGAGAGGAGATGGGGAGA
>NW_027186304.1:35433555-35635855 GCF_028583685.1 Petaurus breviceps papuanus | reverse complement strand
GGGGGGGGAATTTGGAAGCACCCACTTTTGAAAAGGGATGGGATCAAAGTAGAGAATAGAACAAGTGGGAGGTGGGATAGGGGGGAGGGAAATATAGTCAGTCTTTTACAATATATCTACTATGTTATTGTTTTGCATTAGCCACACATGTACAACCTATACTGAACTGCTTGTCTTCCCAGTGGGGGTGGGTGGCAGGGGGGGAAGGGAATGAATCTGGAATTCAAAGTTTTAAAATCAAATGTTCAAATATATATATGTATGTATAAATATATATACTATTATTAATACTATTTTACATGTAATTGGGAAATAAGATATACAAGCACTGGGGCATAGAGATCCCCTGGAAAAGTCAAAAAGGGTATGGGAGAAAATATGGGAGAGAGCAGATTGGAGGAGGGGATATCCTGTGGGACTGCTATTTTGGGACGGTGGGTAGGGGAAAAACGGGGAGAAAATTTGTAACTCAAAATCTGGCAGAAATGAATGATGTAAATCAGAAGTTAATAAATCATTTGAAAAAAAAAACAAGTATAATTCCATACAAATGGGCTTTGAGTGCTGGGTTTTTTATTTTAAAGAAATAAATACCTGTAGTATCAGTTACTTTTTTGTGTGGCTGTTAGAAGAAAGTAGAGCAAATATTTGTAATTATCCTAGTAATAAACAGAAATTAAACTGAACTACCAGAATTCCTATAGAAAGATTGATGTAAAAAACAGGAACCTGTTACACTGTAAGTTTTGCCTTTGTGGACAGTATCAGGAGGGCCATGACTGAGCAATCAATTACTCTTTTAAAGGTTCTCCTGTCTTCAAGAGGGATATGCGAGATAGAATTATACCTATCACAAATTAGATATTTGAAGTCTAGGGGTATGGAGCTCTTTCGTGGTTTGGAATAAAGCCACTTTCCCAGGTCACTCCAAACTGGGAGGGTAACAGCTTAACCACAGTTTAGCTCCCCTCCCACCAAACAATTATTACATGCTAGACAATCACAGATATCAAGGGAGAATATTTATCAAAGAAAGCAGCAAAATGGCAATTGGGGAAATTATACAGATTAGGCTAGGTATCAGGAAATACAAGAGTCATGGGACCCTGAACTTCAGGAGCAAGGCAGAATCTTAGCTCAGTCAAGGAAATAACACTCTCACCCAAGAAGTCTGCTCTTAGCAATTTATGTGGGTACAAGTACTGAGAACTAAGAGGTACAGACTTTCCTTACGTGCCTATGGCAACCAAGGAGGCCTCCCATCTACCAAAGCCCATGCCTTGCCAACTTGCCTCTTCTTGTCTGTTTCATCTCTATCCTCAGCTTCTCTTTCAAACTCTACTTCCCTTCTGTCTAAAAATTTTCCACCAACCAGGAGTTATATCTCCTTCCACATATTCAATACACAGAGTCACAGGGTTAACGTTCAGGGGATCACCAAACCCATTGAATTATTAAAGGAGCAGGGATGGGGCTGCAAACAGATGAAGAATTGAGTCCCCCAGAGGTTAAGTGATTTGTCCATGGGCACACAGGTCATATGGAACAGTACTACAACTCAAACCAGGTCCTCCAATTTCAAATCCAATATTCTTCCCAATGTGGAGAGGGATTGTCACTCTAAGTGTATTCTGTCACAGAAGAGATCACAGAGATGGACTGAGGTAGGCAGAAATGGAGTCCCTTTGATCTTCCACCAAATGTCAGACAGGTAAAGTCTTGACATCACAACTGCACTGTCAAAATAAATAAATAAGAGGAAAGAAAAAGAACAAACGACATATACTAAGGACTCACTGGTTCTGAGTCATTAAAAAGACCTAAAGTCTTCCCTGAATCTCAGTAATTTCTAACTCCCTCCCCCCAATCCAACACTTGCACTAATTTCCTTAGGAAATGTCTTTCTCTTCCACCTCAATTTTCTGCCTCCAAGCTTCTCCAAGCATTAAAAACATCAGTACACCTCCGAAACTAACCAACAGACAGAATACGTCTCCCTGTGCTAGATAACATAAGGAAATATTGCATTTATATTCTTTTTCCTGCAGAAGTGGAGGAAGGTACATTTTCAGTTTGCTGTTTCCCCTTAAATACTGGAAACTACAATTACCCCGAGTAGAAGTAATCGATGGAGGAATAGGAGAGGCATACAAGAATTCCCATAGCTCCCCTATATTCCTAAAAACAGTGATAGCAGGTGGAGCAGACCAGGACAAGATGAGAGCAGCTGAGAGGACGAGGAGGATAATTTTGTACTGGAAATGAGTATGCCCCCAGAATCCAAAGAGGTGTTATATTGGCATCTGATTTGATGAGTAGAACCTGAATGCTTTGAGAAATTGACTTAAACTCATGAAGAACAGAACCAAATCAATGTTTTCCCCATATTATATGTAATCTGCTTCTCCCCTGAAGCCCTATTGTAAGTACTTTATCATGTTGTGGAGGTAACCCTGCATTCCCAAACATTATAGTAGTGGGAATCAATCAGTGATCTATCATGTGCCAAGCCCTGAGCATCCAAAGACAAAAATGAAATAATCTCTGCCCTACAAGGGCTTATATTCTATCTAGAAATAGCATGTGCACAAGCAAGTATATAGAAGATATTTACAAAATACATGCAAGTTAAAGCAGAAGATGAAGGGATATAATTTAGGCCCTTAATAAACTAGAAATGTCTGAAAATGGAATGGATGCTTTGTAAGATAGTGAGATCTCTGTCACCAGAAATACTTTAAGCAGAAGCTGGTTGACCAATTCTTAGATATACTATAAAGAAGATTCATTAAAAAATAACAAAGGCTTATATTTATACAATGATCTCAGTCCTTACCAGGTATCCCAACAATTAGGAGACTTAAAAAAGGGGAGGGGATGCATTGCAAAAGGATTGGACAGACCAATGTTTCTGTGTAAAGTAATAGGCCTTTATTACAGTACACTTGAATACATACAGGGTTGGGTAAAGGCCAAAATGCTTGGGGACAGGCAGGTGGAGGAACCAGTACAATGTGGGAAGGATGCCGGGTCAGTTGGAACCTTCAGAAGGTTGGGCTTCAGACCAGTACATGAAGAGGAAGAGGAGGAGTCTGCTGCCCATTTGTAAAATCTCTTCTTGAACTCAGCATACTCAGCTCAGTCAGATTAGTTGTTCACTTCTCCTAGCTGGCATGCAGGATACGTGGGTTCACTCCAGGGCTTCTCGTTAAGCACAAATGATAGCTCTGGATTTATAGGGATGGAGGCTGTTGGTCACTTACTTGGATGGTTTCTCTTCTCATGTCATAAACAGGGAAAAATGAAGTAATGGATAATTTAGTTAATTGGCTCAGTGGATAGATCAGTGAACCTGGAGGACTGAGCTCAAATCCTGCCTTTAATACTTAAAGTAATATGACCCTGAGCAAGTCATTTTTTTCTTTTTTTTTAATTTTATTTTAGACTCAAATGCCAGAACACAAATACAGAATAGAGAAAAGAAACAAAAACATATGATAAACTTAAATATTGGAACTTAAATACAAAGTTAGAAAGAAGAAAAAGCATGTCATGTGCATCACAGAACATAAGAGAGGATTCAAACTATGCAACAATAGATTTTCATTTCAAGAAAGCCTGTATGATAAATCACACTCATATTGAGAATTGTCCATCTTTGCTTTGCTTCCTTGGGAGTTTTCTTTTGTCCTCTGCTGTGCACTTTTTTACTTTGTTCTTTTTTTCCCTCCCCCCAGAAGGCTACAATAAAATTTAGATATGTTTCTCTATAACTACATATACATACATATATAGACATATACTTTCCCAAACCTATTCTATTCCTGATCTTTGTTTTTCATGTATATGCATATCTCTTGTTTTCAATCCCTCCTGACTCCTCTACTTTACTTCTACCCACTGCCTTGCCCTCCTATGACTTGCCTACCCCCCTCCAAAGATCCTTCCCCCATCCTCCCATTCCCATAAATCTAAACACCTTCTGTACCCCTGTTTTACCTATTCCTTCACCCTGTCCTCTAAAGATCCCTCCCTTGTCCTCTCCCCCCTTCCTATGCCCCTACCATTTTATTTCTTCTGAATTTAGAAGACTTTTATACTCTCCTAAATATATATGTATTGTTCCCTCTTAAACCTATTCCACATGAAAGTAGGTTACCAGAACTACCAGCCCTCCTCCCCATCTAATTCCTCTGTATCATTTCTTCTGTTCGTACCTCAAATAATTACTCTTTTCGGCTATTCCTACATGGTTTTACTTTTTAAATCCATATCATCCTCAGATTTACCCCAATCTTTCTTATAAACTACTCAAATATTGATACAAATCTTAGATATCCATTTTACATATATAAAAAGCAAACAGTCTGTCCTTATGGATCCCTTATAATCAGTCTTTGTTATGTGCCTTGCAATTTCTGTTGGTTCTTATATGTTGAATCTTCTCTTAAGTTCAAGATTTTTTTAAACAAAGTCTTGAAAGTCTGAGAGTTTATCAAATGTCCATTTTTTTTTCCCTTCAGGATAATATTTAACTTTGCAGGGTATGATATTTTTGGCCAGAACCACAGTTCTTTTGCTCTTTGATATGTTGTGTTCCAAGACTTGCAATCCTTTAATGTCTCTGCTGCTAGGTCTTGTGTAATTCTAATTGTGGTACCATCATATTTAAATTGTTTTAATCTTGATGCTTTTAATATTTTTCCCTTGAGCTGAAGGCTTTGGAATTTGACTATTATATTGCTATGTCCTGTGAGTTTTCCTCATTGGATCTCTTTTAAGTGGTGATAGATGGATTTTTTTCTATTTCTGCTTTCCCCCTTGTTCTAGTGCTTCAGGACAATTTTCTTTGATTATTTCTTGTACTATTATATCAAGATTCTTTTTTTTAATCATAACTTTCAGGTAGTCCAATTACTTTTATATTTTCTCTTTTTCTCTTTTGCTTTTTGGAGAGGGGGAAGGCAGAGCAATAGGAGTTAAGTAACTTGCCCAAGGTCACATGGCTAGTAAGTGTTAAGTGTCTGAGGCTGGACTTGAACTCCTGACTCCAGGGCCAGTGCTCTATTCACTGCACCACGTAGCCGCCCCTTATATTTTCTCTCCTTGATCCATTCTCCAAATCTGTGGCTTTTCTTATAAGATGTTTCACTTCCTCTTCTATTTTTTCATTATTCTTATTTTGTTTAATCATTTCTTGATCTCTTATAATTTCACTGGCTTCACTTTTTCCAATTCTAATTTTCAAGGTGTCATTTTCTTCCTTAAGATTCTGGATCTCCTTTTCTAATTGGCTAACTTTTCCTTTCATACCCTTCTTGTTTTTCTTGGATTATTCTTATTTTCTTTATTAGTTTTTCTTCCTTCTCTGTCATTTGATTTTTGAAGTCTTTTTAAAGATCTTCCATGAATTACTTTTGGGCAGGTGACCATTTGACGTTACTCTTTGGGGGTTTCTTTACTTCAATATCCTCCTCTGAAGATGAACCCTGGTTATCTCTATTCCCATAATAGTTTACTATGGTTGGATTCTTTCTCCTTTGCCTGCGCATTTTTTGCTTAATTATTTGTAATCACCTCTAACCCTGGGGTATGGGAAACGGTGTCTCTTGCCCCAGATCTCAGTTCTTCCCTCTAGCCTGAAACCAAAACCAAGCCTCCAGACTTCTGTAAGTGCCCACAGTCAGGGGCTTTCTGCCCCAGTGCTTGTGCACTCACAGGTTGTGTGCTGGTTCCTTCTCACCCCACTGTGCCAGAACAGCTGGGTCTGGCCTTCCTGGTCAGCAAAGTTTCCCTTGATCTTCCCAGGCTCAGACATCCAACTCCCCTTCAATATCTGGGGGTAAAAGTTCAGCTGGCTGGGGCTGAGGCAGCCTCTCAACCCGACTAACCCCAGGGCTTTCCGATAGTTGTTTAAGAGGCCCCCCACTTGCCGTTTAAACGGAACCTAGCCTGAAGGTGTTTACTCTTCACAGGGACCAAACCTTGTCCTGGGATTTTTCTTGTGATCTTCTCAAATTGTCCCAAGAGGACCCTGGTTATGTCTCTGTCATTATTTATCTCCAGCCACACTTTGTTTGCCCTAAGGTGCTATTTTAACTCTTCTGTGGGGGAAAATCTCGAGAGTTTGGAATTTTCTGCCCTCTTCCCAGAATCCTCTGGACAAGTCATTTGACCTTTGCTTAGCCACAGTTTCCTAATCTTTAGGTGGAGATAATAATAGCATATATTTCACACAGGGTTGTCATTGGGCTATGATGAGATAACATATGAAATGTGCTTTGCAAACCTTTAAGTGCTATATACATGCTAGCTATCATGTGGGAGAATTCACTGAATCAAATAGAAAGTACAAGCATAGGCTATGAGAAATATACAGAAAATGATAAGGCAGCGGTGTTAGGAAGGAAGATGTGGCATATTCTGAGTATTGCTACAAATGAACCTCATGAGTGTAAGACAGGCCCATAGACTCTAAGTTGTTTTGGATTTTCACTTATAACTTTCATCTGAAGAAATTTCTTCATCAACCAGAATATTATTTTTCCCTTAAAATTTTCTGGGTTGTTTTGGTGCCAGGGAGGATTCTGGGAGTATAACATAAATAGATCTTCTGAGGACAGCCCAAATAGCATGATATGAGTGGGACATTGAAAAAGAGGCACCATGGTTTCAGGCCACAAGAGACATAACAGAGGTGCCTGAGGTCAGCAAGAGAAGATGGAGATTGGTAGTAAACACTTAGATTCCCGCAGGGTAGCTGATTTATCTTATGAGGAGATGCAGAAAAAGAATCTGGCTGTATTCCCTACACTAACAGGCTGAGTTATCCAATAGTCAGAGTGGCTAGTGGGTGGCTAGCAGCTGAGAGCAGTTACCATGAAACTGGGAGTCAAAAGGTTTTGCCTAGTTGCTAGCCAGGGGCACCACCATGAAAGTAGTAAAATAATTATTCCTTCCATTGTGACTTTGATGTTTGTGGGTAAGAAAATACTGCGAGTTCCTGCTTACAGAGTTCTGTGGTGTACTCAGTCACAAAATGTGTGGAGGAAGGTGAGAAGTTTAGATTCTAACGCTGGCAGTAGCTATGGATTACTCAAGTCACAGTGGGTTTTAACATTACACCCCCTAATTCTCTTGTATTTTTTTTCCTTGCATTATGGTATTTAGGGTTTTTTTTAACTTGTTATGTTGTTTGAGGACCGCTTAATTTGTCTCTACAAATTCTATCTTTGAGATCTCTATGTTTTATTTGTATAGAAATCATATATTCTTTATTAATACTGTTTTTTGCTTTCCTTCCAGATTGTCCTTTATGTCTATGTATTTGTATCCCTACTTAGTTGTTCTCTCTTTTGTTTCTTTGGAGAGATTTCAAACCATGGATTCAATTTTTTATATTTATATTATTTCTACTGTGCAGATTCTAAATTCTGCTTTCTTATCTTTCCACCAAAACACTTTCCTTTTCCTAATTATTACTGTTAGGGTTCCCACCATTATCCTACTCACCCTGGCTTATATGTCATTCTCAATTCTCCATTCTCTCTCCACTCCCCACTCCCAAATCCAACCTGTTGCCAAGATCTGTTAATTTAAAAAACCTCTTGAAGACACCCTCTTCTTTCCTCTCACACTGCCCCTACCCTTATTCCCTGGCAGCCCCTCATCACCTTATGCCTGGATTGTTGCAATAGCCTACTGACTGGTCTCCTGTATCAAGTCTCTGCCCACTCCAATCCATCATCTTGCTAAAGCATAGGTCTGACAATGTCATTCCTCCTACAACTCCAGTGGATTCACTTTTCACTGGCCTTGGTGCCTGCTTCAAGTGACAGAACTGGTCCCAACTGGATACTAGTCCCCTTTCCTTCAGGCCTGATGCATCCCACACACATACTGGTACCCTGCCCCAGTCCCCAGTTTTCTTCAGTTCTTTGGCTGAGTACTACCATGTTTCCCCAATAATAAGACCTATCCCGAAAATAAGCCCTCCTCTTACTGTATAAGATTCCTCTAAAATAAGCCCTCCCCAAAAAATAAGCCCTATTGAGATTGCTACTATAGTGAAGGTGATCCCCTGTGCTACACGCTACATTACGGTACCCTCTGTATGCACCGTCCCCTCCCCCCCGGGTGAAACGCACGCCATGCTCCGAGCTGCATCCAATCAGAACTGCAGCAGTGAGCGCGTCATCCTGTTCTTCCCCACTGATTTGCTTATTGAATAAAGGTACATTTTTTTGTTCACATTTACCTGTTTATTAAAATTGCTGTCAATGTTCATTAAAATAGGCCCTCCCCTGAAAATAAGCCCTCTGGTGTTTTTCTGTCCAAAAAAATTTAATAAGACAGTGTCTTATTATCGGGGAAACACGGTACTAGCATGCAGCATACTGCCACTCTAGGTAGGACAGGCTTCCACCTTCTGTATTTCACTTTCTACTTAGTACTCTGTTGTTTACTGCTACATAATAGTGAAGTGAGGGCAAGTGCAATATGTGCAGGCAGAATGCAGCAGGAAGAGGGAATTACTGAGTGGATCCCAAAACATGTCTATGTGTTAGGCTGGGCTACCCTGACAGAGCATCTGGTTGGTCAGAGGAGGGGTTTCTGAGTCAATACATTAGGAATTAGCAATTAACCTTCTCTGGTGCTAATTCATTAGGCTGTTACCTCTTGTTAGTCTTCTTGGTGTCTTGGCTTATGGAAACAGCTGCAATTATTTTACCTCTTACATATAATTTTTATTTGGGGGAATTCTGAGAATTTGGAAGGATCAAAGAAAATTCTAGTCCTTCATCTTGGTCATATGACTGACTAACCCTCGATTTTTAATTTTGCTGCAGAAAATGCACTTAATTTATTTGTAAGTGCATAATCCTTTCTGGGTAATTCTGACATAGCATATAGATTAAGCTCAATCAACGAACGATTAAGTACCTACTATATTCCAGGGATTAGGGATATAACAACAAAAATGGAAGTCCCCAACCTCAAGGAATTTATATTCTATGTAAGATCCTATGAGAATAAGGGATAGATCCATTTGATAAGTTATGAAGTACTGTTGAGAATTAATCATACCCTTGGAAAAGAGAAAAACATATAAAAGGCATTAGGAGAAAAAAGGCTATAAGACACAGAGAGAGTGGTCTTGCTGACACAAGCGTACAATGAGTGAGCTTGAATATCAGGGTCTTGTTCATGCATGCAAGCTTACTCAAGCTAGTAACTCAGGGCTTGGAATGCTACTTGTTGGCTTGCCCAAGTATAGCACCACAAAAAGCTAGTGTAATCACACATCCTTTAGTGCTTATATAGAGCAGTTGTTTTTGTGTTTGTTGGCACATGCCCTTTAAATATAATCATGTTTTAGGATTTACAAAGCATTTTTCCCCAATCATTCTGCGAGGTAGGTAGTGCAAGTATTATTTATCTGCATTTTATAGGTGAAGAAAATGAGTTTTAGATAGGGTAACTGACTAATTGACAACTATTAATAATAATACCTAGGATTAAAATCCTGGTCTGACTCCAAGTTCAATGCTCTTTCCAAAAGACCACCTCCAGATGCTTTCTATGATTCCTTTCAACTCTAAGATTCAGACTTTTATCAGAACAGTTTCATGAAAATATTTTTCTCCAGGTTATAACTTCTTTTTACTCTAGCTGTACTTAACTTTATTTGTGCAAAAAGTTTGTATGTTCATTTACTTGAAATAGTCTATCTTGAAGGCAGCATGACATAGAAGACAGAGTACTAAGCTTGAAGTCATGAAGATATGGGCTTACATCCTGTTCCTGATGCCTACTATCATGTTAAGGAAGTAATTTTTATCTCAAGGAGTTCCTTAGGACTTCTTTAGCAAGTCATAGATATGTTGTGAGCTGGTAGAGATGGGATTTCCCTAAAATGGTGAAATTATAGATCACTCATGTACTCACATATTTCATCCTTCATAACATGCAGTGTCTACATCATGGCTAATTACACATTCGACTACTATCCACAGTTGTGAAAGAGAAAACTTTTGGCTCTCCTTAACGTTTAATGGTATGACTTTTAGTATTTCACTAGTTTATTAATTGGGAATCTATTGTGCTATAGAGAATAAGATTCTGTTCCAAACGTACTTCCCAACAAACTTCTCTGAGGAATTTAACAAAATGTGGAAAGACTTAAACTGACAAAAAGTGTAGCAAACCAAGTCAGCAAAACAACATCTAAAGCAACTTCTACTGGTAGAGAAGAAAGTCATTCCATCTTTTGCCTTTGGGGTACCTCAGAGAGAAAACTCTATTCTATAGCACCAGGTCTCCTGTCTAGTCTTCCAATTTCCCTTGGCAAGAGGCAAAACATGGTTATAGAATTCCAGTTCTCCTGACTGGCGTCCAGTCTCCTCCATCACACCCTAGAGAAGAAGCATTTATAGAGTGTCTGCTATGGGCCTGGCACTGTTTTCGATGCTTTTACAGATATCTCATTTGATCCGATCTGATCTGATCTGAAGGGAAGAAAACACCATTCCATTGGCAGATCTCCTGCCTGGACTCCCTCTGAAGAGGAAAAATACTATCCTATCTTCTCCTTTCCAAGAAAAAGGAGAAAGGTCATTCCACTGAGTCTTCAGTCTTGTCTCCTGCCTTGGGAAGAGAGTAGCACCATTCCTTCAGCTGCAAGTGCCAGTTCCCTCCTCTGAACTACCTATGTCTTGGAAAGGACTGCACCCAAAGGCCAAACGCTGTAGACAAGGAAAATCTACCTAAACTCATTTGTATATAGTATATAGTAAAAGAAAAAAAAGTCAATATAATTAGTTGATACATTGAAAAAGTGTGGGGGGGGGGGGGTGTGCGGCTAGGTGGTGCAGTGAGTAAAGCACTGGTCCTGAAGTCAGGAGGATTTGAGTTCGGTTCCTGCCTCAGACACTTAACACCCACACACACACACAAAAAAAAACAACTAGCCGTGTAAACTTAGGCAAGTTACTTAACCCCAATTTCTCTCCCAAAGGCAAAAAAAAAAAAGTATGGGGACAGCTAGGTAGCACAGTGAATTGTGCTGACACCAGCAATGGAGTCAGGAGTCCCTGAGTTCAAATCCAGCCTTAGACACTTAACACTTACTAGCCGTGTGACCTTGGGCAGGTCACTTAACCCCAATTGTCCCTCAAAAAAAAAAGGTGAAAAAGTATGAAAACATGTGCAATGTATAACACATATGGACCTCCCACTTCCACAAAGTGATGGCTTGGGGATGTCTTCTTGTATCTCTTCATCTGAAATAACTGATTTACAGTAACTAACTACAAAGGTATACATTTGCATAGATCAGGCTTGCACAACCTGTGGCCATCAGGCCACTTGCAGCACACCAAAGGATTTCAAGGCCCATGAAAAACGTAGAAGAAAACATCCTCTACATTTTTCGAAAGCCACTGGAAATCCTTTAGGGTGCCTACCCTTGGGTTACTTACGGGACTGTGGGCTGAAGGTTGTGCAGGCCTGGCATAGATATTATAATTGGCTATACAAGTTAACTGTTAATAGGGACATAAAGAAGAGATGCCTCTTAGAATATTCCAAAAGAGATTTGGCTCTAAATTTTAAAAATATGCATTAAAAACTTACTATGGTGCCAGACACTGTGTTATGCACTCAGAATACAGAGAAAGGTAACACATGATCCCTGCCCTCAGAGAACTTATACTCTAATGTTGGGAGATCATATTTAGTTACATACAAGATCTGTGCAGATTATGAAAGGTAATCTCAGAGAGAAGGAACTAGCATTGGGGAGGGACTAGGAAAGGACTCCTGTAAAGGGCAGCATTTGAACTGAGTCTGGAAGGAAGCCAGGGAAGGTAAAGAAGAGGGGGAGAAGTGTGAGGACATTAGGAGAGCATTCCAGGTATGAGGGACAGGCAGTACAAAGGCAAAGAGAATGGAGGTAGAGTGTTGTGTTCAAGGAACAGAAAATGGGTCATTGTATGTAATTAGATTCTAAGGAGTAAATTATAAGAAGACTGGAAAGGTAGGAAGGAATCAGTTTGGGAAGGGCTTTAAATGCCAAAGAGAGGACTTTATATTTGATCCTGGAAGTTATAATAAGGGGCCCCTGGAGTTTGAAATAAAAGGACAACCAAGTATTGTAAGAGGAGACAGAAGACAGAGAAAGGTTTTTGGTTTATTATGAGTAAAAGGTAGGAAGAAATATGCTTCTTAGACACCAGGAAAGTTCATCAGGGAAAACACCTGAGCAGACTAAGAGCAAATCAGAACTAAAGAACCCATGGAGGTCCTCTCTGGATCATTAAAAAAATTCTTTTTCCAATCACCTCTTTCACAGGCATATTATCAATCAGTGAGTCCATCAATGATGATTTATTAAGTCCCTATTGTGTACCAGCCATATATTAGGTGCTAGGGATACATAAACGACCATGGAAGTCTCTGCTGCCCCCTTCCTTTCTACCAGCCTCCTTTTGCTGTAGGTATCTCCTGTTTTTGTGGACGTCTCCTCTCTGACCTCCAGCTTTCCACAAAGCAGGAGATGTGCTATTTCATCACACTAGCCACCTGTCACTGTGGCGAAAGGAGAAGGTGCCATTCCATAAAGTCTCCAGCTTGGACTCCTGCCTGGGACAGGGAATGGAGGGTGAGAAAAGAAAGAAAAACCATTCCTTCTGCTCCAAGTATTTGCTCCCAGACTGAACTGACTAAGGTTCTGAAAGGCCTCCACACTGAGGCCAAAAGTCTATTGACTCTGAAAATCTAAAATCTTCCCTTAACGATCAACTCCCTCCTGATCACACCTTTCCTATGCTAGTGATTCTGAACCCATCAAGCCCTCATCCAATCTGCATTCCCTCTCCTTCCTGCTAGATCCCTTCCATGGTCCTTCTCAAAATTACTACTTCTTCTACTGTGCTCTCTAGAACGCCTGGTCTATAGGCAACAAACTGGTTTTCACTTTTAATCTTTTCCTTTCCCACTCTCTCTATCTTCTAGTTCTCATTGAGACTTGGCTACCCGATGATTTACACAGCCTCCCTGGTTGCCATTTCCAGCACTGGTTGTACTTTAACTCCTTCCCCCAACTCACTGGTTAAGGTGGGAGAGCGGGGAACATTCCTTGAACTCCAGTACCGCCTTTAGATCCTCCCTCTACCGCCATTACTCACTAAACTCTCTTCCTTTAAGGATCACTCAATCCACATCTATTGCCCAATCAAAATTCTGTAGCTGTTGTTTACTGACCTTTAGGACACTCCCCTTCTTTCCTCAAAGAATTTCAGGGCTTGGTTTTCATTCTTTTCTTTCCTCCCCAAACCCTACCCCGTAATAGGGGAGTTCTGTATACATGCCATTATTTCCTCAACACCCCAACTTCACAGTTCCTTTACTTGCTCATCCTCATAACTGGCTTCATCCCCCACACAAAGATGATCTTTCCATAACACAAATGAACCATTTCTATGTTTATGAACTCTAAAATCTCTTTATCTGATGACCATCAGATAAGGAATTAGCATTCCACCTTTCCCTAAGCCTTGCAACCCCAACCACTATTCTTTGTTCACACTGACCTCCAATCCCTTGACCCCTCAGTTCTTTTCCAGGCCATTACCCCTGCACTAGTAACACTCTTTACCCTTCCCTATCTTGACTCTTTGGTGAACCAACTGAACTGGATTCCTTTTCCCTTGGGTCCCTTTTGCCCTTATCATACCATTGATATTACCCTGCCAAGCCCTAGCCTCAGATCATTCCCACCATCTGCTGGCTTCACTCTTATATATGTGCTGCTGAACGAAGGTGAAGAAAATCACAAAATTGTGCTGACTGGGTTGACTACTTGTTGCTTGGTAATCCTTTTCTACCTCCCTAAATTACTCACTATCTCATCCACCACAGTGGCCCTTCCAAATCTTTTCATTTCTCCTTATAACTCCTATCATTCCTCCTCTCCCTCCAACCTTTTGGATCAAAACTCCTTGAGAAGGCCATATATAATAGGTGACTCCATCTTTTTTCCTCCCACTCTCTTTTTTTTGATTAAATTTTATGTTTATTTTTAGTTTATATCATTCATTTCCACAAGATTATGAGTTACAAATTTTCTCCCCAGCTTTACCCCACCCACTATCCCAAAACAGCAATCCCACTGTACATCCCTTCCCCCAGTCTACTCTCTCCTATATCTTCCCCCATGCCGCCTCTGACTTTCCAGTAGGGCAAGATGGATCTCTATACCCCAGTGCCTATATATCTTATTTCCAGGTTGCATGTAAAAAAATAACAATATTTTTTAAAACATTTGATTTTAAAACTGTGAATTCCAGATTCTTTTCCTTCCTCCCTTGTCACCTACCCTTATTGGGAAGATAAGTAATTCAATATAGGTTGTATATGTGTAGCTATGCAAAACATTTCCATGGTGGATATATTGTGAAAGGCTGGCTATATTTCCCTCCATCCTATCCTGCCCCCGACTTGTTCTATTCTCCACTTTGACTTTGTCCCTTTGCAAAAGTGTGTGTTTCTAACTTCCCTCCCCCCAACCTGCCCCTCCATCATCCATCCTCTCATCCCCTTCCCCTCCTACTCTCCTGTAAGGTGAGATACCCTATTTAGTGTGTATGTCATTCCCTCTCTAAGCCGAATTCAGTGAGAGTAAGGCTGACCCATTCCTTTTTGCCTTCCTGTTCTTCCCCTCCATTGTAACAGTTTTCCCTTGCCTCCTCTATATGAGATAATTTACCCCATTTTGTCTCTCCCCATCTCACCTCTCAATTTCAACTTTTAAGTATTATCCCTTCCTTCAATTGGTCCTGTACCCTCTGTCTATGTATACCTGTACACATATATACACACACTCACATATGTATTCATACATCCATATACCCTCCTATATAGACACACATATATAATATACATATATATGTATACATTTCTATTCCCTTCAACTATTCTCATACTAATAAAAGTTTCATAAGTTACAATTATTGTTTTTCCATGCAGGAATGTAAATAGTTCAACTTTGATAAGTTCCTTATGATTTCTTTTCCCTGTTTGCCTTCTCATGTTTCTCTTGCTTCTTGTATCTGAATGTCAAATTTTCTATTCAACTCTGGTTTTTTCATCAAGAATGCTTGAAAGTTCTCTATTTCATTTGAATAACCACATTTTCCCCTGAAGCATGATACTCAGTTTTTCTGGGTAGGTGATTCTTGGTTTTAATCCCAGCTCCTTTGCCCTCCAGAATATCATATTACAAGCCTTCAGTTCCTCAGTGTAGAAGCTGCCAGATCCTGGGTTATCCTGATTGTGTTTCTACAATATTCAAATTGTTTCTTCTTGGCTGCTTGTAATATTTTCTCCTTGATCTGGGAGCTCTGGAACCTGGCTATAATATTTCTAGAAGTTTTCTTTTTGGGATCTTTTTCAAGAGGTGATCAGTGGATTCTTTCAACCTCTATTTTGCCCTCTGGTTCTAAAACATCAGGGCAATTTTCCTTGAGAATTTCTTGAAGGATGATTTCTAGGTTCTTTCTTTGATCATGGCTTTCAGGTAGTCCAATAATTTTTAAATTATCTCTCCTGGATCTATTTTCCAGGTCAGTGGTTTTCCCAATGAGATATTTCACATTGTCTTCTATTTTTTCATTTGTTTGGATCTGTTTAATAGTATCTTGATTTCTCATAAAGTCACTAGCTTCCATTTGCTCCAATCTAATTCTGAAGGAATGATTCTCTTCAGTGAGCTTTTGAGATTCTTTTTCCATCTGGCAAATTTGGCTTTTTAAGGCATTCTTCTCCTCATTGGCTTTTTGAGCCTCTTTTGCCATTTGAGTTAGCCTATTTTTAAGGTGTTATTTTCTTCAGTCAGGTTGTTGACTCCCTTTTCCTGATTTTCTTGCATCATTCTCATTTCTCTTCCCAATTTTTCCTCCACTTCTCTTATTTGTTTTCAAAAGCCTTCTTAAGCTCCTCTATGGCCTTTAACCAATTCATATTTTTCTTGGAAGTTTTTGGTGCAGGAGTTCTGACTTCATTGTCTTCCTTCTGTTCCATGCTTTTGTCCTTTTTGTCCCCAAAATAGAAATCTAAAGTCCAATTGCTGTGCTTGCTTTGCTTCCTTTGCTTGCTTGTGTTGCCACTCAATTACTTGACTTTTGAGCTTTCTGCCACAGTAGAACTCTGCTTCCAGAGAGGATAGCTTTGTCCCAAATTGCTGGGGTTTTTGCAACTGCTGGAGCTATAACTTGGGTGCCCTCTCTAAAGCTTCCACAGGCTCTGGCACCTGGTCACCCACACCAGGACCTCCACCCTAGATCCAGATCCAAGCAGGTTAAAGCAAGAGCTATTACCCTCTGAATGGGTGCTTCGTCCCCCTACAATCTGCAGGCCAGGAGCTCTGAAGCAGCCACGTGGCCACTGCCACCACACCTCAGCCACTTCTCCCTCCAGGGGAAGATGCCGGACTGCACTTCTGGACACCCTGTTCCCACAAAGTCTACTCTGACCTCTCACTTTGTCTTTGGCATTTATGGGTTGATAATTCTGGAAACCACCATAGGTGCTGGTAATCAACTCTCCCAAAGTCCCTCTAGCCAAGGCTGGTTGTGGCCACCCTTGGGCTAAAACCACAGGCTTACATGGGGCTGGGCTCTGCTCCCAGTGCTGCAATGGACCCCTGCCTGCCAGGCTGCCTACAATAGGAGATTTGTTTCTCTCTGTCACTTTGTGGGTTGTGTAGCCCTAAAGTTTGTTTAGAGTCATTTTTTATAGGTATTTGAGGCGGTTATGGGGGGAACACATGGAGTTTTCCTGCTTCTATACCACCATCTTGGCTCCCTCCCACTCTCTTCTTAATTCTTTACAGTCTGGCTTCTGACTTTATCATTCAACTAAAGCTATTTTCTCCGTCGTTACTAACGATTTTGCCAAAACTAATGGCTTTTTCTCTGCCCTCATCCTTGTTGTCTCTGTAGCCTTTGACACTGTTGATCACTCTCTTCCTGATAGTCTGTTCTTTCTAGGTTTCCGGACACTATTCTTTCTTAGTGTCCTTCATACTTAGAGGAACACTCCTTCTCAGTTGCTTTTGCTGGATCTTATCTAGGTCTTGTCCATTGACCATGCATATCTCACAGGGCTCTATCCAGGGCCTTCTTCTCCTTCCCCATCTGCACTATTTCACTTAAGAGATCTCAGCAGCTCCTATGGGTTCAAATGCATCTCTATTCCGAAGATTCTTAAATATATTTATCTAGTTCTAACCTTTGCTGACCTCCAGTCTTACATCTCCAATTGCCTATTAGACATCTAGAAGTGCATACCCTATAGAGGTCTTAGAATCAACATGTCCAAAACTAAACTCATCATCCCTTCTTCCTTCTTCCAAACGCACCCCGCTTCAAAACTTACCTATTACTTTTTGAGGATGCCATCATTCTGCCAGTCCCCCAGGCTTGCTACCTTGTTATCAGTCTCAATTCTCCACAATCACTGCCCTTATCCAATCTATTGCCATGGCTTGTTGATTTTACCTTCATAATGCCTCTCACATGTGCCCCCTTTTCTCCTATAACACTGTTACCACCTTGATGCTGGCCATTATCAGTCATACCTGAACTATTGTAATAGCCTGCTAGTTGATTTCTCTACATCAAGTTTCTCCCCCTATGGTTCATCCTCTATTCACTTGTCACAACAGTTTTCTGAAAGAGAAAAGATCTGGCTTTGGAACTATGCCCAAAGGGCTATAAAAGCATTTATACCCTTTGACCCAGCAATACCACTTCTAGGGATGTATCCCAAAGGACCACCCATGTACAAAAATATTTATAGTAGCTCTTTTTGTGGTGGCCAAGAACTGGAAATCGAGGGGATGCCCATCAGTTGGAGGAATAGCTGAACAAGTTATGGCATATGAATATAATGGAATATTATTGTGCTATAAGAAATAATGATCAGGGAGACTTCAGAAAAACCTGCAATGACAAATGAACTAATTCTGAAGGAAGTGAGTAAATTCAGGAGAACATTATACACAATAACAACCACAGTGTGCAATGACTGACTGGGATAGACTTAACTCTTCTCAGCAATGCAAGGACCTAAAACAACTCCAAAAGACTCATGATGGAAAATGCTATTCACATCCAGAGAAAGAAATATGGACTCTGAATACAGATTGAATATACTATTTGCTCTCTTTTTTGGTCTTGCTTTGTTTTCTTTTTTCTTCCTGATGGTTCCTCCCATTCATTCTAATTCTTCTATACAAGATGATTAATGTGAAAATATGTTTTATAAGAATGTACATGTAGAGCCTATATTGGATTGCATGCTGTCTTGGGGAGGGAGGAGGGAAAGGAGGTGGAAAAAATGTAAAACTTATGGAAGTGAATGTTAAAAACTAAAAATTAATTAATTAATTTATAAAGAAAAAGGATCTGGCCATGTCATCCTCCCCTACCTTCACTCAGTTAACTCTAGTGACTCCCAATCACCTCCAGGATCAAATATAAAATCCTCTGTTAGTCAGTCATTACACGTATATTACTCATCTACTATGTAGCAGGCACTATGCTAAATGCTGAGATAATAAAGAAAAAGATAATCCCTGCCCTCAGGGAGCTCACAATCTAAAATTTGATACTCAAAGCCCTTCATAACCTGACCCCCAACCGTTCCAGTCTTTTTATACTTTCCCTCCCCACCACATACTCTTTGATTCAGTGACACTGGCCTCCTTTCTGTTCGTCAAACAAGACACTCCATCTGCTGACTCCAGGCATTTTCACTGGCTGACCCGCATGCCTGGAAGTCTCTCCCTGCTCATTTCTACCTTTTGACTTCCCTGGTTTCCTTCAAGTTCCAACTATAATTCCACCTTCCACAAGAACTCTTTCCTGATTTCTCTTAATTCTAGCACCTTCCTCTGTTTGGTATTTCTGATTTATCTTGTCTATAGGGTATTTGTAGATAGTCACTTGCTTGTTGTCTCCCCCATTAGACTGTGAACTCCTTGAGAGCAAGGACTATCCTTTACCTTTCTTTGTATTCCCAGCACGGCAGCACATTTTAGGTACTTCTATAAATAATTTATTGACTGGCATTCTTGACCTTTTGTTCCTCCAGATGAATTTTTTTCCTAGTTTTATAAATTAATCCTTTGGAAGTTTGAATAGTATCACACTGAGAAAATAAATTAATTTAGGCAGCCTGGTCATTTTTATTATATTGGCTCAATCTACCCATACTCAATGAATATTTGGGCAGTTATTTACGTTAACTCTTTTCCCCCAGTACTCCCTCCCCCAAAGCATATTTTATGGCAGCTAGGTGGCAGAGTGGATAGAGGGGCTGGGGCCTGGAGTAAGGAAGGCCTGACTTCAAATCCAGCCTCAGACTCTTACTAGCTGTGTGACTCTGGGCAAGTCTCTTTACCTGGCTTGTCTCAATTTACTCGTCTGTATAATGAGTTGGAGAAGGAAATGGCAAAATACTCCAGTATGTTTGCCAAGAAAACCCCAAATGGGGTCATGAAGAGTTGGACACAATTGAACAGCAACAACATTTCATATAGTTCTGGTATACATCTTGGTAAGTGAACTCCTAGGTGTTTCATACATCCTATATTTCAAAGGAGGTGTTCAGTAGTTGCTTTTTTGAGAGGAGGAAGAGAAAAGTAAACAGGACTGGCAAAGTTTCCATTTCTTCTTCTGGACAAACTTTTTTTCCCCTCATACTATCATTCATAGATTCCACCACATGAAAATGTAAAGAAATTCAAACAGTATCTATTTGCTCTAGCTCTGAACTTCTTGCTTCTCCTGTATTTGTGTAATATTCTACTTTGTGTTTTGACCATGTAGTTTTGCTTATAACTAGGCTATAACCTTTGACTTTTGCTTCCAACTCAACTCTCTCATTTCCTGAACTCTGAACACATTTTGGTTTCTTTTGTCTTTGTTTCCAACTTTCTGGACTTCAAAGACCTGGGGCCTCCTCACCCTGGAACATTCTTTAGGCCTTGCTATCTTCTCACCTTGGATTATTCCTTTAAGGTATTAGCCCCCTATTCCCAATAGTAAATTCCTTCCAGGCACTTTCATTTTGACAGCTAGGTGGTGAAGTCGATAGAGGGCTAGGCCTGACACCTGGAAAACTCATCTTCTTGACTTCAAATCTGGCCTCAGACACTTACTAGCTGTGTGACCCTGGGCATGTCACTTAACCCTGTTTGCCTCAGTTTCTCATCTATAAAAAATGAGCTGAAGAAGGAAATGATAAACCACTACATTATCTTTGTCAAGAAAACCCCAAATGGGGTCAGAGTCAGACATGACTGAACAAAAAGAACAAACCTCCATGTACCCCATTTTTATTTCCCAATGAGCTCTGCTTCTGACTCTCTGACTTTTGCCTCATACTAACAGCTTTTTGGCTTCCTTTAACTTGCAAACTCCTTGAGGACAGGCATGGTCCTCCTTTTTCCTCACAATGCTTAATGAATTATTGTCGATTTGCCTTACCTTCTTTTCTGGTAGACCTCATTCTCATAACCTCGTTTTCTTCCCTTGACTCATTTGACCTCTGGAATGCCAGTCTTATGAATATTATTGTTCTTGATTTATCCAAGCCCTTATCTCCACTTTGGCCTCAAAGTTAACAATCATATGTATCTACTTTTTTTTTATCCACCACATCTTTTTCATCCCCAAACTAGGAACATTGGTGGCTGGAGGGCAAAAGAGGCCATTATTGGATCATTTTAGTTCTGGAACTTTACTAGGTTTTTTTCTTGGGGGGAGGGGGGAATTTTAAAAAAATATTTTATTTATTTATTTATTTTTAGTTTTCAACATTCATTTCCACAAGATTTTGAGTTACAAATTTTCTCCCTGTCTTTCCCCTACCCCCCCCCCAAGACAGGGAACTTACTGAATACCCCTTCCCCCAATCTGCTCTCTCATATCCTTCCCTATCCCCCCCCCTTAACTTTCTAGTAGGGCAAGATGGATTTCTATACCCCAGTGCCTGTATATCTTGTTTTTTGGAGAGGACATTTTTAAGTTGGAAACTATAAAAGAGACCCATGTTTAAGAACCAGTGCAAGTATGCCAATATAAAGGGATCAGACGTTCAGATGATTTGCAAGAATAGCCAGTTACAGAAGTAGTATTGAACGAAGGACAAAGAAGCCATACCCCCTAAAGGGTTGAATAGAATGGTGTCTCAGTTAATTTTCTTCTCACTGGTTAAGGTTTCGCCTGCCAGGCACTAGTTTTTTCCTCCTTTCTTCTGTTCGTCGTTAAGTCATTTCATTGCTTGTTACCAGAATTAGGAGAAAGCATTTGTATGCCTTAGGTAAGTTTCCAAAGTTCATTATGTATCACTGAGCTTTGGAGGCCTTGAGTCTTCATTAGGCTAGGACATATGACTTAGCATCATCAAATACATACCTATGTACTATGGAAAATTTGATTTTCTGAAATTAAAGATATGTGTTTAAATAAAGTAGTATTTAAAAAAAAAAAACAGCCCTCACCTTTACCCCCCTTATCTTCTTCCCTCTAGTTCCAGTCCTGTTTGTTCTCATTAGACTGGGGAATAGAGTTTTTATAACTGAAAAATAGTAAAGGTAATAATGGGGGGAGGGGTAGATAAGAGGTAAGGAGACACAAAGTTGATGCTTAAATTCAAAATATGTGTGTATACTTATATATCCATACAGATGTGTATTACTTATCTATATCTCTAATCTAGACTCTCTAACCTTACACTAATAAGAATATTTAAGGGTGAATATTCTTTTTTTTGCGGCGGGAGGGCAATTGGGGTTAGATGACTTGTCCAAGGTCACACGGCTAGTAAGTGTTAAGTGTCTGAGTCCGAATTTGAACTCAGATCGTTCTGACTCTAGGGCCGGTGCTCTATTCACTGCGCCACCTAGCCGCCCCAAGGGTGAATATTCTTAAGATCTTTTTCCCTTTACAACTGGAAAGCACAATTAAGGCACATCTCTATCATCTCTTGGGCCTGAAAGTGAAGTTTTTGCTGTAGTCTGTTCACTTTTAAAACAGAGCTAGGATCTTTATCAGAGACATTTCAATGCTTATCTGATACACAATACGCTATAAATATAAATGTTCTTTCCCTTAAAGAATATGTTCATAGTTAAGCTTGAGATTCTAACTAAAAGTGACGCATTAAAAAAAAATGCCCTAACTCAAAAAACTGTTTAGATAAACCAACGAGGCTCACACCTAAAGCAAACACATATCATTTTCTTTTCCGTGAATGGAATTCCTGCCACTTTCAAGAGCCATCTGTTGTTTCATCTAATCTGGATTTTTAAAAAATTTCGTGTTTTTTAATTTTAAATTTATCTAAGGATTATTTTACAGGGTGTCCCAAAAACGTAAGTGCAGTTTCAGGCTTTAATAAATTTTAGTACAAAATTGTGCTCAGAACCCCTACAGATTTAGAGGTAGAACTACGCATAGGGCAGCATTGGGTTAATTTTGGGTTAATCACCCAAACGTGGAGACAACTAAATATGTACACTCCTAATCTCTCCCCCAGAGTCTTTTCTGATGCCTAATTAAATTTCCTGGCTTTTTTTTCTTGTTGCTATAAATAAGCTTAGGAAAATCTACTTTCCAGACCTTTTCCTGGGTACTGGCATTAGATGACCAGACGTATTACAAAACTGGCTCATAGTCAGTGTGGATACGGAGGTCGCTTTTGTTTTGACACATTTCATCTATGTAGGGGAACATATCAGGCACTAATTCCTGATTCATGCTTGTGATGTAAGATCTGTAAGCATGTAAACGACCGTGTGTTCACGTGTCTACGCAGAGTGCCCTTTCGGGCCGCTTTCCTGGCTCTTTGCGGACCACAGCCTAAGTGCCTTTCTCTCCACTTTACGCAACGACTTTCCTAACACTTTTCGCCCCTAACCCGACAGCGCGTCCTTGGTCCCGGACTTGCCCCGCAGGCTCTTTAAGCCTTCCCCTCAGCCCACGCCGGGCAGGAGTTGCTCAAGGTCATAGGCGCACAGCATCGTCCGGAGGCCAGGAAGGGGCACCGTGGCCGGATCCTCTTACTATTTAGCAGTGACCCCAAGTGGACTCCCTCCACAGCAGGGTTTTCCATGGGCTCCGGTTCCGCTGTGCCCCGCCCCCCTCCGGTCAGCCCCGGGCTCCTGCCGGCTGCTCCGGAAGGTCCCTTAGTCGAAGCGGGGGGGGGGCGGCTCCCCGGGAAGCTGGGGAGGAGCCGGCGGCGCCCGCAGCGGAGCGGCCCCAGTTACGTCTCCTTCTCGGCGCTGCCCGCCCCGCTTCAGTAGGCGGAAACGGCCCGCTCCTCGGTAGGAGCCGCTGTAGAGCCGCCGGCCCCGTCGCTGCTGCGCGTCTTCCTGCTTCGGCGCCGGGGGCCCCGGTGCTCTCCATCCTCCCGGCACCGGCGCACGGTGCAGCCGCGGCCAGCCATGGACCTGGAGATGCTGTCCCGGGAGTTTTCCCTCTATCTGGAGCACCAAGTCCGGGTCGGCTTCCTGGGCTCGGGCGTGGGCTTGTCTTTGGTCCTGGGCTTCGGCGTTGCCTACGCCTGCTACTACCTGAGCAGCATCGCCAAGGTGAGGCGGGGGCGGGGGCGGGGGGCGGAGAGACGGGGATGGAGCTGGCAGGGGAACTAGCGAGGCCGAGAATCTGCTACGCCAGGAGGCAAAGAATGCAAGGATGGCCGCTCTCTCCCAGCTGTCGGCTTTCACGTTGTGGCCCGAATGGGAAGAAGCGGGAATCGCACCCGTTTCCCAAGCTGCCCGTATTCATTCCTTCCTGGCCCTAGGGAGCCGCAGCCCAGGTCTGTTCCCCCCAAAGCGCCCTCGAGCACCCCCAGCTAGTATGCGTGCCGTGCTGTCGCCGCTTCTGTGCGTCTCCCCAAAACTTCTCGGTGTTTTTGGGGAGGCTTCCGTGGCTCCAGCTACACTGCCCCGGGCCGTTTGAGAAATAAAACTTGCAAGCCTGAGTTCAGTTCATTGTGAATTCTTTGCCGTAGGCCTCGTAGCAAACATGGAGAAAGAGAACTTGCGTGTGTGAGTGAGCGCTTACTCGAATACTAACCACACTCTTATTTTTAACCTTTCCCTGATATTGGCCTTTCCCAGAAGCCCCAACTGGTGACCGGGGGTGAGAGTCTGAGCCGCTTCCTTCAGGACCATTGTCCTGTAGTGACAGAAACTTACTATCCCACCATCTGGTGCTGGGAGAGCCGGGGGCAGACTCTACTGAGACCTTTCATCACTTCTAAGCCCCAGGTGCAGTACAGAAAGTAAGTAAATTTGCCTTTTTTTCCCCCCTCCATAGCCATCCTTACTGCCTTGCAGGAAGGGACTCCACCATCATCCAATGTCTGGGCCTTAGTACTTTT
This sequence comes from Petaurus breviceps papuanus, assembly GCF_028583685.1. NCBI lineage: Eukaryota > Metazoa > Chordata > Mammalia > Diprotodontia > Petauridae > Petaurus > Petaurus breviceps. The sequence continues at coordinate 35,611,402 of NW_027186304.1, read as the reverse complement.
GTTTAGTAAATATAGTATGTGGGATAAAGGTGAGTGAATGAAAGGCATCCTGGCCTAGAAATAGATACAGCAAGTCAAATGGAATGGTCATGTTTCTAGATACTGCCATTCTACTTAAATTTTGACCTTAGACTGAACAAACTATTTCTAGAATGAAAGAAATGTTTTTGTACCTGTTTTCCAAGAAGTGATTCAGCTGACCTCGAGTACCTAAGTCCTTTGCTGATATTCATCATAGAAACAGAAAGATAGGCAGTTAATGATGCCCCCCAAAAGTGAAAAAGATACTATTTACCATGAGCTTTTGAGATGTGAACTTCACTTATATACTGAGATCACTTTGCATTGGTGAATGAATTGATTCTGATAGTAATGACCTTCAGGCACTAAAGAGAGGCTAGAATGTAGCAGTAACCAAGAGACAGAGATGGTGCCTATTATTAATTTTCCTGAGTCATCTAGTCCTTCTGGAGTTCTTTTTGTTGCCTGGAATTTTGAGTGTTTGGGAACATAGTGTGAGTTCATTGGTGCTTTCTGATGGGCACTTTAAAATATTTTAAAAGTGGTATCTGATTACTTGATACTGATAAGAGATAACAAGGTTTAGCTAAAAGCACAAGGTCTGATTTATATTGATTTCTAATTCACTGACATCCTAATGAACGTAATCAAGTTGCAAATAATACTGGCTATTGATCCATTTCATAATGATGGGAAAATGTGAAAGAATTTGGACTGTTTTCAGGCACTGTGAAAATATTAGTTATTATTACAATAGTTATTACATAGCAGCTTTTTATTCAGGCTGCTGAAGATAACTCAAAAATGTTATTACTTATCACAATAACCTTATATTGAAAGAAAGTGACTTATATGTAGTTTCTCAGAAGCATACAGAAATGTAGGAAAGCATAACCATTTTTAAATGAACTAGTAATGTTGTAGACCTATGATTCATAAAATTAAGATTAATAATAATAATAAAATTAAGATTCATTGAAGAAGTGATAGTTACCAATTATAAAGGTTGCAAGAGAGAATCATTTTTGTCTTTTGGATTTTTTTTAAGTGAGCTTATTAAGACAACAGATGGAGGACAGATTTCGCTGGACTGGTTTGATAATAATAAGAGTGCGTGTTATATGGATGCTAGCACCCGACCGACTATCTTATTGCTGCCTGGCCTCACAGGAACAAGCAAAGAATCTTACATCCTTCATATGGTCCAGTTCAGTGAAGAATTGGGATACAGGTACCATAGAGTTTTTTATTCCACCTAAATTTAAATAGATGAAATGATGATGATGATAAATACATATTTCATATAGTGGCATGATTAGAACATTCCTTTATACATGCTTTCTTCCCTTACCTCTAATGCTATTTACTTTAGAGTTGACTGACAGAGCAGCAGGAGTAGATGGTGACCCAGTTGGCACTATGGGGGACCATATTACAACCCTTTAAGAGCACAGCTATATTCCTAATGTTTCACTAAGTGCTTGGTTTAGGAAGGCACAACTTCTTTCTCTAGTGTGGGACCATATCCCAAGTACATAAAAACACTTAGAACCTTAGAGTTTGTTCCAAGGTCCTTCTTATTGTTTCAGGGATAATTCACCTCTCTTATGTCTGACCAAAGGTTGTGGGCTTATGGCAAGTGCTGCTGCAGCGTTTTTTGTTGTTTTTTTTTTGGGGGGGCGGGGGGTTTGGTGTCTGTGCTTAGCCTAGTTTCCAGGTGTGATTTTATTTTGCACAGCAAATTTTAAGTCCTGTTTCTATTTATCTCTGCATCCTATGGCAAAAATATTCGTTGAATTAAGTTGAAAGGAACTTTTACATGTGTGGTGAAGTCATTTCAACAAACTCAAATTCACAAATAGTAATCCCTGTCAAGCCTAACTCTGAAGAGGAAGGACATAGACATCTTATATGAGGAGCATCTAAAGTTGAATAATGGTTTTATACAGCTCAGACCAATTATATTAGGGAAAATGAAGGATGGACTTGTCAATAAAAATCACCACACACCTTTATTCATACACTAGGGAAAGGAAATTCTTCACTAAAATTGTATCAACTGGATGACCTTTTTGTATAGAGATAGGGACTAGACCTGTGATTTCATTGATTTAAGTGAGGAAACCCCCTCTGCCAATGCAGCTTAGTTCTTTTTTCTGCTACTCATAGTATTAGAGCGTTGCCTTTAATGCTAAGAGGTTAAATGAGTTGCCAAGGATTACATAGCCACTGTGTAAGGGGCTTAGGGGCATCAAGGTGGTGAAATGGATAGAATGCTGGACTATGGAGTCAGGAAGACTCATTTTCTTGAATTCCAATCTGGTCTCAGACACTTAACTAGCTGTATGACCTTGGGCAAGTTGCTTAACCTTGTTTGCTTCAGTTTCCTCATCTGTAAAATGAGCTAGAGAAGGAAATGGCAAACCACTCCAGTATCTTTTTCAATAAAACCTCAAAAAGGGGTCCATGAAAAGTCAGACATGACTAAACAACAGCAACAAAGGGGCTTAGAAGCAGAGCTTGAAACCAGTGCTTTCTGGCTCCAAAATCAGTTTTCTGTTCACTATGCTTATGCTACCTTGTACCTTTTTGACATATCAAACATATCTTGTACACCAGATAACACTCTTAGAATTTGTATTAGTCTTAAACACCAGAAATGTAGTGGAAGGGAAATGTTTAGGCATGATTTCAGTTTGAAGTGTTTTTAAAGTTTTTAGATTATGTTTAAAGTTTGTTTAAAGTCTTTAGTCAATCAGGCTGAGCTGTAATGGCAGATCTAAGTCTTTGTTAAACGTTAGACATGTACAGAAAGTATTAGTAAGGTTTTCTGTAAATGTTGAAATTGCTGCCTCTAGGCTAGGCCTGAATCATTTTCAAAGCTATTTTTCAAAGTCTCTTGGGACTGGACATAAGCCCTAAGTTACCACTTGGCAAAGCTTCCTTCTGTCACCTGAACTATCACAGACCACTGTCAGGACCCTTAGGCTAAAAATTTTGCCCAGACCTTCCAAGGAGTAGGAAAGATTCTGGCTTGCTTATATCTCCAGTGTTAACACTATGATCCAAATATTTATCGAGCACTTATTATGTGCAGTGCTCTGTGTTAGACACTAGGGAAAATTGAAATATACAGATTTTTAAGAAATAACCCCAGGTCTTAAGAAGCATTTCTTAATTTGGCATATGGAATAGGGGGGATTGGACTAGACCATACTCTAATGTCTGTAGATCCAACCTATGTAGAAACTATTTTTAGATCAAGAGACTTTGGATCATCATCTGACCAAGCTTGAAGGCAGCAGAATGAGTGAATAGACCTTGATCATCATTCTTACTCACTGGCCTTGAGTTGTAACCTCACCTTTTAGCTCTGAGGAGTCTTAGAATCAAGGTCAGGGCCAGGTAGATAATAGAAAGACATGCTATCTGGGTTTCAAAGGTCACTGAATTAAAAATAGCCTGGAGGTTTGGGAGATGGTAATCTCAGGCTCTTTAGTAGTAAAGTAGTAGTAGTAGTAGTAATTAATAATAGAGTGCTTTAAATTTTTTAAACCATTTCTCTCATTTGATCCTCATAACAACCGTGTGAAATAGGTGCTATTTTATTGCTATTTATCCTTATTTTACTGATAAAGAAACTGAGGCTGAGGGGGGTTAAGTGATTTACCTAGGGTCATATAGCTAATAAGTGTCTGAAGCAGGATTTGAACTCAGGTCTTCCTGATCCCCAGTCCAGTGTTTGACATTATACTGTACTGGCCTAGGGGGGAAACCAGTTCTAGGCCTCTGACTTGTTGAAATGGAGGGACTAGGGACTGTTGTTAGACATGTGTTGAACTCCCTGTACCGGTACAGATAGACAAGTGTTCTGCAATTTGTGATTTTAGCAAGCTGCCTAGGGTACTAAGAGGTCATGTCATTTGCCCAGGGTCACACAGTCTGTAGGTGTCAGAAGTAGGACTTGAGCACAAATTGTCCTGATTCTGAGACTAACTCTCTATTTTCTGTGTTTCTGACAGCTCATCTCATTACGAGGTGTTATAGGGCTTCATCATACATAGTGGAATACAGTTAAGCCACCACCTGACATGAAGTTCAGCATTTAAGGAAATTTATGAGCTTGTTTTCATTATGGCACCATTTAATTCATTACTGTTTAGATGTCATTTAGATACTAAAGAGTTTGGCTGTTAGCTTGTGGGGTAAAACACTAGATTAAAAAAAAAGTTTTTATTTTTTTAGTTACCATATTTTCTATAATTTAGTTAAAACACAAAAACTAATACCTATTATTTTCAAGCATATTATACTCTTTAACTTCAACTTCTAATGCTGAATTTCTGTAATCCTATGAACGCTAAAGAATTTGAAACTTAAAACAATTAAATGAACTTGGCTTGAGTTTTTCACACTGTGGATAAAAGAAGGGTTTATTAACCATTGATTTTAAGATTATAGGTAGAATGTCTTGCCCACATAAGAGAACAGCTATTTTGAATTCCTTTAGAAGTAGCAAATTAGATTACAAATAATGGATAGATATGTTAGTTATAAATCAAACTTCACTATTCATGCTCTCATCTATGTAAAATTCTCTTTTGCCCATGCAGACGGCAGTCCATCTACCTCTACAGATTATATGTGATTGCTGTTCATACCCTTCCGTAAATACTCTAGAGAGGATATACGCGGAGCCTATTCTAGGACTTCTAGCCTTCTGCAAGTAGTGGAGCTGAGCTTTCTTTGAGATTTTTGAACACTGCAAGGAGGCCAGTAAAGTACTTGGTCTTTTCCTTTGTTACTTCTTGCTCGATCACTGGCCTAATACTTTTTTAAGTCCTATTTTCTTCATGATGACTCTTTGTATACAAGTTATTCTTGTTGTTACTGTTCACTCTTTGTGACCCCTTGGACCATACTGTCCATGGGGTTTTCTTGGCAAAAATACTGGAGTGGTTTGCCATTTCCTTCTCCAGATAGGGTTATTCTTAGAAAATTATGAACCAGATTTCCCAAGAAACTATATTGAGTTCTCTTAATCCGACTCATATTTCATATATACTTTTAAGTAATACAGTTACTTTGAACATTTTGCTGACATTTTCACTCCGAAATAGGGAAGAAAGGATATTCTTGTAGCATCTGGATGCTAGGCTGCTGTTGTTCTTAATTTAGCTATTCATTTAACCACCTAGACTCGTGATCTCATGAGTGCAGGTACTACCACTTGTCTAAGACACAGTCTCTTCACACTTTATCATTCTGTGTGATTCTTATCTACATCTTTCTCTAAATAATCCTTAGATATCTACTGAACAGGCTCTGGATCTTTCTCTGGTTCTTTTAATATCTTAATGGTACCCGTGTATCACTCAAATTCTATCTGTTTTTCATTCTTGTTACATGACCAGTCTACCACTGTTGTCTTTGATGATGTTTTTAAAAAAATTTTTTTTTTTCATTTTCAACATTCACTTTTTTTTAATTTGCTTTTTGGAGCGGGGAAGGCAGGGCACTTGGGGTTAAGTGACTTTTCAAGGTCACATGGCTAGTAATTGTTAAGCATCTGAGACCAGATTTGAACTCAGATCCTCCTGACTTCAGGGTCGGTGCTCTATTCACTGCACCATCTACCTGCCCCCAACATTTACTTTTATAAGATTTTGAGTTCTAAATTCTACCCCCCCTCCTCTCCACTCTCCCCAAGATAGCATGCAATGATATAGGCTATACATATACAATCATTTTTAACATATTTCCACATTAGTCATGTTGTGAAAGAATCAGAACAAAAGGGAAAAACCATGAGAAAGAAAAAACAAAAAGAGAAAATAGTATACTTCAATCTGCATTCATACTCCATAGTTTTTCTCTGGATATGGATAGATAGCATTTTCCATCATGAGTGTTTTGGAATTGTCTTAGATCATTGCATTGCTGAGAAGAGCTAAAAGTCTATCAAAGTTGATCATCACACAATGTTGCTGAGTACAATGTTCTCTTGGTTCTATTCACTTTACTCAGCATCAGTTCATAGAAGTCTTCCTAGACTTTTCTGAAATCCATCTGCTCATCATTTTTTATGTAACAGTAGCATTCCATTACATTCATACACCACAACTTGTTCAGTCATTCCCCAGTTGATAGGCATCTGCTCAATTTCCAACTCTTTGCTACCACAAAAAAAAACTACTATAAATATGTTTGTACATGTGGGTCCTTTTCTCTTTTTTATCTTCTCTTTGGGATACAGACCTAGTAGTGGTATTGCTGGATCCAAGGGTATGCAGTTTGATAAGTCCTTAGGGCAGAGTTCCAAATTGCTAAATGGTTGGATCAGTTCACAACTCCACTAACAATTCATCAGTGTTCCAATTTTCTCACATATTCTCCAGCATTTTTCATTTTCTTGTTTTGTCATATTAGTCAATCTGATAGATGTGATGTAGTACCTCAGAGTTGTTTTAATTTTCATTTTTCTAACCAATAGTGATTTAGAGCATTTTTTCATATGACTATAGGAAACTTTAATTTCTTTATCTGAAAACTGCCTGTTCATATCTTTTGACCATTTATCATTTGGGGAATGACTTATATTCTTATAAATTTGACTCAGTTCTCTATATTTTAGAAATGAGGCCTTTATTTGATGATGTCTTACATCACACTGTGAATGTAAATAAATTGCTACTCAGCATTTACCCTGCTTTTTTCCATCACCTTAAGCAGATTGAATTAATCTTTGATATTCTAACCCTCAGTTATTTCAAGAATTTGAAGGACTCTCATAGGAAAGAGAGATTAAATTTGTTTTGTTATATCCCAGAGAGAAGAACAAAAACAATGGGTATAAGTTTCAGAAAGGCAGATTTAGGTTCCATGTAAAGACAAGCTTTCTAATTATTAGAACTGTTGCAAAGTGGAGTGGAGTGGGCTGCTTCAGGAAGTAGTCAGTTCTAAAGCAGCCTGGGAGGGGGTGATAGTAAATAGAGCTCTGGACTTGGAGTAAGGAAGACCAGGGTTTAAATTCCATCTCAACTTACTAGATATTTGACCTGGGACAAACCACTTAATTTCCCTGGGCCTCAGATTCCTCATCTGCAAAATGAGAGGATGGGACACTATGGCCTTTTAGGTCCTTCCCAGCTCTAAGTCTATGCTTCTGTTAACTGTCACTGAAGTTTCTTTATGTAAGGCTGGATGACCACTTTTCTGGGCTGTCGTAGAAAGGATTTTTGATTATTTGCCCGAGATTCTTTTTGAATTAGGCAATGGGGCCTTCGTCGGTGAATGAAGGTAAAAATTGGTTTCAGTAAATTGTTGAGAATGGAAGCTAGATTGCAGGAGTTGGGCACGCTGGAGATATTGGGGATACAAGGACAGGTAAAAACACGGTACTCGGCATCAGGGAGCTCACATTCTAACAAGAGAGACAATAGGTAACATACAAGCAGACAGCTAGGTGTATACAGTGCCTAGGTTCTCAAAGCTAAGCAGACAGTTAAATTAAACCCTGGCCCTTCAACCAAGCTGGAAAGGGTTTGAATATAGTACCAGTGACAAACTGTGGCTGCTGTCTGAGGACCTAAGTCCGACTGAATTCCTTGGCCATAGCAACCTGTCAGACAGAGAGAAATGGATGACGACCCACAGTCTTAGGTACTTTCTCAGTGACAGAGGCAGGATGAAGGATGCTGAAGTTTATTCTGTGTCTATATCTACAAAGCTTGGTACTCTCTGACTGAAATGTTTGTCTGACAACCAATGTGTTGATAGACTACTGGAGAAACTAAACTACATCCATATTGGCATCACTATTAACCAGAAAACATAAAGAATTTGGAGTAAATGGAAGGAGGGCTCCTAGGCTGCAGAGCCCCACCCTCATCCTGTCACTCTTCATGTTTTGCCAAACCCCAGCTCTGGGTTGATATCACCATCTGCCTTCTCTGTTCCTACTCAAATGCTGCTTAACGAAGCTAGAGAAAGATACCCAACCATGCTGACTGAATCCACTATAAATTTATATTATCTGATTTCAACTGGGCCCTTAGTGCAGCAAGCAATACTTCTCCCTTATTCTCTCCTTAAGCCTCACATACCACCTTCTTCCTTCCCTCTTCCCAAGAGCTGAGGACCTCACCTCATACTTTATTGAAAAAAAAAAAAGGTTATTTGCCATTACCTTCTTCATCTCACAATCAATTCCCTCCACCCCAAATGGACAAGAATCCACAAAATGAAAAGGAATAGATGGGTGCAAACAGAGTGAGTGCCCATTCTTGATGGAACAATGGATCTGTTATATACCACCTCCTTTAGGTCTTGAATTGAATCAATCTAAATAATTGCTAAAGTGCTTGAGGAAGGACCTGTTCCATTTTGGAATTTAGTAACAGTGCCTAGTGAACATTTATTAAGTACATGTTGTTGAAATGAATTGCAAAGAAGGGGTTAAAACTCCTATCATTTCAACCAGACTCTAGATGATTAAGAAGGAATGTGAATTTTTTTTTAGGAATTGTCTGAAGCAGTATGAGGTAAAGTGAGTCCTATGTAGGGATCCCATGTCACAGAAAGACAACCTGCTTTCTGCCCCCTGACAGTACAATCTGGCCTAGGTATTATAATCTATCCTAGAAAAAAAAATGTATAGATTATCTGAGTCTCTTACATCTTTCTGCTTCTTTCCTTTTGGCCATTTTGTGGTAGACAGAAGAATTACGGATGAATTCAAACCAGTTCAGATTCCTGCACTGGAAATAGAGTTGGCAGAGAAATAGGTTGAAGCTAGTGGAGCAATTGAAGTTTGAGGTATTGAGAAGATCAGTGATAAATTCTGTCACTGTCCCCCAGTACCATAGACTTACTGTGTTACCACAGACAAGTTATTTGACTAATCTATCTTTGTTTCCTCATTTGGAATAATGAAAAGTGGTATTAGAGAATCTCTATGGTCCCTTTGACCTCTAAGGGATTGTGTATCTATGAATTGGGAGGACAGATAGTCAAGAGTTGACTATTAAAGTGTGTGACATGCTTATCTCAAACATGATGAGATGTCTTGGACTTCATGTTTTGGGAAAAGGTACATATGGTTATGTTTATTTTAATTCTCCTGCTTTCTGACAGAATAAAATAGGAAATGTTCACCTGCTGTCATGACTAGTGATTAGGCCTTCCATAATCTGGCCCCAAGCTACCTTCCTAAATTTATAAAGGTAGTTATTGCTACCTTTTTGTAGTCTTACTTCAGTGAGACTGGTCTGTTCACTGTTCCTCTATCATGCTTTCTACATTTCTTCCTTTCTGTTGGTTTTTTTTTTCCATGTTCTTCTTTGCAACCTGGAATGTCATCCATAGTCTTCCTGTCTTTGTCTCCCTCATCCTTCATGTCCTACTTCAGGTCTCCCTTGTTTTATATATCCTTCTTTGACCACTCTAGCTCACAAAAATCTCTTCCTTCTTTACACTCACATTACTTCTTATCAATAAGTCCTATCCAGAAGCAGAATGTATCCCTCAAAAGGTCATAGGTTTCCTTTAACTAGGATTTTAGGGTGGTTCTAGGTCCCTTCCAAGTCTGAGACCATGTGGATAATGGACTTGCGTCAGTTTTTGCATTATTACTTTGTAAGTCTTAAAGTTACATAAGAATTAGTTTTTTATTATCTTTGCTTTGTATTCTTTAATTTAAATTTTCTTTCTTGTGCATATATCTTGTCCACCCAGTTATACTGTAAACTCCTTGGAGATTGGGACTGTGTACTACATTTTTTGTACCCTTATCACAGTGTGGAAATCTTTTGGTGAAGGGAGGGGGTCAGTGTATTTCCAACCCTGGAAGAAATGGTAAAGCATTGAGCTAGTTTGGAAGCAGTTACCTGCTTCTTTCCGTACAAGGGATTTTAACTCATGCCTGAAACGTAGGAGAAAATTCTATTTGTAACTGTTACTGTACTTCAGTTCTTTTTTTCCAGTCATCTTTTGTCTTGTCCCATTTTTAGATAGTGGTATTGACACGATAGCAGTAGGAATTTTCGTATTTAAAGCTTTTTCACTCTAAGAGGCTATTTAAAGACTATGCTTGTGACAAACAGTATTTCATAGTTATGTAGGCTTTACCGTTTATAATATTCTTTCTTCCCAACAGCACTTTGAAGTAGCTATTTGGAGTGTTATTGCTTTAATTTTACAGATGGGAAAACTGAACTCTAGAGAGGTTAAGGACTTACTAGTAAATTGTAGAGCCACATCTCTAAGCCAGGTCTTCTTGATTACAAATTTAGTGTGGCAGCCACACTGCACCCAAAACTTCACCAGAGGAAAGAAACCGACTAAGGAAGGGAGGGACCAGGAGAACAAGGTTACAGTTAACTTGATCACTAATTGCCAGGTAACTTGGAGGGCTTTCTGCACAGTTATATAGTACTTAATTTATATCTAAGTGAAGCTGGTTTTCCCTTTTGCTGTGAAAGGAAAGAAAAACCAGCTACTTGTTAACACTACTCCAGTGTTCCTTCATATATTTGCAGTATAAATAAATCTGATTCCCCTGACCATTTGTCCTAAAATTTGTTTCTTAGATTTTAAAATATTTATATTGCTTCTCTCTGAGTCCTACCCCAGTTTTAACCCCTTATCAGATTTAATTATAGAGATAAATCCCTTTCAGAAGCATGTGCTGATAATTTCATATTGGCTAAGAAGGTCGTATCTTAACTCCTTTAAAAGTAGGAGACTTCATTATATATACATATATATGTATATGTATGTGTGTGTGTTTTGTACACTATTTAGCTCACTGAGGCTTTTTTGAGCGCCCACAATATCAAACTATCCTTAAGAAACAATTAAAACCTAAAATTACTTAGGTGAGTTAGAGATAGGAACAGACAAATGCAAGATTATTAATAAGGCAAGGTAGTTAATTTGAAGAGAAGTAAACTATACATATGAAATTGATTTTTGTGCATGTATGGCATGGAAAAACATATGAATTACATATAGCACTTAAAATAAAATGGCATGATGCTAGTTAGTGTAGTGAATAGTGGTAGGCGTAGAATCAGAAAGACCTGAGTTAGAATCTGGCATTTTTAGATGTCTAACTAGCTGACCCTGAACAAGTCACTTAACCTCAGTTTCCACGACTGTAAAACGGGGATAATAACAGCACTTACCTCAAAGGCTTGTTGTAAGGATCAAATGAGGCAATATTTGCAAAGCATTCAGCATGGTGTTTGGCACATAATAAGTACTGTAAAAATGCTTATCCTCTTCCATCCTAGGATCCAAAAAATAGAATATAGAGAGCATAAACCTGTCTACATTCATGGATGTTTAGGTCTTTCCTAGAAATGTTTTGGACAGTTTTTTTAAGTGTCCCAATATGTGGGAAAGGTTATAACTGTGGTAGGAATTCAGAGTCGTGTGGGTTTGTCATAGAAGAGACTTGGTTATCCCCAGCAGTTCTTTATGTCACACCATACTAGGGCTGGAAGAAGTCCAGATGAACCAGAGAGTAGAGGGGCAGTCATATTATCATGTACAATTCCCAATACTTTTTGTTTTGAGATAGTGTGCATCTTATTAGGAAACCTGATGATAAATCATAGGAAGAAGACGTTTGTTGGACTGTGATTAGTTGAGGTGCCTACATAATAGAAGTCAGGGTGGCACTTGAAGGAAATAACTGATTTCCAGGCATGAGCCTTCTAGAGTCACACCATTTCAGCTGACAAACGGTTTAAGGTATACTTAAGTTTTCTACTTGTTGCTACATTAAATGTTGGTGAGAATCAGGGAGAAATGATAGCTCATAGCAACTACCAGTTTTGATTGGCTGGGTCAGACTTTGAGTTCAGCTAAATCAGCTCAAGATCTCTGCTGGAAATTAGATAATGAATCCTGGGCAAAGGCAGCAAGAAAAAGGTTGCAGGGAACCTTTGTTACATGCATAGTATTGGTTTCTTAAATATCTTTTGTTTAAGGATATATGTGGTATAACAGAACAAAATAATCTCTGAAATTGAGATGGCACTTAAAAGCATAGAGTGATTTACATAAATCGTTTCATTTGATTCTCACAGCAATCTGGTAACACGAGTGCTACTTCATTTTTTGATGACAAAACAGGCTGAAGTTAATTGACTTAACCAAGATTGGGTCATATAGCTAGTGTTTGAGGAGGTGCTCAAGACTCCCATAGCCAACATTCTATACAAGTCTACTTTGGTGCTAAAAGGTTTGAAGAAGTAAGCAAAAGAGGAGAATGAATCAGAGTAGCATTCATCTTTTTCATGGACTTGTAGATTTAGTTTGAAGGGACCTTAGATAAGGCCATGTTGTCCAACACTCTCATTTTACAGCTGAGGAAACATGTCTCAAGAGGTTAAGGGACTTAGTCTGAAGCCATACTGGTAGTAAGTGACAGTGCCAGAATTTGAACTCAGGTTAACTTCAAATCCATCATTCTTTCCACTGTACCTTACTATCCTTCCTATTAGCAAAGTGTCATCTAAGTGTCATATAAAACGCCTGCTGGGGAGAGAAGCGTTCACTAGTATGTAGAGACAATTGCAACAAAACTTTTAGACTAGGTTGTAGGTTTAGGCAGACTGTCCAGGTGAATCATCATTAGACCTCCTCCTCACATGCCACCCCACCAATCTGCTGCTATTTGTTTGTAAAATGAATTTTTGTTTTTTAAAAAATAATGGTTTGATATCTGTAATTTAAAAGGTATCTTCCTAGGTGGAATGATTTTGGCTTTAAGCAAAAATATTTGTAGCTAAAAGGTCCCTTACTAATAGGAAAAAAAATTCTACCCTGAGTTATGTCAGAAAGCAGAGAAGTATCAGGCCCCACTTTATCTGTGCTGATGTGAAGCTGGAAAATAGTGAGATGACCAGAGAAAATCACTATGTGCATACATGTAAGCAGGAGATATTTTTTAGAACAGACAGGCATATTTGTATGTATGTATATCTGCATGTATGTATGTATGAATCTATATAATATAGGAAGAAATTAGTAAAAATATTCTTTTATTGGAATATTAAACATACTTTAAATGCCTATTCTATTGAATTCAGTGGTATACCTTATATGCACAGAAGTTCAATCAGATGAGATTTGCAGACAGTTACATAAGGTAAAGAAGAAATCACTTTCAAATTTGTTTCACTGTACCTTTAATGACTTTAAAAATATAGGTTAATTAAGATTTTCATACACTTTGTGACCAAAAAAAGTTTGAAATAATGAAAATTACTTTCTTGATTTTTAGATGTGTGGTTTTTAACAACAGAGGAGTGTCGGGTGAGAATCTTCTGGTAAGAATGACTTTAAATAAAAAGGTCAAATTTTTTATACATAGCATTTCAGCTTTTTAAGCTAAGAACTTTCTTAAAAGCATGTTCTATTTTGAGATGCATAGCTATTTTTCAGAAGTATGGTTCAATAGTACCTCTTCTAACCTTTGAATAGAAAATGACTTTGTATCAAGGTTGATTGAGTGTTAAATGCACCTATGTGAGCCCACGTTTCTATAGAAGAACTTATTATTTAGAACATATTTGAATACCCAAATCTAAATGTGAAATAACCTTTCTTCTGCTAAGTGAAAAGAATACTTGAAGAGTTAGGAGACCTGTATTTTAGTCCCAAGTTTGCCACAACTTATACTGTGACTTTGAGCAAAACAGGTAACTTCTCTGGACCTCACTTTCCTCATCTGTAGAATAAAAGAGTTGGACTAGGTGATATCTAGAATGTTTTGAGAGCTCTTTCCTGCCTCATCTTTAACCTGTGACCCAAAATAATTACAAAATCATGAAGCTATTTGTGGCAGATACGGACTGGAACCCAGATCTCCTGATTATTGGCCCCTTTTTTTTGGACTGAACTATCTGATTTTACCATACCCAGTAAGGGTCCTCCTCATCTAATGCAAAGGTGGCACTTTCTCTGTCATTTATAGTGTTAGAGAGTTACCTGGGGTATTGAGAAGTTAAAGGACATGTCCTGAGTAATTTTTTCTGTTTTGTTTTTAATCCCTAATGTTTTTACCATATATCATGCCACTACTCTGAAGATAAGAATGTTTTCGGGAATGGGAAAGCCTCATCAAAGGTGTCAAATTCATACCTTGCAAGCAGCCTGCAAAACTCCCCCACTACAGCGAGAATCAGATCCAAAAGTAATCAGGAAGTGTTTAGCAAAATAAACATATAATGCAACATCATTTTCAATTTGTGGTTTTCTAAGTCAACATGTAGCTTCTAAGGATTCATTTCTATTGGACACCATTAGTAGTTCGATGCATACCCAGGATATGAATGTCCTCTTCAACATCCTTGATGAATGATTATCCAGTCTGTTTAAACACCATCAGTAAAGGAGAGAGAGCCCATTACCTCATGAGGCAGCCTATTCCATTTCTGGGCCACTGTGATTATCAGAAAGTCCTTCCTTATACTCTAATACTCTGATTTACAGGTGATTTAAGCAATATAGGTATTTCCTTCAGTAGAAGAAAGATCTCAACCCATTCATACTCAGCATTCTGTTTGACTCCTCAATCTTTCTTTTTTTTTTCTCTTTGGAGGGCAGTTGGGGTTAAGTGACTTGCCCAAGGTCACAGGGCTAGTTTTTGTGTTAAGTGTCTGAGGCCGGATTTGAACTCAGCTCCTCCTGACTCCAGGGCTGGTGCTCTATTCACTGCACCACCTAGCCGCACCCCCTCTTCAGCTCTTCAGTCTTTCAACAACAATTTATCAAGTGCTTTTGGTATTCCAAGCCCTGTGGTAGGTAATGGTAATAAACATACAAAGAAGGAAATAGCCTGTACTTTTAATGAGTTTATTGTCCTATAAATTTTCCAACCATAATTCTGGGGTCTATACTCTAGATCAACAGTCCTTAACTTAGGGTCTTGGAACTTCTTAACCTGGGATCTTGGAACTTAATTTTCTTAATATTTTAGAATTGGTTTCCATCATAATCTCATGCTATTTTATCTTACACATTTAAAAATATTGTTCTGGAAGGGATCTAGACTGCCAAAGGGCTCCATGACACAAAAGAGTCCATGACAGAAACAAAAAGGGTTGAGAACCGCAGCCCTGGATCTCTTGACATTGCATGGGTTCTAGCGGAGCAAATAGGAGGTAACATCAGTTTTCCCTCGCTCTTCCTTCCTGTGTAGTCCCCTCCTCTTCTAGTCAGACAGCCCTCTGATCAGATATACATTGCTTCTGCTCAGTTCTCTTGATAATATGCTGCACCTAACTTATCTGTCATGTTTCTTTCTCTTCCTTACCCATTGGATGACTTTCATCTTTAATTCTTCTGAGAGTGTATCACATCATGTAGACTGCCTCCATCGATAATGATGATAATAATATATAGCCCTATACATTTGCTATCTCACAACAATCCTAGGGGGTAGGAACTATGATTATTCTCATTTTACAGATGAGGAAACTAAGGCAGACGGCGGTTAAGTGACTTGCCCAGGATCACACAGATAGTAAGTATGCGAGGCTGTATTAACACCCAGGTCTTCCTGACTCCATATCTAGTGTCCTAAATACTCTGTCATGTACCTGCCATCGCATTAGATTGCTCATTACAAAAATCTATTATGAGTTTGTTTAAGTTTCTGATATGTAGCTAGAAGATCTATAACCTGTTTCCCTTCCTTTGGTTAGATATAACATTATATAGATTTAAGTTCATGCCCCCTAAAGAACAATTTGAGCAAAATTGCTTTGTGGAACAAAACCAAAACCTATTCATGCATCTTTTGCTTATGCTAAAGAAAAAAGTATTTAAGGTTAAACTTTTCCATTTGATGCAAGGCTGTATACTACTTTCAGTCAGTGATTTTAGGCTTAAACTTAAATGAATCTGTTTGTTTGTTTGTTTCCTACATAGAGTTTTACTCATCTGTGTGGAAGGTACTGCCCCTTTCTGGATATTGTGGTTGCTGAAAGGGGCAGAAAAAAAGTATTTATTTGTATAAGGAACATTGACAAAATCAGCTTGAGAAGGAAACAGTCCCTCAGATAAAAATGCTTGGGGAGAGACTGCCTGTTCTGAGGACCTAGAGAACACTGCCCCTCAGATACTACCTATTTGAAGGCAGAGCACTGGCTAATTTAAAGATGATCATATTGCATTGTGGTCCATTAGCTCAATGATATGTGACTATTTTCAGTGGTTGGAAGGTTATGACTGAGAAACTATAAATAAATTACTTTTAGGGAAATGTGGGATGATTACATTAAGACTGATGGGGTCATACCTGACAGAAAAGTAGACTTTCTGAGTTTCATATCATAAGTTAAAGCAAGGTC
Organism: Petaurus breviceps papuanus; assembly: GCF_028583685.1. Lineage (NCBI taxonomy): Eukaryota > Metazoa > Chordata > Mammalia > Diprotodontia > Petauridae > Petaurus > Petaurus breviceps. The sequence goes on along the minus strand of NW_027186304.1, from coordinate 35,595,014 downwards.
ACATCCTGATCTGAGACATTAGAAGCCAGGAGAGGAGATAAGAGATGACCAGATGAAGGTGGAAGCAAAAGAGCACAGAAGGTGGAGATGGAAGAAATTGAATACAGAAGCTGAGTTGAGCTAACAGGCAGGTGCTGCAGCTGTTTTATTGAAAATCATACTGACTGAAAGAGAGGCGTTACTTTGCTGGTTGACTGAAGAAAGGCTGTGTAAGCTAAGAGAACTAACTGAAGCCAGATAGGTGCTACAGTTACTGGGAAATGATTGGAGAGGAGCTGAATCATATTGCTATGTGTAGAGCTATCTGGGCTTACTAATTGTCGTATGAGAGAGGAGAAAATTCTCAGGGATACTTGTATTGCTTTTTCTTGCCCTCTATAACTGAAGATTGGGAGAAGAAAGACAGATTTTGCAGCTATTTGAGCAATTTTTATATGTTTTGCTGAAAGAATATAAATTTTTTCTCCACACCTCACAAAGGGAGGTTGTAGGCTAAAAGAACATGATAACTGCTTCGTTGGCTTTGCCCTGTAGTAGAGTTGTGAGAAGGAGAAGGGTGAGCAGATAAGTTGAGAAGCAGTTTTACCCAGAAGATGACAGATGGTACAGACTGGTCCCGAAAGAGATCAGGGATATCAAGACCTGCCATGCAGAATTACATCTTGCCTTTGTCACATGAAGTTCCCTTATCATATGCCTCCCTGTTAGGTTTCTCTAAGTGTATGTTCAATGGACTCTGTGTGCAATGGTGGCAGAGTGTGAACCAGGTTTATAGGTAGACTTTTATTTCGATTATTGCTATTTTTGCCTTCTAATTTAGTGAATGTTTCATGATTAAGAGTCAGTGCTGTTTATGTGACTGATTTTATAAGTGGGAAGCACATCAGTGGGGACTCGGGACATACAGTGTCCTGAGTAGAATAGTAAGAATGTGGCATCCTTCTCCCCTCTGTTCCCCTACTAGAGTTACCCATAAAACCTTGAGAGAGTTGAGTTGTCATTTGATAGAATTGGTATGCTCCTTTGGAAACCCCAGAACTGTCAATAGTGAATGCAGGCCTAGCAAGCCAACCCAGAAAAAGAGGATGTGGGCCTCATGACAGACACTGGTGAGTGGAGTACATATGGATATGTTGTTTTCCCCAATAGAATGTAGGTTACTTGAGAGCAAGGTATGTTTTATTTTGGCACTTAATAGATGCTTGAATTGAGTGCTATATGGCACAGTATCAGGGCTTTTCATCATCTTGCTTGTCCACCCCTGGATGCTCTCTAACTTATCAATGTCCTTCCTAAAATGTGACTCCCCAAACTGAATACATTACTTCAGATGGACTCTGAATGGAGCAGAGTACAACAGGACTCCTACATAGTCTTGACTGCCATGACTAAGAAAGAACACATTACTTTTTGACTGTCATATCTTCTTGTTGACTCATGACTAGCAATCCCATTTAAATACCTAGATTTTTTAAATTAAATTTTGTTTATTTTTAGTTTACATCATTCATTTCCGCAAGATTTTGAGTTACAAATTTTCTCCCCATATGTCCCCTACCCATCACCCCAAAACAGCGATCCCACTGTATATCCCTTCCCCCAATCTGATCTCTCCTATGTCCTCCTCCATCCTCCCCTCCAACTTTCTGGTAGGGCAAGATGGATCTCCATACTCCAGTGCCTGTATATCTTCCTAGATTTATTTCAGATGAATTGCTCTCCAGCCATATGACTTCCATCTTCTAAGTTAATTTTCTTGAACCCCAAGCAAGAGTTTACATTTCTTCCTGTTGAATTTCATCCTTTTTAGATTGGGCCTATGTTCCAGGTTATCTCAATCATTTTGGATCCTGACTCTGTCATTGGTGATGTTAGCTTATCCTTTCTACAGTCACACCTTTATCTAAGGCACAATTAAAAAATTGTTAAATAGCACAAAGCTGAGCACACATCCCTGGGAAACTCCAGAAGAGACTTTTGTCCAATTTGAGATTATTCCATTAAATGATCACTCTTTCGTATCTAGCCCAAAGGTTTCCTTCTTTCACTTTCTGTCATCAGCTTAATGTTAAACCTTGACCATTCCCCTTTATTCTCTGACCAAGCCATTGGCAAACCCACCCTCCTTTAATTCACCTAGCTAAAAAGTTTGGTTTGGTAGGATATTAATGGCCTAAAATCTAATTTATCTTACAAGATATTAAAAATACTTTCTTGTGACCCTGCTATGCCTTTAAACCATCTACCTAAATGAATCTGATTTTTCTCTTCTAATGCCTATTTCTGTTGACCTTTTCTAACTCTGCCTGGATCCAAAATGGAGTTCACCTAATGAAACCTGTCTCTCTCACAATAGCTCTCTGTTAATGACACCATCATCTCTCTAAGCTTCCAGATTTGTTACAGTTAGAGCCATCCAGTCAGTTGCCAGGTTTTATCTACTTCCACATTATTTCTCACATTTATTTCCTTATTTCTTTCTCTTTAATCTCTCTCCGTAGCTTAATATGGTAGTAGCTTAATCTTGTGCTAGTTCATGGAGAATAAAGCATTTTGAAGGAGTAAAATATTCATATATCTAGGATCAACTGACTCATGTACCACCTAATTTACTTAAAATTAGCTTTTCACCATGCCAAATATCGAATATCCTATTACTTTAAAGAGATATGTCATAATTTTCCATGGGTCTTTTTGTCTTATTAATTTAAGGTTTTATGTGTACAAGATCTGTGTAGCAGTAAGAGATATTAGGAATTGCCCATAAATAACTCAAAATTTTAAAGCTAAGTTTTTAAACAAATCGACCCACATGTGCAAAAAAGTGCTGAATAAGTTGTCTTTTTTTCTTTTACATAAATCCTAATGACAGAATTCAGTGGCCATTATGAATGAGCATAAAAGCAGATATTGTTCTGTTTGCATTTTCCCCCTGACTTCAAGCCAAAAATGCTCTAGCTGGTTTTTATCTTAAATCATTTGGATTGTATTATATACAGACTGTCAAGCGAGTATCTGCCCTTCAGGGAACCCCTCTCCCCTCCCCCCCACTTAGGTTCTTATAAAGGTGACAGCGGAACCGTTGTGTGGCTGACCACTTATTAATTGAGGCCATCCCAGGGAGTTTTACCTCACCAAACTACAGGGAAGTGGCTTGTGAAGCCTTGTCTACCCCTCTGGTCAACAGCAGAGTGATAGCTTGCTTTTTGTTTAAAAAAAAAAAAGCATACCACTGACACTAATGGGTGGACTCTACAAAGTTATTTTCAGAGACTTAAGTGAAAGTCTTGTAATTATTGTTTTCTTTTGGGATTGGTTGGTGAATCAGCTAACCAAAGATATATACCCCAATCACACATTCATTTTTTGCATATCTTGAGACTTCTTTCAATGAAGCCCTTCTGCTATGAACAGAGTCCTTATTAAGTTCAAATTCAGCATATGAAAAGATTACTTGTTTTAGTGCATCATATGTGAACATAATCAGCTTTACATGTTTTAGCATCATAAGAATCTACTATGATGTAAAGCAGAGAGGACTCCACTATTTCTGAAGGGCAAAAGACGTTCTCAGTTGGTGTGTGAGGGTTACTTTAACAAAAGAACTGTCCTACAATACCACTTTTCTTTCAGGATTTAATGACTGAAGGAAATTAAGAGATTTATAAGAAATTCTTCCTTTAAAACTACCTAATAATAAAATTTTGTAGTGACACCTATTTGTATTCATGGGATGCTTTTCATAAGGAAGTATTTTATGCTTATTTTTATGTAGTTTCTGTGGAAGTATTGTTTGTTTTCTTATTGCTAGACTGAAACTATTGTCATAAATGACTGAAAATAAATGTAAGTGTGAATCTATGGTCAAGTGAACAAGTATTTATCAGGTGCCTACTGTATGCTAAATACAGTTTCAATTTATTGAGGTTTTTAAACTATATTTTCCTCATTGACCAAAAAAATAGGCCACTGTTGAAAATAGCCTTGTTAAAAAACAGCCACAATTATTTTTACCTTTGCAGACTATACTCCATACATATGCAAATGAAAAATTACCATAATCAACAGCCAGCATGTCAGACACAAAGAAATGGTTATTTCTATTTTGTAATACATTTCTCTTTTAAAATTGTATTTATTATATACTGTGAAACTAATTTTTATTTATATTCTAGTTTATAGTGCAAACTTTATTTTATTTATGACTGCTTACAGACACCAAGGACTTATTGTTGTGCTAATACTGAAGATTTGGAAACTGTTATTCACCATGTACATAGCCTATACCCATCAGCCCCATTTCTGGCAGCAGGGGTATCTATGGGAGGGTAAGTTTTTTTTTTTTCTAATGAGCTCTTTAATCAAACTATAATAGGAATTGTGTCTCATGTTCAGAGTAACATCAATACATAGGCATTTTTAAAGGTTTGATTTTTCTTAACAGCTTTTGGTTAATTCACTCCTTCATTCATTAAGTAACATTCATTGTGCCTTCTGTATGTTTCCTGGGACCTGTGAAAACAATCCATTTACACTGGTCCCTGCAGTAAAATGGACATAGATTATATAGGCCTGGCTTGCAGCCCTTTTTCATTTCCCATGGGATTGACTTCTGTTACTCAGCTGCTACCCCTTTTTGGACTTAGCATCTACCTCAGAGTTCTTCACTTGACAAAGATTTGTGAATGGCTGAAATCACAAGGCCATACTCTTGGGTTTAAGGTTTGATATGGAGCTGGATGCCATAGGTCCGTAGTGGAAATTAGACAAGGATAGAGTTTCTCTAATCTTAGGCGTAGATTCACTCACTGCCTTCTTCTAGTGGCCTTCTCCTAAATTGTACTTTTCCATTCTGTTGGTTAGTGCTCTGGTGTTGTTGACTTTACACTCTTTGATCTCTAAACTTCAAATTTTGGCTTTTTTGCACTTTTATTTTTTTTTTTAAAGCAATTGGGGTTAAGTAACTTGCTCAAGGTTACATTACCAGTTATTTCTGGGTGGGTGCTAAGTAGCACTGTTTTATTTTTAAATGCTGCCATGCATGAAGTTTGAAATTGATTTTTAATTTGATTTGAGCATTTTTGCTTATATTTTTATAATATTACTAATCATTCTGTTTTTCATTATCCCAGGGAAGAGTTAAGGAAAACTAAAAATTGTTTGTTTCATGTGTTTATAGCTTTATAATATTGTTATTGCCACTCAATCTATTTTTTTAATTTATTTTTTAGAGGAAAGCTTGGGAAAACTAAAAATGTTCCCTACTGTTGATTGTGGTTCAGAATCAAAGGTCATAACCTAGTTTAATTGTTGAACTTCTGAAACTGAACACACATTTTTCTTAATTTTGCAATTACCCACTTATATCCTTATTTTGAGTTTTAAATACCAAAGTGCTGTATTTATCTGCTAATCCATAATCTTTATAAATTACAGATTCATCCAAGCATATAATAGATAGGTTCTTTAACCAATACCCTGATAGATATAATACTCAATTTAATTCAGCATCTATTTATCTTAAAGAATAAAACATTTCCCTCCTCAGAAAAGAGAAAAAGGGGGAAAAAATCTTGCATTAACATGGAAAGTCTGCCTTGACCTACAAAAAGAAGAGGGCTGAATCAAAGACAGAAAGTTGGACAAAGTTTCTGAATTGTGCTGAACTAACAGTGTTCAGCTTGGTTGTTCTGTTTTTTCTCCCTTACCTCTTACTTTAAAGGAAAAGATGCCAGCTGAAAGTTGTTCCCTTAATCATATAAGTGTCTAACTTATTATTGTAGGACACATCCTTACATAAACAAGACTAGATTCTCTATTCATATGATCAAGAGAAATGCCTATTCATGTCACAATGAATCTGCAGTGCCTGAAGGCAGGACTTGACCATTAGCCTCTGCAGCTGGTTGAATATTAATGTCTTGTAATGGGTTTGAAGAAAATGCCCTTTCTTGTTGCCTAGCATTGTGACACATTCCCATGTGGGTTCACCAAATAGGGTTACACTTTTTCACTTGAATGCTTCAGTCAAAAGCACTACTCTATTGAGCATCTCCAGGCCGAATACAAATACAAGTTGTTGCTACCAGCTTGGGATATAACCCAAGTCTGCAATTGCCAATACCATAGAACTTGTGGAATCAATGCAGGAACTGGGAAACCTGATCAGCTTCTACTGATAACATTGGGTTAGTGAACAAACATTTATTAAGCACTTGCTCTGTGCATAGTACTACCCTCCAGTGTGTGGTATGACCTAAAACATTGTGGCATGCATGGGCATTTGGTTTGTTGGTCTGTTAAAAGAAAGGGGTTAGAATAGATGAGTTCCCTTCCAGCTCTAAATATATAATCCTCTGGAAAGGACCAGCTTGTTGCTAGATTGAATCACTTCAGCAATGCCCAGCTGAGGATCTGAGTTTTTTGAGTTCTTTGCCAGTAAGCAGTGTTATCAAAATCCACCCCCTCAAGAACTCATGAAACACTGGCCTGTGGCCTCCCTCTGTGACAAGGAAGTGACACATTGTGTAAAACTGGTGCTCCTTGAATATATATAACCCAGGAATATAGTATTGAGTCATCTTGGACTTAAGTATCGAGGCTCCAATTTTTTTTTTCAGTGTATCTTCACCAAAGCTTGAACTTCACCTGACTTAGTACCACCAGATCTTGGACCAGCCCCAGTGAAGAGCCTTAAAACAGCCCTAGTAATCAAGAATACTACTTACGTGCATTTGGGGGGGGGGGAGCTAGCAATAGGGTGTGGACCTGTGATTTTATTTGTATGGGAAATCCCGGGGATGGAATAATATTTGTTATTAAGAATCATTATCAAAACATTACTTTTTAAAGAATTTTTGAAAATTTTATATTTGTCCTATAATTAACTCATTTGTGTTGTAAGAATGTTGGGAAGATAAAATGATATCTAACCATTCCTTCTGATTCAGGAGCTAGGCTCTTTAGGAAATGAAACAATGGAAAGCAAAATATAACATGAAACAAGATTTATAATTTAATATTTTCTGCCCTTTTGCTGAAGGTCATAGATCATTTTTCCACATCATATCAATGTGATTAAACTATACGTTGAACTTTGGGAATTGAATGTCTGAGAGTGATGAGGAATTGATATAAATGTTTTTAGATTTCTTAACCCCCAAAGATTTTTCTTGAACCTTTGTAATGTCTTCAATCATGTAGGAGTCAAGAAGTAGCTCGTTGTGCTAAAATTTAATATCATTTAAATGAGTCACTTATTTTTATTTGTGTGCCATTTATCCTTTGATTTTAGTATGCTACTTTTAAATTATCTGGGCAAAATTGGCACCAAAACTCCTTTGATGGCGGCTGCGACGTTTTCTGTTGGCTGGAATACTTTTGCTTGCGCAGACTCACTGGAGAAACCACTTAACTGGCTGCTTTTTAACTACTATTTGACATCTTGTCTACAGTCTGCTGTTAACAAGTGAGTCATCTCTTCAAGCTCTTTCAGAAAGCAAAAATAGATATTCTGATGTGATGTTTTAAGAGTCTTCTGATTTTCACTTTAAAGTGTCTTAAATCACTTCCTGCTATAAGTTAGAGTTTAGGTATTTATACAGGTATAATTATCCTCCCTGTGCACTTAAATAATAAACTGGACTCCCTAAAGTATCAGTCAAAACAATATAATAAACTTTGAGTCGTTTATTCTTAAGAATTTTTAGTCCTTCTGTTTCTGATAGTACTCAAATACTGTTTTTGTCATCCTGTGCCTTGTTTTTTCAAAATGAGTTTATATATATTTTCTACTAAGTTTGCTTTGATTTATATTTTAAGCCAAATGAGCAGTTTGTTTTCTAAAAGATCAAAGAAGTTTTGTTCTCTAAATCACAGGATGTTAGAAGCAGAGAGTGACCTTAGAAACTAGTATGTCCAAATTTTTAAATTGTTTACAGATAGAGAAAACAAGGCTTGGAGAGTTATTAGCTTCAATCACAAAATACAGCCAGTTCTTATTTTTATTAAGAAAAATACTCATTGAAAACTATAACTACCTAAAAACTCAATCTTAACTATTAAAATAAGCTTATCTAATTAAACTCATCTCACTGAAAAAAGTAGCAAAAAAAAAAAATTTGTGGTTAGTACTAATGATTATTAGTTAAATAGCCAAGATAGAACACAGCTAGCCAGAAGTAATTTGAAAGTTGATTGGTTAAGGAAAAACGAATGTCTTTTTTAGTACTTATTCTCCAGTGAGGCTATCTATTATCATATTGATGTGAGTACTCACTCCAGTTACCCAAATTACAGTCCATCCATGCTGTACTATGAGACTTTTGTCCAAATGAGTGTCCTTCAGAGGGGATCTCTACCACATGGTGGAGGCTTTGGCTTTCCTCTAGGTCTTTTATCAGTCTGGATAGTGGCATTCCTGGACTTTGTTACTTGACAGCACCACTTTTTTTCTGGCTGTAGCAGCAAGCACCCCAGCGTCCCCAGCGGTGGCTGCTCACACAGGTTCTTAGATCTGCTTTGATAAAGGAAAGCAACTCAAACGGGTTAACAAGCTTACTTTAATCAGTCAAACATATATCGTTTACCTCGTTCAGGGGAAAAAGGTCAGCACCCCGAACTTCAAAGTATACAGGCAGAATTATCAAGACAGAAACAGATCAAGTAGACAGCTTTCCAAACTGTCCAGCCATTACATCCATACCAAATCAACATCTGGGTTTCAACATCTGGGTTTTTCAAAGCCGGGGGGCTCTGGACAACGGCTTTCCAGAATCCATATCAAATCACAAAACACTTCTCAAAGTGAGCCCCCAAAACAAAGCCTCACATCAGAGCTTATATAGCCTTCTCCTGGCTCAGAGAATGTAACAACCTTATTGACCCACTGGCCAATCAAGAAGTATCTACTGAAAAACAAGCCTCCCACCCCCAGGCTCCAGGTGCACTTTAGTCTAGGGGCAGGGAAGATCTTAAAAATTTACATTCCCATTACACTGGCCTTTATTCCTTTTATATTAGTTCTTGTATGTAGATCATTGTTGGTAACTTTCTGTAGTCTGTTTATGCCCACTGTGTATACTTAGCTCTTTAAATTATTTCATTTTTTCATATCCACAATATAAATATTCTTAGCTCATAATTATATAATTAAGTGAAATGTATGCAAAGAGTTGAATTCTGTTTTCATCTTTGCTAATTCAGTACATTCTGTAGGTTTAAAATGGTAACTTTTTTTGTTCAGCCAGTTTGTATAGTGTTTTAGTTGAGGTGCAAGGTGGAAATGGTCTTTATTTTTTCTTTTGCAATTATTTGTTTCTAGGCATCGACATATGTTTGTGAAGCAAATTGACGTGGATCATGTCATGAAGGTATGAGAAACCTTATGTCAATTTTATTTAGTCTTTTGGTTTTAAAAAATAGGTGACATTTATTTGATTTCTGTTTCTTCAGGCAAAGTCCATCAGAGAGTTTGACAAACGATTCACATCGGTTATGTTTGGATACCGTTCTATTGATGATTATTACACTGATGCCAGCCCAAATCTTAGGTTGAAGTCAGTAGGAATTCCTGTGCTTTGCCTAAATTCTGTGGATGATGTGTTCTCTCCCCATCACGGTGCGTTTAATTTCTTTTAAGATCTATCTAGACAGAAATGAAATATCTCCAAAGTATTCTTAGTTTTAAGGAATAAGTGAATGATGACATGACATTTTGGAATTCTGAACACCACATAAGAAGATCATGACAAATAGGAACCAGATAGATCCAGTAAAGCACATCAGTGTGCATGGCTATGTTTCTCTTTTACATGTTATCATTGTGTTAGGCCTTTGTTATGTTTAGCTTGAACAGTCAGGGGAGAGATGTGGCCTTTGATGTTTTTGCCGCTTTGCATTTTTATTGCATTTCTTCCTTGAAAAATAGACTGTTCTTTGGACTGATTATATCGTTCTTGTAAAGTACCTTGGCACAGAGTGTCTCTTGTCAGGATGGAACTTAATAAGATCGCTTTCTGTAAGGTTTTTTACCCTTTCTGTTTAATTAAGGAAGGAATCTTAAGGCATTCCAAGCAGGATAACACTGAATACCTTTTAAATATTAGAAGGTTATGCATTTGAACTATAAAAATAATATTAGAAGGAAACACTCCTAGTTTGTTATTTTTATGAGAACAGCATAAGAAGGAATTCTGCCAAAAAACTAATTCTTCTGTAGATGAAAAAAAGCTAAAAAGTTGTGTAGCAGAGAGGAAATTTTATTTATTTTTACTTCCTTTTTAAAAAATTATTTAAATTTTTTTTTTTTGAGGGAAGAAGGCAGGGCAATTGGGGTTAAGTGACTTGCCCAAGGTTACACAGCTAGTAAGTGTTAAGTATCTGCGGCTAGAGTTGAACTCAGATCCTCCTGACTCCAGGGCTGGTGCTTTATTCACTGTACCACCTAGCCACCCCTTAAGTATTTTTTCAATGAACAAAAATTTGTCTTCCTTCTTTCTCATCTCTATTTGGTCTGACATCTGTCTTTTAAATCAAGGAGCTTAGAAATCAGTTATCAAGTTTACATTTGTGTAAAACATATAGAATGTCCCCAAAGTTTTAGTGCAGTTTTAAGCTATTAAAACTTAAAGCCTTGTATATGATTGTATTTATAGATTGAAGTACTATAGATAAGACTATGTATACCATAAGGTGGTTTGAAGTAACTATAGTACCTTAATAATTACTGAAGAACTATCTAAAATAATTTCTTGCGTGTTTTAAGTTCCATAAAAAACTTTCCCCTCAGCAATTAACACCAAAAATTTAAACCTCTCTGAAAATTCAGATACCTGTATTTATTATTAGTTTACAGTTATAAAATGGAAATTTTTGTTGGGAAAGTCTGGCCCTTTATCACAAATTGGAAAAGCAGGACTGGAAACTGCAAGCTATTGACTATTCTTTTACTCCCTATGATTCAAACAAAACCATGCCCTTCAAGTGTTTGTCCACACTAATTTGCTTTTCATTGCAATAAAGAGATTAAGCAACATTCTTATTATTTCCTCCATAGTTTCAATGTTTTGCTGATGCTTTTATCAACATAAATTTATCCTAAATTTTAACCTGAATTTAGTTGAAATTAGAAACCATAAACACTCATATTCCAGTAGGCTTTTTAAGTAGTCTTTGTCTGATACACATGACACAGCCATTTATTCTGTTTTTTTGTTTTGTTTTGTTTTGAGGGGAGAAGCAGGGCAATTAGGGTTAAGTGACTTGACCAAGGTCACATAGCTAGTAAGTGTTAAGTGTCCCAGTCTGAATTTGAACTCAGGTTTTCCTGACTCCAAGGCTGGTGTTCTATTCACTGCACCACCTCCCTGCCCCCACAGCCTTTTATTTTTAGGCAGAACTAGGAGAACGAAAGAAATTTCAGTGAGGTCATTTTGAATACAATAGATAGAAAAACTTCTGAACGATTAGAGATATCCAGAAGTGGAATGGGCTGACTAGAAAGAGAATAGGTTCTTCTTACCTGGAAATGTTCAAACAAGAACAGGAACCGGCCTTGGAGATTTTTTTTTGTAATGGACTCTTAAGATGGCCCTTCTACCTTTGAAAGGTTGTGACTCTGTGATTTTCCTGATATTGCAGCAGTTAGTAGTTGAAGAACTTTCTGTATATGTCCTATCTTTGTGATTCTTATATCCCAGGATTTTTGAAACTTTCTGTCTTCTTATGTGGATTTCTGCTAACTTTTTTTTCTCAAACATTAGGCATAGTTCATAAAATGTGGGCCTCCTCTTAGTTCCAAATATTGAATGTAAAGAGAAAAAAAGTAGCGTTAGTCAGTTAAAACTTGTTTGAAAAGTTAACACATTCACACATAGCTTGGGGCAGAGCCAAGACAGTGGAGTAGCATGGAGGAAGTACAGTGAATTCCACCTTCAAACTCCTCCAAAAAGATCTAGAAAATGCAAGAGACTAAATCCCGATAGGATAGCCAAGAAAAATATCACAGTAGGGAGACAGACAAAGTTCTGCCGACTCAGGGTTTGGCCAGGAGTGTAGTATGCCACAGAATAGTGCAGAGCAAGGAGAAGCTGTGTGCCCAGACAAGAAGGGGTCCCAGATCCAGCACAGAGGGGCTTGAATCTCTGAAGCATACGTTCCCACAGTGGTTGATGCTGCTTCCTGGGGGATGCTGGAACGATCCAGGGAGGTGGGTTAGTAAGCTTGGGTGCAGTTGTGGAGAGCTGAATAAAAATAAGGAGAAGGTGGAAACATGAGGAAAATTTTGGAAAACCATTCGTACATGTTTCATCTGTTGTATAACAGAGTTAAAGTCATAGTGACTACGTTATTTTCCAAATACACAAAATGCAAGTTATCTGTGGTCAAGTCCACCAACAGGTTTTAACAAGCAACTGTTGGCAGGCAAGAGTGCCCCCATGCATGGACTTGTTTACAAGACAATACTATATGGTTACATGAAGCAGTATTGTGTCATCAAAATTTCAATGCAGGAAAAAATCCACAAATTTACAATAAATTATTAAATTTAAGACATCATTTTAAAAAATTTATAATTTTTGAAATATGCAAATTTTTTAAAAGTTAAAGGGTTAAAGACAATAGATTTCCAGGGGGTGCCGAGTAATTTTTTTTTAAGGCCAAATTAGGCCAAATAAGTTTGGGAAGCTCTGCTCTGAAGGATGCGGGATCTTTGTTACTCGCTGTCCAGTTCTGAGGCATAAATCTTGGACAGATGGAAGAGGAGATCTGCATGTAAAGGTGGACCCCAGTGTGAGGAGATGATGTGGGCCCTAATCTGTACCTGACAAGGAGCTAATTTATCAGCTGTGTAACATAGACCTCCAGGAGCAGAGCATGGTCTTAGTTCCAGCTTCTAGTTCAATCTCATCTGAACTGGTCAAAGGAAAAAGAATATACCGACAGAGTTGAGTATAGAAATATATGTTTTCAATAGGGAAATAGGGGAGAAAGGAGTGAAGGGAAAGGAGGAATTAGAAAGAGGGTAGGTTGCCTAGTGGATAGAGTACTGAGCCTGGAGTCAAAAAGACTCTTCCTCCTGAGTTCAGATCTGGCCTGAGACACTAGTTGTGTGACCTTTGACAAGTCACTTAATCCTGTTTGCCTTAGTTCCTCATCTGTAAAATAAATTGGAGAAGGAAATGACAAAATCCAGTATCTTTATTTTATTTTTCGCTTTTTGGAGGGCAATTGGGGTTAAGTGACTTGCCCAAGGTCACACAGCTAGTTTTTGTGTTAAGTGTCTGAGGCTGGATTTGAACTCAGGTCCTCCTGACTCCAGAGCTGGTGCTGTATTCACTGTGCCACCTAGCCGCCCCCCTCCAGTATCTTTAATGAGAAAATCTCAAATGGGGTCATAAAGAGTCAGACAAAACTGAGAAATAACAGAACAAAAGAAGATTACATTAATGAAAGGATCAGTTCTAGGCAAAACAAGCTCCAAGGATGTACAAAAATATTTTTAGCTTTTTTTAAGATGGCAAAGAATTAGAATTTGAGGAAATGCCCATCAATTGGGAAATGAGTAGTTGAGCAATTTATGGTATATAAATATGATATGGAATACTGTTATGCTTTAAGAAATGATGAAGGAGGGGCGGCTAGGTGGCGCAGTGAATACAGCACCAGCCTTGGAGTCAGGAGGACCTAAGTTCAAATGTGACCTCAGATACTTGACACATTTACTAGCTGTGTGACCTTGGGCAAGTCACTTAACTACAATTGCCCTGCCTTCCCCCCTCCAAAAAAAAAAGGAAGAAAAGAAATGATGAAGGAGGTGGTACTGATGGCATATGAATTGAACAGAACCAGGAGAATAATTTATACAACTTTTGCAATATTGTAAAGACAAACAACTTTAAAAGAATTAGAAATTCTAATCAGTGTAATGGCCAACCACCATTCTAGAGAACTAATGATGAAACATTCTACTTATATCCTGAGAGGTAAAGGACTCAGTGTGCAGAATGAGACATTTATGTGTGTATATAAATGACACTATGTAATACATATGTATATATACACATACTTACATATTACATGGCTAATGTGAATTCTTTTTGCTTGACTATACATGTTAATTTTATTTTCTTTCCTAATTGGGAATGGGGAGGAGAAGGCAAATTTTTGCTAGTTGAAAAAAAGTAATAAATTAGCAGATTGCTGAACTCTCTTTAAGTCCCCTTCCACCTTCTCTGGGTATGTTTCTCCACATAACTATTTGGAATTACCCTGATGATTCCAAGAAACTTTAATTTTTTCAACAGAAAAATTTGTCCTATGCATGCTTTCCTACTAATAATATATGTAGAGCCGTTTTAATTAGTTTGAACTTTAACTCCCAATGAAGTCAGATTTTTAAAGAATAGCAAAGATAACATATATGTAGTTAAATTATATTAATTATAGCAACTGTTTAGCATCAAGAATATAATCTTATGCTGGGTTTATCAACTTATAGTAGCCAGTTAATACATATATCCTTAACTGCATGATTTATGTTAAGACTGACTTGAAATTAGTGTAAGGCAACAGTGGAGTTAATAATAGGTTACATTTATATAAGATTTGAAGGTTTGCAAAGCCTTTTTACTCACAATCACAGTGTGAGAGAATCCTAGAACAAATTAAGTATAATTACTTCCATTTTATACCTAAGGCAACTGTAATTGTCATAGTGTCCAGAACATAGGTTTTTAAAAAAGAACAATCTGTTTAGCATTTGAGTTCTTTAATTCAAATATCAGCTGTGCTAACTTATTTAACTAAGGTGGAAAGTAGGGGAGGGGGGAAAGAGTTGGTCACACTGCTAAAAGGGAGCAGTTTTGTGCTTATTTCCCCAGTTGTAAAATAAGAGATGATTTCTAAGTTTCCTTCTAAATTGAAAGCCTGTTAGGCCCTGAGGGGTAAGTGACTTGCCCATGGTTATATAATGAGCCAGTGCCAGAGATGACATTCAAACCTAGGCCTCAAATTCCATGCTTAATGCTTTGGTGCACCTTACCACACACTACACTGATGCTTTCCCAAAGGAAGAGTTGACTCAAATCCCTCGAAGGTCACAAGTAGCACATGTCATAATTAGCCCCTTGGAATTGTGGTTGCTCATTATGCTCATTTTTCTAAGTCTTTCAGAGTTGTTTATCTTTACAATATTGTGATGTATAAATTGTTCCCTTTGCTCTGTGTTAGGTCTTACAAGTCTTTCCAGGTTTCTCTGAAACTATCCCCTTCATCATTTCTTACAGCACAACAGTTTTCTGTCTTATCAACATACCATAACTTATTCAGCCATTCATTTCCCAATGGATGGACAGCCCCCTCAGATTCTAATTTTTTGCCACCCCAAAAAATCTATAAATATTTTTGTATATTCTTAGAGTTTATTTTGCCTGGAACTAATCCTCCCTTTAATCTACCCTCCCTCTACTACCCCGTTTCTCCCTTCATACCTTTTCTTCCTGTTGATATATATTACAATATTCAACTCTGTATTCCTTCCTCCTTTGACCTGTTAAGATAAAGAGTGAGGTTCAAGTGTCAGCCACCCCGTGCTCTCTTCATTTGTATAGACCTCTACTTGCGTACCCCAATTATGTGAGATAATTTTCCCTAACTTTCCCTTCCAAACCCCAGTATATTCCTCTTCCCCTCCCTTTCCATTCTGTTTTTTAAATCGTCATGATATTTACAGATATAATAGGACTACTCTCTGGCCTTATATCTAATTAGATTACCTCTGTGACTCCTGTGATAGTGTTTAGAGGGGACACAGGTATCATCTCCCCCCATATCAGAATGTAAAGCAATTTATCCCTGGTTAGTCCCTTATAATTATTTGCTCATTTATGTTACATTTCTTTTGATCTTTATGTTTATCCTTCAGAGTTTCTCCATAGCTCTGGTCTTTTCATCAGACATGCTAGATCAGCCCCAGTCAGTCAGTTAAGAAACTCTGCTGGCTCAGAGTGATAGACCTATAAATTTCCCATTAATCTGGGATTCCTATTTAAACTGAGCTAGAAACTAAAAATGAGAAACTGCTGTGCTCCTGAAGTCCAAGCCATACAAATATTCCTTGGTTTTGGACTCACTCCTCCTTTATTACATAGGTTAGGGCCCATCACTGTTCCTTACTCTGGAATTCCACCCCTACACAAAGGGCCCTTCCGACATTGACCGTAACTGCAAAATGCTCTCTGTTTTCTATAACTCCTGCAGTGAGGCTCTGAGCCCTTTGTATTTCTGGTTGGTAGTTTCCTTAGAAAATTGCTATGTCAGATTGTTTGGAGGTTGCCTTTCCTCCCCTCCCCCCCACCTCTTTAACACCTAGACAACTATACCCAACTTCTTTTTCAGTTTGAGCTCTAATTAGAGGCGATGTGACTTGGGAATCAGGAGAGGTAAAGTTGAAATCCATTTCAGACCTTTATTGGCTGTGTGGTGATCATGGGTAAATCACAGAACTCCTGTGTTTCCCTAATCCCAGAATACTTTGCCCCTCATTCAGACATTTCTTCCTGTTGCCTCCTTTTTAACCTGTCTGCAAATATACTTTACTTTTATATAATATATTTTTATATATTTTTTATATATATTTTATATATTTTATTATTATATATTTTATATATTTTATATATTTATATATATAATATATTTTTATAAATATACTATACTTTACATTTATCTTTATCACTATCTTTCCTCCTAAAACCTCTCCACCCCCTACCTTCCCTATTACTATGCAGGGCATTTTATGCAAATAATAATATTTATTCTGTCTACCTCATAGCATTGTGGTAAGGAAAGCACTTTGTGAACTTTAAAACATTGTATAAATATGTGTTATTACTGTGTTTTGATGGCATGTTTTAATGGTAATATATAATAATTGTATTGAGTAAAAAGGTACAAATTTTTCTAGGTATATATGACCAGTTGGGAAAAGTTGGTAATGATGTATATTTTTTTCTCTTCCTCTTCAGCTATCCCAATAGAAACAGCTAAACAAAATCCAAATGTTGCTTTGGTCCTTACATCATATGGAGGCCATATTGGCTTTCTGGAGGGAATATGGCCAAGACAGTCCACTTACATGGATCGAGTCTTCAAGCAGTTTGTACAAGCCATAGTTGAGCATGGACATGAACTCTAGCATGTAGGTGTTTCTTGTCTGGACCACCATTTTACCACAGTGGCAAGTTCTGACAAAGGCAGCTCAGCTTAGTGCACAAATTTTAACTACTGTATATAAAGCAAATATGCCAGCAAGAGGATGAAGAGGTCCAGAATTATGTGCAAAAACTACTTTTTAAGGAAAAACTACTTTGTAGCAGGAAATGAAGTACAGTATATTAGATTTACTTATGTAGACCTTATTTTTAATATGCCTTACCAAGAATGACCTTAAATAAAGTAGCACTCTACATTCATTAAATTGCACTTAACCGAAACCATTGTGTAAACAGATTTTAATTCCTCAGGGTTTTAATTTAGGTTAGTACTTTTTTTTTCAGGTTACCCAATTTAAATGACTCGTTTCATAATATTTCAATAACTAATAAGATATTTTCAATGGATTTTGAAGTATGTTACATGTTGGCACATTCCTAAGGGTACTTATGTCTGTCTAATAATAAATGTAAAAATGAACTAAGAAGAAATGAAATGAAGTACATTTAATCTTTCACATCTTAGCTTTAAAAATATTGCAAAAGTATTAGACTGACTTCTATACTTGTTATTTTACCTTATGAGAGTTACTAAATTAGGACTGGTTTCCGTTTTATAATAATAATTATTTTTATTTACATGATTATTTTAAAATAGTGTATGTACATATATCTATTAAAATAAATTCTTCCATTTTAAACCATTACTATATGGGCTTTCTAATTATCTGACAACAACAAAGGAAACAAAGTGCTTTAGTGAGCACTATGATGTATAAAAACAATTTGGGGACAAATCGGTATGAAAGTTCAAAAGATTTTCCTTTTTAGTTTCCCTACTGCCAGAATACTTGGCCCCTTATTCAGATATTTCTTCCTCTTTCCTCCTTTTTCACCTGTTTGCAAATGTATTCTATACTTACATTGATCTTTATCACTAACTTTCCTCCTAAAACCTCTCCACCCCTACTACCTTCCCTATTATTATAGAGGGCAATTCCATCCTCTTCCCTCAGGCTTGCACCTAGGAGTCATCCTGACCTCCTCACTCTGTCTCACCCCATCCCACCCCATTGCCAGACCTGCAATATCTAAGCTGTTGTTAAGGCCCATCCATTTCACCTTTGCAACCTCTCTTGAATCCAGCCCCCTTCCTTCTCTCTTCTGACCCTATCACCACTGGTGCTGATCCTCATCACCTCATGCCTTGGACTATTGCCATTAACTCCAGTGACTGCCTATTGCCTCCAGGATCGAGTTCAAAATGCTCTGTTTGGCATTCAGAGCCCTTCATATCCTAGCCAGGTTGTTATGGGAAGGCAAGAAGATGGATTGGGCTGATTAAGACCATTCAAAAAAATTTTTAATAGAATAAAATAAACCAACACACTGATCACATCTGAAAATGCATGCCTCATTCTGCACTTTGTAGTCATCATTTCTCTGGTAGGTCGTTTCTTCTTTTTCTTCCTCCTTCCCCCCTTCTCTACCTCCTCTCCTCCTTTATCTCTTCTTCCTCTTCTCTCTCTTGGGGAGTCACATATGGGTGCTCTGTCCAAAGGAATATAAATTTTGATTGCTTATACTTCACAGGGTACCTTGGGGTTTGGGGCTTAGATTTTTTTTTTTTGCTTTTTTGAGGGGGGAAGGCAGGGCATTTGGGGTTAAGTGACTTGTCCAAGGTCACACAGCTAGTTTTGTGTTAAGTGTCTGAGGCAGGATTTGAACTCAGGTCCTCCTGACTCCAGGGCCCCTGCTCTACTCACTGTGCCACCTAGCCACCTTTACAATTTTCTATCATTGTTTTTGTTTTTTAAAAAAACTGGGACAATTAACTCTTGTCTCGTGTAGTTTTCATTTATGATTTCTTGAAATAAAACTCTAGAAAACCAGGCTTTGTTAAAGCCCATGACGATTCAAAGGAAGTTACTTGACTATGCCTATAAACCCAAATCACTCTGGCTTTCACTGATTGGTCAATAATAGGTCCCAGCTCCAAGGCTCATTGGGTTTTGATGGCTCAGAAAGAGTATAAATAGTAACTGTTTCTGTTCTGGCTAGAAACCTAGGGTTTTCCCTTCCCAGACTGATTCTTTTATGTAGGCCAACGAGGCCATCTTTTACCTCAGTTCTTACCTAGCCTTTAATTACTGAATGGGCATTGCCTCAGATAAACTGAGATCTGGGAAAGACCTTAGCTTAAAAAGGTCACTACATCTAGTCCTCTTGACCTGTGACTTACCACTGACTCTAAAATTGGCTCTGGAGGAAAAAATGAAGCTGATAACTTTGCATACTGCCTCACTTAAATCCAATTCACTTGCAAGTCAAGATGTCATCCTCCTGACGTCATTCTTCAAGAACAAAGGACAAACCACAATGACAATAGGTCTCTGATACAAGAGGTCTCTCCTGTTCATTCCCTAACTTTGAGTAGCATCTACATGGATATTTATAGGGTAAGCAGTAATACCGCATCACTAAAAAGTGGAAGGATGTACCAGTTTATTATATGCTATATTTCTAAGTAGTTTCTTGAAGGGTATATTTGGAAAGACATGTTGAAACCAGGTTGCAAAAGACTTTAAGATTTAAACAGAGGGTAATAAGGAGCCACTGGAATTTACTGAGTAGAGGAATGGCATGGTCAGCCTTGCACTTAAGTAAAATCATTTTGGAAGCAGTGTGTAGGATGTACTGAACTAAGGAAACACTTGAGGCAGGAAAACTAATTAGGAAGTTGTCTCAAAAATCTAGGTGAGAAGTAATGAAGTCCATAACTAAGGTGGTAGCTATGTAAGTGAATGGGTCTGATGCAGGAGAGAATATATAAAGAGAAATGGTAAAGTTTGGCAATGAGGAGTCAAGGATACTGTGGAGGTTACAAACTTGGAGGACCAGAAAAATAGTGGTGCCTTTGACAGAAATAGAAAGATTTTGAAAATGGGAAGGTATAGGGATAAAAATAATGGGTTCTGTTTTGGACATGCCGAGTTTGAGATATCTTTGGGACATCTAATTTGAAATATTCTATAGGCACTGAACGGTGGGATTGAAGCAAGCTCAGGATTGACTCTCAGGTTAGATATGTAAATCTAGGAACAGACATGATAGTTAAATCCATGGAAGCTGATGAGGTTACTTAGAGTATAGAGAGAGAAGAAAAGAGGGCCTAGAAGAGAACTTTACATAATACTCCAGTTAGAGGGTATGATAGGGGTGATGAGCCACCAAAAGTCACAAAGTAAAAGCAGCAGTTGAATAGGAAGAGAACCGGAAAAGAGGAGTGTTATGAAAACTGAGGGGAAAATATCTGGGAAAAGAAGGTGGTCAAAGGCATCAAATGCAGTTAAGTGGGTTGAGAAGGATAAAGAAAAGACCATCAGTCTTCCTCCCAAGATAGTGCTGACGGCAAAGAAGGAAGCCTTTGTCCCCCCCAAGACAGAAGCCAAGTCCAAGGCCTTGAAGGCCAAGAAGACGATGCTGAAGGATGTCCATAGCCACAAAAAGAAGATCTGAATATTATCCCCCACCTTCTGGCGACCCAAGACACTAAGACTTTGAAGGCAGCCCAAATACCTTCAGAAAAGTGCCCCTTAGAGAAACAATCACTATACCATCACTACGTTTTCCTTGACCACTGAGTCTGCTATGAAGAAGATTGAGGACAACACCCTAGTCTTCATTGTGGATGTCAAGGCCAATAAGCACCAGATCAAACAGGCCATAAAGAAGCTGTATGACATTGACATGGCCAAGGTCAACACACTGATCCGGCCCAATGGAGAGAAGGCCTATGTCTGACTTGCTTCAGACTACGATGCTTTAGATGTTGCCAACAAAATTGGAATCATCTAACCTGTGTCCAGCTGTCCCACTCCACCTACAATAAAAAGTTTTCAAAAAAAAAAAAAGACCATCACATTTGGAAATGAAAAACCTTGGTAACTCTGGAGAGAGTAGATTCACTTGAGTGACAGGTTTGGAAGCCAGATGCAAAGAGTTGAAGAGACGGAGTGAGGACATTATGTTGATAGCTTTTCCTAGGAGTTTGCTGAGAAAAGGAGAGACAGAGGATGATAAATTGAGGAGATGGTGGAATGAAGGTTTTTAAGGGTGAAAACCTAGACATGTTTGAAAGTTATAGGGAAGGAAAGGTTGAAGATTTAAAGTGGGAGATAATTGCAGTTGCAATCTTCAGGAGAACGTAGGAAGAGAATGGGATTACACAAACAGAGAGGGGCTGATCTTGGCTTGGAGAAGGCCCCCTTTTTGTCAGAAACTGGAGGAAAGAATGAGCAAATGGGAGCCATAAGGAGTTTTGAGGTGAAGAGAATGGTAGAAAATGTTTAATGAATGATAATAAATGATTATTGCCTAAGAAAAAGGGAGTTTACATCAAATACCCTCAATTTTTTTAGTAAAGTTAAGAGGCAAGTTCCTTAGCTAATAGAAGTAAGAGAAAGGTGTGGGAAATTTAAGGAGGTAGTGAAATAGGGAATCAATTGGGAGAAATAAAATGACTACCTTTCTGCAGTGAGGACCGAGCCGTCAGCATAGTTGTGGGACTTCCTCCAGTTTTGTTAGCAGATGGTGAGGAATGGAGAAGGAAGATCGTGGGGAGTAATCCAAGGCTGAGGTTTCACAAGAGATGACTGGCAGTAGGACACTGTAAGATGAGCAGTTCATAGCTAGAAAACAATTCATCTGAAAAATATGAGGCTTTTTATGGGCTGTAACCTCCACACTACCAACAGTTAACAAGTGCCAAAGCTAATATGATGGTAAGTATTTAAAAAGACACAGTGGGAGGTAATAGGCTTGCTATGGTGTGCCTTAGTTAGACTACATTTGGAGTATTATGTTCACTGTGGGGTATATATTATAAGAAGGCCATTAATAAGGAAAATGCCTGGAGTGGGTTATATGTAGAAGTTGAAAAGCCTAGAAGTTATGTTATATAAGGATTTGGTTGAAGGAATTATGGATGTTTGACCTAGAAAAGAGAAGGCTTATATGGGCCATAATACTTGTCTGCAAATACTTAAAAAGATGTCATGTTGCAAAGGGATTAAAGGATATTTGGGCCCCGAGGGCATCATCAGTAGAAGTTGAAGAAAGGTAGTTTTTGGTTCCATCTGAGGAAGGATATCCTAGAAGTCAGATATCCACACACACAGGAGGCTGCTTCTTCAAACAGAGGTTGGATGATCACTTCTCTGGCAGGCTGAAGGGGGGTTTCTTTTCTCTGACATTACGATCCAACTCTCAGATCTTAAGGCAGTTAAAAAAAAACCTTCAAAGCAGTGTGAAGCCTTGGCTAAAGATACCAAATAGTTTAAAACTTTTCAGATTTTAGAGACAAATCTGGTAAGAATCTTTTCTTCTACAAATGTTGATTTTTTCTGCCCTATGCAGAATGTTATTGCATTTGTCTTTTTAATAAAGCTTTTAGTTTTAGGCAAATATCATGCTTGTTAGGTGTTCATTGGACCTTTTATGAAAGATGTGTTTCCATCCAGAGAAAGAACTAGAAAGAACTAAGTTTATATCCAGGTGGAAGCAAAATACCTGATCTTTTTCCTTCTCTTATTTGGTTTTCTGTCCTCTTTACCATTTTTCATTCCAGCTGGTACAATCCATCCTTATAACCTGACTAATGTCTAATGTGAAAGTATTTACAGATCCTATACTTGACTATGAGCCGCCATGGGGGGGGGGCAGGGGGGAGGGGGACTAAAAGTGTAGCCCGAGGAATTGTGGAATTGAATCCTGTAAACTAAAGGAAACAAACAAATTAAAAAAAAAAAAGAAAGAAAGAAAACAAGCACCCTCAGAGAGGGAAGTGGAAAAAAAAAAAAGAAAAGGAACAGGATCAAAGTAGAGAATAGAACAAGTGGGGGGTGGGATAGGATGGAGGGAAATCTAGTCAGTCTTTCGCAATATATCCACTATGGAAATGTTTTGCATAGCTACACATGTACACCCTATACTGAATTGCTTTTCTTCCCAGTAAGGGTGGGTGACGAGGGAGGAAGGGAAAGAATCTGGAATTCAAAGTTTTAAAATCAAGTGTTTAAAAAATATATATATATTATTATTATTATTATTTTACATGCAACTAGGAAATAAGATATACAGGCATTGGGGCATAGAGACCCACTGTGCCCTACTGGAAAGTTGGAGAGGGTATGGGGGAAGATATAGGAGAGAGCAGATTGGGGGAGGTGGATATTCAGTGTTATCGCTGTTTTGGGGTGGTGGGGGAAAAATGGGGAGAAAATTTGTAACTCAAAATTTTGTGGAAATGAATGATGTAAATTAAAAGTACACATAAAATGAAATCCAAAAAAAAGAGAGAATCCACAGTTACCTTTACACCATATTGTAGCATCAAAGTAGTCCTTGGTAGCCATTATACAGAATGACCCAAAAGTCTTAGTGGAGTTTTTTAGCAACTAAAGTTATTGATATCTATATACATATAGATATACACAGATACAAATATAGACATGTTATTGAACTATATATGTATGCTGAAATATCTGAGCTATATACACACATATATCTATGTATCTATATCCAGATAGAAACATATCTCAGATCTTTGCAATCTATATGTGTGTATAAAGATAGATAACACACACAGAACTTGACTAAAAATTATTTAATATTTATTTTATGAGAGTATGAAAAGCTTTGGTTTAAAAAAAGTTTGAGTATACCTAGAATATTGTTACTAGCTCTAAACTAGAGAATTTGGGGCCAAACTATTAGCCCATTCTGTCCTTCACAGGGCATGTAGATACATACTGCGGCCAGCGCAGTTAGTGGGCTAGTGAGTGGTGAGAATAACAAGACGGGAGTGTTATCAATAGTCTATTTATTACAGGATCATTTCATATAGAGCCAAAGATCCAAGGGGCTCACAGAGTTTATATGCCCCCCCAACAGAAGGTCTACATGACCCAAAAGAATGCGGACAATGTACAAGGACCCTCCCTTAATCTTGTTTACTATTTACCCTTGCGTAAGGTTAGTTATTTATTAGGGTAATATCGTAGGACCATACCTGGAGGGATAAACAAAAAAAGATTACATGCCCCCTTGCTTATTTGCCCTGTAACCTTGCAGGCAATTGTATAGGGCAGGGGAATATTCCTTTAGTGGGGCCAAAGGACCCCAAAAGTTCTCTACATCCAAACAAGTTTATATATCCTCCTCCTTATCTGCCCTGTAACCTTTCAGGTAATAATATAGGGGAGGGGAACATTTCATTAGCAGAGCTGAGGGACTCCTGAAAGTTCTCTATACATACACTGGCCATTAGCTACATAGAAAAGTCATATTTTTAATTTCCTTCCACCTGGTTCTTAGACCAAGTTACAGCCTTCTGAATTCATGGGACCCTGACTGGGTTTTTTTCTGTCCATGCCTATTCTGGGTGAGGCATCATAACCTAGCCTGTAAGAAAGGGATTAGGTCATTTTTCTAAACCATCAAGTTTCTTTAAAAAAATTGTAAGACTATGATTTGAAATATAATTGTGCTTGGCAGTTAGTTTATATCTTCAGATGAGAATATTCCTGAATTATGTCACCTTTCTATAATTTAGAAATTAATACTAATACTCTCTGCAAAAAATTCTCCATGAGAACAGCTAGGTGGCATGATGAATAGAGCACTGGCCCTGGAGTTAGGAGAACCTGAGTTCAAATCCAGCCTCAGACACTTACTAGCTGTGTGATGTTGGGCAAGTCACTTAACCCCAAATGCCCTGCCTTCCCTCCTCAAAAAAATTTTTCCATTGCATTTGTATTGCTTAATAATTTGCTAATGGGTAGTCATGGTCAATGTCATGCTCCTAATAAAAATTTTGAAAACACTGTTAATATAGCTTATTCTATTTCTTTACAAAATACATAATATTTAGGGTAGGAAAAAATCTTCCCTTAGTTTCATACTTTTTCTGTTTCTGAAATGAATAAAATTAAGAGCTATTAAGGAAGGTACTTAAAAAAACATATGATCAAATGATTTTTTTAAAGTCTAAAGGTTAGGTGACTCTTTTTAAGAGGCTTGTAGACTCTCACAAAGAAAACAGAAATATGAGAGTTGATATTTATTGAATTAAAAATAACTAGAGAGGTAAATCTTCTCATTATTTCAGAAGGCTGGTCCCATAAGGCTTAGTTCAATGGACCTTTAATGAGAAACACATTTCTGAAGGAGTACAATTGAAAATTACTGCCAAGATAATTTAATTCCTAGAATAACATAAAAATGTAATGGATTAAAAAAAACCCAATAGGCATTCAATAAATGCTTCAGATAGACTTGCTGGGAATTTAACCTAACATGAATGACCTGAAAATAATAATTCCCAAAAGCATCTTAATTTAATATAAAAGTGTCACCAATCATTAATTTTAATGTGAGAAAAAAACATTTTAAATTGCTACCAACCTCTTCTAAGAGCTTATACCCTCTGACAAAGAAAGGGACGTCAAAGAAAGTGTAAGGTTCTATCATGCAGTAATGATACATTTTGGGACTAGATTCAATTGTTCATACCATCGGAACATTAATGTTTTTCTGAAAAAAAATCTAAATATTAAATACTAAATATTAAGGGAAGCAGGAAGCTGAGAAGAATATTTGGTAGAAAACAGTGGTAGGGTTAAATAAACATAACTCTAGAATGTAATGAGATAAATCCCTGTAGAAAAAAATAAGATAAACTCCTAAAGAAAGACCAAAGGACCACAGAAACTGGATGTGGTGAGCAGGCAGCCCACAAAGCAACAATAGGCATGTTTTATCTATTATTAATTTACTGTTGCACATATGAAAATAGCACGGTCATTAAAAACTTAACTGTGATATATACATTTTACTATCTGTATGTTTATTTAAAATTTCATAAATAAAATTTATTTTTAAAAATCCCAATATCCCAATTCTCATCAGCTATGTTCTAAGGAAGTGTTATCTATGTGGATCTGCTCTTCCTCTGCCACGTCCTTGCCCTCACCCTTGCCCTCTTCCTGAAACTACAAATTCAAATCACAAATTAAATGTGCTTCTATTTTGAGTAAGTTATTTAGAAAAGAACATACCTATTGAGAATGATCTGAGGTATTTTAAAATAATTAGTTAAAAATATGATGAAATATTTTTTGACAATGCTTTCTAGAGAACACAGTATATCACAAACATGTATGCAGTATCCCAGGTATCATAGTTGGGTGGACTAAAAGTAGAAATACTTGTTTCTAGTCCTACCTGCAAATAAATTAACTTCTCTTTGAGACTCCATAAATTTTCTTAGTTGCAAAATGGTATTAATAGGGGCGGCTAGGTGGCGCAGTGAATAGAGCACCAGCCCTAGAGTTAGGAGGACCAGAGTTCAAATTCTGCCTCAGACACAACACTTACTAGCCAGGTGGCCTTGGGCAAGTCACTTAACCCTAATTTCCCTGCCTTCCCCCCTCCAAAAAGCAAAAAAAAATTTTTTTTAATTTTTAAAAATAGTATTAATAATTTGCTTATTTCAAGGTGTTGCATGGATCCAATGTAATTAGGAAAGGAAAAAATGCTTTGTAAATTGTAAATGTTCTGTACAAAGGTAAGGTATGATTTCCTTTTCAGAAATTTGGTGGAACAAAATGTTGCCTCTGAAAAGTCACTGCACTCTCGCCAAGCAATAATGTTTAAAGGTGAGTGGGATTCCAAATCCAAGAATATAAAGCCATTCTTAAAACATACTATAGGTAGAAAATGCTAAGAGCAAGGAACCTGGAGTCAGGACAACCTCAGTTCAAGTTCAACCTTAGACACTTACTAGCTGTTTGATCCTTTTGTTAATTAACTACTGTCTGCCTCAATTTTGTCATCTGTAAAATTGGAATAACAACAGCACCAATCTCCCAGAATTGTTGTGAGGATAAAGTGAGATAATAAGCCTTTATTAAATGGCTATATAAATGCTAACTATTATTATTGTTGTTATTATTGTTGTACAAGGCGCTCACTTTTTCGAGTTACTTTTAATTGATGGAGAGTTCCTCCTTATATAGTATAAAATTTACCTCTCTGTAACTTACAATTACTGGTCCTTGTTCCAGTCTGGAATAGATACAGTAAGTCAGGTTCTTCTTCTACATTCCAGTCTTTCAGATATTTCAAGAGACCTACCATTTTCTTTCCCTCCACTCCCCACCTGATATCTTCTCTTTTCTAGGCTAAACATTTCTAACTCTTCTAACCTTTCTTAAAATAATGTGGTCTTTAGATCTTTCCCCATTATGGTCACCTTCCCCTGGAAATGGTTCAATTTATGAATGTCTTGTTTTTAAAAGAGAAGTACAGAACTAAATGTAATACTTTAGCAAAGATTATACACCCTTAATCCCTTATTTCAAATCTGCTCTTGAGTTAATTCCACAATCCTTCACCTTAACATGCTCTTAGGCAGTAGTTATTCTTCCCAAATTGATACTATTATAATATGCAGTACTTCCTATTTAAAATAACAACATTTAAGTTTTGCTACATATTTAAATTGTGTCATCTCCTTGCCCATCCCTCACAAAGAAAAATATCAGCTATTATTATCTATAAAATGTAATGCCATTGCAGTTAAATAATGGAGAATATAAACTCCTTTCAGGGACTGTCTCACTTCTGTATTTGTATCCCAATCACACATGGAATCAGAGATTCAGAGTTAGATGGGCATCCTTTTTACAAATGAGGAAACTGAAGTCAAACGAGTCCATCTCAATGGTAAACATTGGAGGTGAAATCTGAATCCAAGTCCTTGGGCTGTGGAGTCAATGTTATTTCCACTGTCCCAACAGCAGGTACTTATAATAAATGCTGTTGAATGATTAATCATAATGCAATAAGTGCAAAGTTCCTCCCATTGCCTGTCTTGATTAGTTTCTGGCTGCAATCATGAGGGAATATTTTCTTCCAAAGACTCCCTATTTTCACAGGTAGCTTCTCTCCCTCTCTGTATCTACTATATTCACAAACTGTGCTAGCAGTACACAAATGATTTTCATTGCAATGTGAGGGAATTTCAGAGTATAAACTACATCCAGCTGAATGAGATTACAAGTAGAAAGCTTCCATTTTATTTTTCTTTGAAAACAAAGCATTAAATAATCTTTTCCAGGTGTTTCCTTTTTACACTCTTTTTCTGGATCACCTGCCTGGACTCATTGCCCTTTTCTGAAAGGCTATAGGGCTTTGACCACCAAGCCAATAGGCATTCCCTCCCTCTGTGGGGTACCTGAGTTCTTTCCTGTCTGGGTTCCGATTTGAAAATGCTCTCCTTCTTATCATTTAACCAGACCGCTTAATTGGTGTCCCCTGGACGCTGACTGACCTTTCTATTGACACCCTTACTTCATTGAGCGGAGGCAGGAAGAAAAGAGCCAATAGGATAAGTAGCAAGGTGGAATGCGATAGGCATGCAGAGGAAATAAAGTTACCTCCTCATGGGTATGAGTACCCCTAGTTTCTCTTTCTCTTTCATCCTTTACATAGCTAAGTGACATAGTGAACTGAGTACGGTACTGGATTTGAACTCATTTCAAACCCTCCCTCATTTATAAAGTAGAGATAACAACAGCACCTGCCTCCCACAATTGTGAGGATCAAATGGAACAACGCATCATGCGTTATGTAAATACGTTTCAATTAATTTTAATTAATGCCTTTATGTTTGACTAATTACTTAGACCACTCCTCTACTCCTCCTTATCCTAAGTTCTTTTATTTTTCGGAACTCCTAGTTTCTATTAAGGCTTTTAACGGCCTTTCTAAAAAGCTATTTTTTTCAGAGCGGCTAGATGGTGCAATGAATACAGCACTGGCCCTGGAATCAGGGGATCTGAGTTCAAATTGGGCCTCAGACACTTAACACTTACTGGCTGTGTGACCTTGGGCAAGTCACTTGACCCCAACTACCCTGCCCTCCCCCCTCCAAAAAGCAAAAAGAAGAAGAATATTTAAAGATAAAACTAGAGGAAGCACAACAAAGAGATGAAAAATTAAAGGGGGCTGCTAGGTGGTGCAGTGAATAGAGCCCCAGTCCTGGAGTCAGAAGGACCTGAGTTCAAATCTGGCCTCAGACACTTAACACTTACTAGCTGTGTGGTCTCGGACAAGTCACTTAATCCCAATTGCCCTTCCAAAAAATATATATCTTTTTCCACTTATTATTTTTTTGTTTATTTTTAGCTTTCAACATTCATTTCCACAAGATTTTGAGTTACTAATTTTCTCCCAGTCTTTCCCCTACCCCCCACCCCAAAATAGCAAGTCTACTGAATACCCCTTCCACTGATATGCTCTCTCTTATACTCTCCCCCATGCCCCCCTCTAACTTTCTAGTAGGGCAAGATGGATTTCTATACCCCAGTGCCTGTATATCTTATTTCCCAGTTGCATATAAAAAACAATTTTTTTAACATTTCTTTTTAAAACTTTGATTTCCAGATTCTTTCCCTTCTTCCCTCCTCACCCATCCCCACTGGGAAGACAAGCAATTCAATATAGGTTGTACATGTGTACTTATGCAAAACGTTTCCATAGTAGATGTATTGTGAAACACTGACATATTTCCCTCCATCCTATCCTGTCCCTCACTTATTCTATTTTCTACTTTGACCCTGTCCCTTTTCAAAAGTGTTTGCTTCTAACTACCCTCACCCTCCCTTCTATCATTCCCCCTCTTATCTCCTTCCCCCCTACTTTCCTGTATGGTAAGATACCCAATTGAGTGTGTACATTATTCCCTCCTAAGCCAAATTCAACGAGAGAAAGATTGACCCATTCCCTTTCACCTTCCTGCTCCTCCCCTCCATTGTAACAGTTTTCTCTTGCCTCTTTTATATGAGATAATTTACTCTATTCTATCTCTCCCTTTCTCATTCTCTCATTATATTCCTCTCTCACCCCTTAATTTTATTTTTTAGATAACATCCCATCATATTCAACTCATACATGTGTATACATGTACACACATATATTTATACACACATATACCCTCCTATATAAACATAAATATGTATGTATACATATATATACATATAAGTTACAACATGGGTCCTTCTGTGATAATCTGAGAAGATCTAAAGGAAAATCCAAGGATGAGGTTTGGTCCCTGGGAACAGTAAATGCCTCTAAGCTATGGTCTGCTGAAACAAGGAACAGCAAACCCTGGGGTCAGCTGAGTTGGGAGGCTACCTCAGCCCCAGCCACAGGAACTTTTATCTTGGGGACAGACAGTAAGGGGAGTCAGGGTTTCAGTCAAGGAGGATTGAGGGAACCTCTGCTGACAAGAAACAGCACACCCAGCTGTGCTGAGAAGAGCAGCAGGGGTGAGGAGGAATCAGCACACTTCCAGTGAGTGCAGAAGCCCCTGGCTGTGGGCCCTTAGAGGATGCTGGAGGTTTGGCTTTGGTTTCAAGCTAGAGGGGAGAACTGAAGATCTGAGGCCAGAGGCACCATCCCCCATACTCCAGGACTAGAGGTGATTACAAAAATTAAGCTATTATTACCAAAAAATGCACAGGCAAAAGAGAAAGAATCCAACCATAGAAAGCTATTATGGGAATAGAGAACACCCCAAAGAGTAACATCGAATGGCCACTTGCCCAAAAAGAATTTTATAGGAGAACTTAAAAAACGATTTTAAAAATCAAATGAGAGGGGTGGCTAGGTAGTGCAGTGAGTAGAGCACTGGCCCCAGAGTCAGGAGGACCTGAGTTAAAATCTGGCTTCAAACACTTAACACCAAAAAAAAAAAAAAAAACTAGCCATGCATGTGACCTTGGGCAAGTTGCTTAACCCCAAACTGCCCTCAAAAAAAAAAAGCAAAAAAAAAAAAAAAAAATTAAAAAATTTGTTTTTAATCAAATGAGAAAAATGGAGGAAAAACTAAAAAAAAAAAAAAGAGTAATCCAAGAAAAACAAGAAGATTATGAAAAGAAAGTCACCTGATTAGAAAAGGAGATCCAGCATCTTAAAGAAGAAAATGACAACTTGAAAATTAGAATTGGGCAAGGAGAAGCCAATGAAGTTATAAGAGATCAAGAAATAATAAAACAAAATATAAAGAACAAAAAAATAGAAGAGAGAATAAAATATCTCATCAGAAAAACAACTGATCTGGAGAACAGAAAACAAAAGAATAATTGGACTACCTGAAAGCTATGATTTAAAAAAAAAAAGAATCTTGATACAATAATACAAGAAATAATTAAAGAAAATTGCCCTGAAGCCTTAGAACAAGGTTGGGGGGGAGGGGGAGGGAAGAAGAGTAGAAATAGAAAAAATCCATTGATCACCTCTTGAAAGAGATCCTATGAGGAAAACTCATAGGAATATTATAGTCAAATTCTGAATCCCCCAGCTCAAAGATAAAATATTAAGGGCAACAATAAAAAAATTTAAATATGACAGTGCTACAATTAGAATCACACAAGACCTAGCAGTGGGGACACTAAAGGACTGCAGGTCTTGGAACACTATATATGGAAGAGAAAACAATCAGAGTTCTGGTCAAAAATATCATATCCAGCAAAGCTAAGCATAATCCTGAATGAAAAAAAAAAATGGACATTTGATCAACTGTCAGACTTTCAGGACTTTGTTAAAACACACACACATACACACACACACACACACACAAAAGGGATTTAATAGAAGATTTGACATACAAGAGCC
The DNA here is from genome assembly GCF_028583685.1 of Petaurus breviceps papuanus. Taxonomy (NCBI): domain Eukaryota; kingdom Metazoa; phylum Chordata; class Mammalia; order Diprotodontia; family Petauridae; genus Petaurus; species Petaurus breviceps. Next base: position 35,563,062 of record NW_027186304.1, on the reverse strand, counting down.
AAGAGAGGTACATGCCAAATATGGATTACAAAGGATTCAATAAGGACAGACTATTATGTATGTAAAATGTAAAACGTTTATCTAAGCTTGTCATTAGCAATTGGGTATTTTGTAGGAAAGATTGGGGTAGACCTGAGTATGTTATGAATTTAAAAAGTAAAACTACCTAGGAATAGTTAAAAAGAGTAATTATCTTATACAAATGAGGTGTGAGAGGACGAAGTGACACAGAAGAATTAGATAGGAGAGGAGGGCTGGTAGTTCTGGGAACCTACTTTCATCGGCAATGGGTTCAAGAGGAAACATTATATATATATATATATATATATATATATATATGTGTGTGTGTGTGTGTATATATATATATATGTGTGTATATATATATATATATGAGTATAAAAATCTGAATTCAGAAGAAATAAAATGGTAAGAGGATAGGGAGGGGGAAGATAATAAGGGAGGGATCTCTGGAGGGGAGGGTAATAGAATAGGTTAGAGGGGGAGTATAGAAGGTTGTTTAGATTTATGGGAATAGGAGGGTAGGGGAGGAAACCTTAGAGGGGGAGTAAACCAAGTAATAGGAGGTCAAGGTATAAGGTAGAAGTAAACTAGAGGAGTCAGGAAGGATAGGAAACAAGAGACACCCACAAACATAAAAACAAAGATCAGGTGTAGAATTTGTTAGGGAAAGTATATGTGTGTATATATATATATATATATATATATATATACATATATATATATATGTATGTATACATGAAGGTATGTGTATATCCATATCTATATCTAAATATATCCACACTTAATGGTAGTCTGGGGGGGAGAGAGCAGAAGGGAGGAAAAAAAGAACAAAATAAAAAGTGCACAACAGAACAAAAGAAAACTTACAAGGAGGCAAAAAAAAATTGGACAGCTCTCAACACAATGGGAAGTATTTATCATACAGGTTTTCTTGAAATGAAAATTTATTGCTGTGTATTTTGAGTCTTCTCCTATGTTATGCCATGCATATGACATGGTTTTTTCCTTTTCTTTGTATTTAAGTTTATTATATGTTTCTTTTTCTTTTTTCTGTATTTGAATTCTGGTGTTTGAGTCTAAAATAAAAAAAAAATAATGAAGAAAGTTTTTAAAAGTATGCTTCAATCTACATTCAGACTCCATTAGTTCTTTCTCTGCAGGTGGAGAGAATTTTTCATCATAGGTCCTTCAAAACTGAAAGAATCTATTTAGATAATCTACATTGTATAAGTAGGAAACTATGAGGATAGAATGTTCTTTATAGTTTTTGTTGAAAACATTTGTTTCTTTGTTACAAGAAAAGGCTTAAAGTGAGTTGAGGGAGCTAGATCTGGAAATGACTGTGATGTAAAAATAAAAGGTATAAAATAAACTTACCTATAGAATAAATTGATTTCCTGTCCCCCTCCACTCCCCCCCCCCCAAAACTTACAAAGCTGAATTTGATAAACATTTCCCTAGATCTAGTCAAGTAAATCACTCCAAATTTACCAGGATTATTGAATGTTTTCATCACAAACATGTACCAAAATGATGAAGAAAAGAATTCCTAGAAAAACACTCGAGTGAATTTTTTTTCTTGATAGACATTTTACAGAGAGGTTTGGATATTGCATTATGCCTCAAGGCAATACACAAAAAGGATCTGTAGACCTAAATGAAGTCCCTGGCAAGGAATCAGTTAACTTAACAAAAATTATCCATCACTCACTCTACAATATGACTAGCCTATCTCTCTTCTGATCATTTACCTCTGATGACATTTTTAATGTTGCTTTCACTGAAAAATTCTTTGTTGGTAGCATGTTATAGCTTGGTCATGCCCACCACATGACTTTCCATTGCCTTTTGTGTGACCTGTAAGACACTATGGTGTTCCATGATTTTCACATAATATCAACATAAAAATAGCAATATTTTTAAAATGACCCTTTGTTTGACAGTTTGAGGTCATTAAAAGCACTGTAGAGTTCACCAAAGGCAAGACAACCCACTTTCTTCCTGTTCAATTCCAAGACCAGATGACTGTCCATTGAAGATTAAAAATATCTCTGTATGTATACATATATGTATGCATGTAATATACTAACAAAAGGGCTCTACAGATTGGCTAAGGCAGTTAGATGGCTCAAGTCTCAGACACTTACTAGCTGTGAGATACTGTGCAAGCCACTTAATTCTGTTTGATTCAGTTTCCTGGTCTGTAAAATGAGCTTGTCCAAAAAAAACCTCATATGGGTCATGAAGAGTTGGACGTGACTAAAACAAGTGAACAACAAAAAAGGGCTTGGCTGTCCATTAAAGACTGAGCAAGAGGCATACTTCCCTTGTTTTGTTTTGTTTTTTTCTCCTATGTTGATAGGACAACATTTTTGGAGTAATTATGGTTCTCATAAGGAAGCTCTGCAAGATTCCAAGACATAGGGCAATCAGCACACCATGTGGAGTAATAACAAGCATTTATACAGTACTTTAAGATTTGCAAAGTGCTTTCCAAAATTATCTAATTTTATCCTTATAACAACCTGAAAGATGGGTATTATAATTATACCCATTTTAAAGATGAGGAAACTGAGGCAGGCAGGAACTTTTAGACTTGCTCAGGGTCAAACTCTAGTTAGCCTTGGAAACTGAATTTGAACGCATCTTACTCCAAATCCAATGCTTTGTCCACAGCGCCATCTAGTAGCCAAATTGAGAATAGAAGCAAGTTGAGTACACCCATTTAAAGATTCTGTACTAGAAAAATTGTTCAAATACCTTTGAGCACATTTCTCCCTGTTTTATGATTTGATATCAATAATCAGAGGATCAAAAAAATAAAGTTATCTCTGTTAACATCTCCATATATTTTGTGTGATTCTGGTATATACTGAGAAACACTGATGGAGGAGGAACCTTAAGAGTCTTTACCAAATCAAATGCTTTTTAAAATATTAAACAAATAACCACGACACGATATTATGTTTTCTAGACTTTAGTTAATTATGTGACAAAAGGCATGATTTCCTATAGATTATCATTTGTAAAAATCTTATTCCTTTCTCATACCTTTAACAAGGATGTCCCCTATGAAAAGAAGGGAAAAAGAATATGCATTTATATAGTACCTACCATGTATCAAGCACTGGGCTAAGTGCTGGGGATACAAAAGGAGAAAAAAGACAGTTCCTGTCCTCAAGGACCTCATGATCTAATGTGGGAGAAAAAATGCAACCACACACACAAACAAAATTATATACAGGAATATTAAATCATTTGATCCTTACAACATCCCTAGGAGGTGGGTGCTCTTAACCCCATTTTACAGGTGAGGAAACTAAGGCAAGCAATGTGTTCAGGGCTACACACACAGCTAGTAAGTGTATGAGGCTTGAACTCAGCTTTTTCTGACTCCAGAACCAGTCACCTATTTACTGTGCCACCAAATGCCTCACAAAAATCTAGGAGACTACTCTCATAAAGATTTTAACTGTAAAAGTTGGTATTTCCATCAATAAAGTTTCCATAACTGCTTGACTTAAGAAACATCAATATGCATTCTACACCTTTCCACCCCACCCCTCAAGCCTTGGTGTTCTCTCCTCTTTCAAGTGACACTCCCAGCACAGGCTTCCTCTGGGTACTCTAGTCTGATTCCACTGTTCTTATCAACATTGATTTCACTAATGTCATTTCTATTTCCTCATGTAATACACTGAGATTTGTATAGAGTCCAAATATGTTGATTACACTGTTATTGATAGACAATATAATTTCTTTCTTTCTTTCTTTTTGCTTTTTGGAGGGGCAATTGGGGTTAAGTGACTTGCCCAAGGTCACAAGGCTAGTTTTTGTCTTAAGTGTCTGAGACTGGATTTGAACTCAGGTCCTCCTGACTCCAGGGCCGGTGCTCTATGCACTGTGCCACCTAGCCACCCCAACAATATAATTTCTAATAAAAAATCTGACCAGTCTTGTTTTTCATCCTTCCGGTTTCATCTTTAAAAACCTCCAGGATGATAGGGCTTAGATAAGTCTCTTACTAAAGTACTCTGAAAACTTGTTTTCCCTCCTATTCCCTAGTTCTCATCACTTTGTAAGGTGATATTGTTTAGAAAATTCCACTTTCTTCAATTCAATTAAACAAACAATGATTAAGATTCAAATACTGTGCTCGATGCTAGGAATATGGAAACAGTAGCAAAACAGTACCTGCCTTCAAGGAGCTTGAAATCTATCCTATCTAGAAGATTTTTATCATTTATAGTCTAAAAGTGCTGTTCTTGGCTGTCCTCTCTCCTCACATAACAAGGTTATAGGTCTCCTTACTGTGGCAATTGATTTATAAAAGCTAAAGAGCCTTAGGAAATTGTGACAGAATGTCAGTGTATGTTCTTTTATCGGCTGCCCATTTTTCATCATCAGTAGCTTTTAAAAATTTGATTTGCCTCAGCTGAATAGCATATTTTCTCATTTGTATTCTTCCTTTAATGATTTTGATCTTTACTGTAACTAGTTGATGGTGAGGTTACAAATAGACAGCTGATTCATGAATGACTCACAAAAAGGTAGCCAGTTGTTTCCTGTTTTTTTAAAATACAATCAATTTCACTGTTTGCGATCCTATTTGGAACTTGCCATGATCAGTACTGCCTCTTTTCTTGAAGAAAATATTCATGATTAATTAAGCATGAGACTTCTGTATCTACAAGTCCATGGACTCATATCTTACTCCTGAATCAATTTTTCCAACATATTTTTCATCAACCTCCCCTGTCCACCTTCATACTGAAGTGTGGGGACAGTCTTTAAATATTGAAATATACGATGATTTTTAAAAAATATTTTATTGATAACTTTTGTTTTTTATATCACTAATTTCTCTCAACTTCCTTCCCCCTCCCAGAGAGGCACTTCATATAATAAATATTTTTAAAAAGAGGAAGGAATTAAAAGTGCTATTTTAATTTAACTTAAAAATCTTCCTAGAATTTCTCTCTTCATTCTTTATAACAGAAATTAGTGCATAAGCTACCATTATCTTCATAGTGTTCTTTTTTGCAAATGTTTATCAGCAAGACCAGATGAACAAATGTCCTATTAAGTTTTGTTTTTTGTAGTCTCTGAATGCATGATAAAAACCGACTCTATATACTGCTTTATTTGTCCCTCCAAGGATAGATAACCTGTGAGCAATCTGTCCATTTAGCTGCATCTCTACAGTGAGCATATCAAGATTTTTATATCTTAATTCCTCCAGAAGCATATCTATATTGTTGGTCATGGGACAAGCATGCTACATATATAGCATCAATAGCTAAGTTCATGTTTACAGAAGGTGTAGTAGAGGCTGGAGGATTCTCAGTGTCCTTCTGCCCCCCTTTTCTCCTACTCTGTCACTACTACTGCAGAAACAGAAGAGGATCACAAAGAATGGGGGCCATTTTTTATTGGTTCTTTCTTTTATACATTGCCATCACCAAATGATCAGACTGCTGGTGATAAGCTTTTGTGTACCTCAGCCTGGTTCTCTGAAAGCAGACATGGTATTTGTGGCCAATACCACCTTCGAAGTGTTTTCAGCATGGCCAAATGTTCCAGAGATTCCCCACTGTCTTCTACAACTTAAAGTCACCTCTACACCATGGTCCTCTATGCTCTAAGGAGCATCAGGAAGCAATCAAGTCCACCTTGGTAACGCTCAAAATAAATTGCTATTTCTGTAATAAACATATAGTAAAAACATAAACAGATTGCACAGTGGGATAAGAGAAAAAATTCTTGATTTTTTTAAAGATAAAATGAGAACTTGGAAATGGATCTCAAATGTAAACTTTAAAGTTAGCAGTTTATTTCAGATGTGATTTTAATACAAAATAATTTACCATATAAAGTACTACTCATAATAAAAATCTGACAAGCGACTCCTACCTCAATTGTTTGATAACTAAACTACTGAGGAATATCCTAAAGAATTCTGTTTTCTCTTTCCTTTGTCTGAGGCCCTAAAAATCCTAAGACAGTTCAAAAAAAGGTTATAACTGAGGTACTCAATCAAAATCTTTCCAACCAAAGGTTTTATTCTAATAAATTAGGAAGCTCTCATGTAGAATCTGATATCTAAAACATACAGGGAATGACACATATGAAACCAAAAGCCATTGGTCAAAGGATATGAACAAACAGTTCTCAAAAGAAGAATTGCAAATTATTAACAACCATATAAATATTGTTCCATCACTTCATTCATGTAAGAAATTGGGTTCAGTCACTCCCTTAAGAAACAAAACTTTAACTGAAGTAAGTGAAGGAAGCCTTTATTTACACTCCTGAGCAGAAGCATGGCATCCCATAGGGATGCATACATACATACACACAGAAGCTAGAATGAGCTTTCTATGGATTACTCCCTCCTGGTCCCTCCCTTCAGAGCTGGGATTGGTCCCAGCTCTTCTGGGTTACAATCTTTCTAACCTACCCATTACAAGGAGCAATAGTTCCTTGACCTGTTCCCTCCTCCTAAACATGGGTCAAGATGTGTCCCATGTTCAGAAAACGGAGGGATAATCTATGCATAGGTGTGTAAGTTAATATGCATGAAGGCTATTAGGCATGTGTAGTAGTTAGGCCTCAGTGACCAGTCACATGAACCCTCCAGTTCGAGTCATGCCACAAGTTTCACTCTCTCTGAAGTCCTTGAGCTAGGATGCCCTGACCATCATTCTTGCAAGACAGAATGTGCTTATCTGCTAACACTGTATCCCTTAGCAAACTCCTTGTATGGCAATATCTGTGGAAGCAGGACTCCATATATCACAATTAGTGATCCGAAATCAAAACATCTCTGAGGTTTCATCTCACACCTAGCACATAGATAATGATAACAAAAGAGAGGAATAGTTGATATTACCGTGTTTCCCCGATAATAAGACACTGTCTTAATTTTTTTGGACAGAAAAACACCAGAGGGCTTATTTTCAGGGGAGGGCTTATTTTAATGAACATTGACAGCAATTTTAATAAACAGGTAAATGTGAACAAAAAAATGTACCTTTATTGAATAAGCAAATCACTGGGGAAGAACAGGATGACGCGCTCACTGCTGCAGCTCTGATTGGATGCAGCTTGGAGCGTGGTGTGCATTTCAGGGGGGGGGAACGGTGCATACAGAGGGTACCGTAATGTAGCGTGTAGCTCAGGGGATCACCTTCACTACAGTAGCAATCTCAATAGGGCTTATTTTCGGGGGAGGGCTTATTTTAGAGGAATCTTACACAGTAAGGGGAGGGCTTATTTTCGGGATAGGTCTTATTATCGGGGAAACACAGTAGTAGAGTTGTGGAAAGACGCACACACTACTAATACAATGTTTATGAACCTGAGAATCAGTCTAGCCATTGGCACAATACTAAGAAAGTGACTAAAATGTTCATACCCTTTGACCCAGAGATTTTATTGCTTTGTACTTCAAGAAAGTCAATAACAAAAGGAAAAGACTCCAGCGGTTGGTTGAAAAACATGATCAACTGTTGAGGGCCAATGTGAGGCAATCCAGTCATGGGTAGAGCCTGGACCAGGATTCCCCTGGACCCTGATCCCCATTTGGGCTAATTATGGCTCAGGGTGTTGGCTCACCATCTTTCCATGGCTAGCAAGGAAACAGGGCGTGATTACCAAGAAGTGACCCCCAAAGATTGCACAGCCACCAGTAATTAAGTACAAGCTGGTTAATCATTTTTTCCACGAGAAAAACCAGATGCAGGGGGTAGCTAGGTTGCACAGTGAGTAAAGCACCAGCCCTGGAGTCAGGAGGACCCAAGTTAAAATTCAGCTCCAAAAACACTTAACACAAAAACTAGCCGTGTGACTTTGGGCAAGTCACTTAACCCCAATTGCCCTACCTTCCTCCCTCAAAAAAAAGCTCCCACCCCCCAAAAAAAAGGAAAAAAGAAAAACTGATTGCAACATCCTTTGTTATAAAAACTCTTGCCCCAGAATAAATAAATGGACTACCCTGATAGTTCCCGCCTGGCTCAAGTCGTATTTTATTGCCACACCCCCTCGTTCAGGTCCTGAGCCCCTTAGGTTCAGGCATCAATTAACCATTCTTTATAGAGTAGGTAAGAGTTAAATACCTTTGTAGGGTGCTGAGTATGTTTTTAGCAGTTACAGACAGGCTCCTTTCTCATATATATTGTGGAGGTCCTTAGGTCCCTCTCATTTCTTTCCTTCTTCCACTGATCTCATAGCAATCCACCCTGGCCTTTCTCTTCCCCTCCTTAACCCCTTTATTATTAACTGTGCAGCAATTCCTAAACCTTTCCTCTCCAATTCCACCTAAGAATCACTAGAGTTAATTCAACAGAAGAGAAAAAATTTTTATATTAACCCTCCCAAATACCAGATTTACTTTTTTGAAAGTAAAACAAATAAAAAATTAAACATAGTAAGAAACAAAAACTTATAAACAAAATAAGAATTACAAATGAGCATCACATTGACCCCTTACCATAAAAAAACCAGTATAATTTACCAATGTATAGTCCTTGACTAAAATAATGACAAATCGGGGCGGCCAGGTAGCACAGCGAGTGAGAGCACCGGCTCCAGTGTTGAGAGGACCTGGAGATCAAATCCCGGGCTCAGACACTTAGCACCCACCCAGAAACACCTGGCCGTGTAACCTTGAGCAAGTTACTTAACCCCAATTGCTTAGGGGCGGCCAGGTGGCTCAGTGAGTAAGAGCACCGGCTCCAGTGTCGGGATGACCTGGATCAAATCTGGGCTCAGATACTCAGCACCACACCCAGAAATAACTGGCCGTGTAACCTTGAGCAAGTTACTTAACCCCGATTGCTTATCAAAAAAAAAAAATAATGACAAATCTCCTCCATGAGACTGTGAGCTCTTGGAGAGAAGAGACCATCTTATGCTCCTCTTGTATCATCAATGCTTTGGCACAGTGCCTGGCACATTAAATAGGTGCTTAATAAATGCTTATTGACTAAGTGACAAATCTACCTATAATTCAGTTAGAAGGATGCTGATGTCTACCATGAAAAGACCCCAACACTAGTCTTGAAAGACAATCTTATCTTTTCCCTAATTTAACCATCACTGATTAAAAAACTATACAGACTTCCCATTGTGAGAAGACCCCAATATCTCGTGAAATATATATATTAAAAATATAAATAAAATATAAAATATATAAAAATAAATGCAACTACCTTAATAGCAATTGGGGGAGGAAAAGCTGTGTTAGTCAAATTAAAAAAATTTCCATTTATTTCTTAAATTATTGCATCTCAATTTTTTGTAATGTTTATCAGGATCACAAAACTATTGTACAAGCTGAATCCTTGCTCTAAACCATATAAATAGATTAGAGATTAATAACCTTTCAAAAGGGGTATGCCAGTAACTGTTATTGTCATTGAGTCATTTCAGTTCTGTCTGACTCCTCATGACCCCATTGGGGTTTTCTTGGCAGATACTGGAGTGGTTTGCCATTTCCTTCTCCAGTTCATTTCATTAGATGAGAAAATTGAATATTTGTGATGGGATTTGATTTTCTTGTATTATCAATGGGCATGGGAAGAGCAGGGGGTGTGATAGTAATGGCAATTAAAGATTCCCCTGTATTGGCTTGGTTTTCAAATTGATTGTATTAAAACCCAGAGTTTGTTAATCCCACCTGTGGGATGGGCTTGTTGATGTGAAAAGAAAGTCCTGAAGTGGGAGGAGCTGGTGATGTAGATTTGGAGAGACAGGAGAGAGGCGGAAGATCTTTTTGGAAGCAGCACCTCGTGGAGAGAGAGAGACTAAGAGAATTGCTGGTGGCCGATTTGAATTGCCCTGGACTTTTGAGACCTGCCCCCTGAGCTGCCAAGGACTGAGGAGACATGGCTGTTTTGCTGGTACTTTGTCTGTCTGTTTTGATGTTGTTTTGCCAGACTTGTCCACTGGTGAAAGACAGTCCTTTTGTTGAAGAAGTCCTGGAACCTGGCTGTTCGCTAAGAAGCCCTGAGACTGTCCTGCAGACAGAGAGTGAATACTGTCCACTGGTGAGGGACAGTACTGTTGTTGCAGGGGTCTGGGAGCCTTTCTGTTGGTTCAGAAGCCCTGAAGAAGGATTTTCTTGTTGTATGTTTACAGAAATCCTGGGAGAGGACTTTGCTAATGTGTTCAGGGGTTCTAGGACTGTTCTACAGACAGAGGATAAATTCATGAAGGGACTGGCAATGTATCTTATGGCCTTGCTAAGCCTTGTCTCCCCAGGAACTAAGATTGCTGAGAACTTGCCTCGTGTCAAGATGAAGAAAAGACCTCCATTTGGGTATTAAGTGCTGTGTTTAAACTTGATGTAACTCTGGGGTAGATTGTGATCCAGGGGGTGGGGAACTTTTGACCTTATTGTGCTCTGTGATTGACAAATGAAGGTACTTTACCTATGTTTGGAAACTAATCTCCATTTGAGAAGAGGAGTTTTGTGGTGGACTTAATTAAGGTATAGCCTAGGGGTGGAGTAGTATTTAGAACAGGGACTTTGTAATTGATTGAATGATTGGAAGATCCTGGGGTGGGGTAGTCCTTGGAGATTATTTAATCACACTTAGTAAATGCTGTAATTTGGAATGATGTCATGTTTTGATCTTCTCTGTTCTTGGTTTGTCACTGAATAAAATAGAGAGCACCTATGCTGGTATTTTGAACCTGGGAAGATTGCCTTTGCTTGGCATTGCATTACAGGGGGAGGGAGAGAATTTGGAACTGAAAATAAAGTTGAATTTTAGAAAGTTTATAAAACAAAAAAGGAGGGCATGCCCAGGTTCTCACTACTTGCTGGGAGTGGGGATGTCAAAGATAATAGATGACTATAGAATGAAGAGAAGGGACTATTATTAGTATATAGAAGGAGGGTTTTATGGCAACTGTCTTTCCTGCTGCTGATTTCAGTCCATAATGACATACCCTTAGTTTGACAGATATTGCAAAACACTGATCTAGACAAATAGTAAGACATATAACATTGCCTTGTTTGATCTATTCATACCTCTCTGGTCTGGATCCCCTTTGGATAGACAAAATGAGATATATAAAGGGAAAAGCTGGGGAAACGAACAGAAGTTATCTTTGTATTAGAGCTAATATGAACTAATTTCTTCAACATTCACATTTTCATTTATCTTATCTCAGTCCATTCTGAAATATGAAGCTGTACTAAACACGTAACCACTGAAAAGTTTGGCCTATCTATACAAGATTATAGATTTAAAGGTGAAAGGAATCTGGGAGGCCATTAAGTTCAATCTTCCTACCTTTTACAGACAAGGAAATTGAGGTATAAAGAGGTTAAATGACTTGCTCAGGATAACAAAGCTAGCACATGTGTGAGGGGGGATTGGAACCAAAGTCTTCCTCACTTCAAGTCCAAAGATCTATCTTCTACAATACTTAGGCATCTACCAAGTAGATGAAACATGTCTATTGACAAGAGTACAGGGGTGGGGAACCTGTGACCTTGAGGCCACATGCGGCCCTCTAGGTCCTCAAGTGTGGTCCTTTGACTGAATCCAAACGTCATGGAACAAATCCTTTTTCAAATACTGTCCATAACAGATGGACAAATTCTGTCATTCATTTGGTATAGGTTCTCTTAATGTCAATGGAACACAGGAAGGTTCCCAACATGTTGGGTAGACCCTTGAATGAACAAAAGCATGTTTTTCACTTACACTCAGGAAATTCAGTCTCCTCTTGAGACAAAGAACTAAGTTAAAACTGAGCCTTTTAGCAGCTCACAGAACTCATGTTATACTGTATTGTACACAGAAGTATCTCTACCCTTAATAGTCAGTCATAGAAGTCTAGATTGTTACCTCATCCAAACCCCTGATTTTATAAATGAGGAAACCAAGGCCCAGAGATATTAAGTGTCTTACCGAAGGCCACATAGGTAGTGGGAGAGCCACTATTTGAAACCAAGTCGTCTGACACCAAATCTAGGACTCTTTTCACTGTGCCACACTGCCTCCCAGCTCAGCCCACTAACATTGTTCTTTCCAACCCCCTGCCCATTTCTCCAGAAAAAAACAAACACCCAACACAATTAAATATTAAAGCTGAAAAGAACCTCAATGATCAACTAATACAACTTCTCCCTTTTGTGGATGAGATCCACAGAGATCAAATGACCAGCCCAAGTTTATTCACCCTCATAGATATTACTAAACAAGAGGAATTCAAAGGATAGACTGGTTGTTGTATAGCAGGCCTGCACAACCTGTAGCCCATGGGCTGCTTATGGCAAGTCGAAGGATTTCAAGGGGCCCTCAAAAAATGTAGAGGAAAACATCCTTTGTATCTAGAAGAAATCCTTTGGTGGCCCAAGGGCAGCAGGTTGTGCAGGCCTGGTTTATAGAAATTCATAGGGAAATTTTATTAAGTGATGATTTGATTTCATATTTTCACCAAAAAAAAAGATCACCTACATTCAGCTAGATGGCTGGTATAACAATATTCCTTGATGCTTTCAGAAAAATAAGGATTTCATAAAAAAAAAAACTCACCTGTTTCCCTTTTCTTAGATTTAACTTTAGGTTCAACATCTACAAGTAGTGTATCCAGAGGTAAACTATATGGTAAAATTAAGTATTGAATATTATTTCCTCAAATACTCAGTGTTTCCAATTGTACAGGCTCTGTGTTTTTTAAGGTCACTTTAACAGCTTTAAGATGTTTTCATATTGACATCCACTCCTGGGAAAAACAAAACAGAAGCAAATGATCAGAACAAAGACCAACTCCGCTCCTTCTGGTTTTCTTACTTTAATGGATTTTGTTGTGTCTCATGCTGTATGTTTAAGACCATAAGTATGGTAAATCCAAAGTTTCTTTTAACCAGGAAATAATTTTTTGCTTAACTTTACTATTTCTGAGTGTGTTCTGATCCTGCTATGATGCCCTTAAATTATAACCTAAATGTTAAACTTTCCTGAATTGCAAAACCTACCTTCATAACGCAAAAGCATTTCCAGGAACAGATTAAATAAAACATGATTTGTCTATTTCTTTATATCTAAATTTTATTTTCTGTTTCAGTGACCTAAGTCAAATAGCCAACCAGTGGAATTATGCTTTGCTTTCTTCTTCCTGGCTATCTTTTGTCTATTTTATTACTAACCCCTAATGGAAAGACATGTGAAATGGAGCTGAAGTTCAGATGAACGAATTCTCCAATCTTTCAGCAGCTTTGGTGATGGATTTGACAGGCAGAGGCACATCCTGTCTAACCTAAGTCATCATGTTCACACCTCCATACCTGCCATTGTTCCATGCACCTGGGTTCCATTCTTTAATAGTTACTGTTTCATGACTCGATTTCATAAAAAACCTGAAAATTTAAATACATAAAATGTAATCAAAGCACCACTTCACCAGTGCAGCTGCCAATATGACAAGCAGGACCTATTATCCACTGCTGCAAAACAACGATTAAATTTTTCAATTGCATTGAGTGACCTGCCAAAACCACTATTTGTCATATGGGATGGATCTGGGAGGGGGAGGGACGCACGCTATACTATGTCAGAAAGAGAAAATTTCAGGGCTTTTCTAAAGTATGCCTGTGAAGCAACTGGCGTCAGAAACAGACAATGCTTTTTAAAAGTGGGGTTTATAAAACAACTAATGTCAGAAACAGGCACTATCAATAAAAGCTCTTTTTTTTAAGAGTGGCTCTTGCGGTGGCCAGGTGGCGCAGTAAGAACGCCGGCCCCGGCGTCAGGAGACCCGGCATCGGTTCTGGCCTCAGATACTCGGCAGCCAGACAAAAAATAACTGGCCGTGTCACCCTGACCAAGTTACTTAACCCCAACTGCTTTAAAAAAAAAAAAAAAAAGCGGCTCTTGCAACTGTCTGGATCAAAAGGGCACTTGGCAGCGCTTTACGCTTCCACCTCGCTCTCCCGCGGACTCGAGCGCTCGGAGGCTGCTGGGGCCGCGCCTCCACCGCCCCCGTGACCCCGGCGGAAGGGTCGGAGCCGAAGGAGCTGTGAGAAGGCCCTGAATCCGCGAGCGGCGCTCCACCGACTGGGGGCGGAGGGGCAAATCCAGAGCCGCGAGCGCGAGCGCGCGGCCGCCCGCCCGGCCGCTGATTGACAGCCCTCCGAGGCCGGGTTTTCTAAGCCGGACCTCTCTGTATGTCCCTAGTCCGGGGACCTCCATCTACTTCGCACTGCCACCAGGCTTCACCTCACTAGCTTCATCCCCGCGGCGGCGCAGTCGGCGCGAGAGGGCGAAAGTGAACGACGCGCCCCAACGGCCCGCCCACCAACCCGGTAGTAAATAGCGCGCGACCCCCGGGCCCAGCGGGAGCGCGCCGGTGGGGTTCCCGCCCCCGCCCCAACCGGCGGAGGCAACTCGCAACTCTTGGGCTGCGAATCCTCCAAGGGGTAGTTTCATTGAAAGTTTTTCTTTAATTGATAGATTTTATTTAGACGTACCTGAGCTTTCTCAGTCCAAACTACTATTCCCTTAACAGCACCCGGAGAAATCAGGAAGGCCGAGCAATTAGGGTAGAGCGCTTAGCCGCCCACGCACGGAGAGGTTAAATGATTTGCCCAGGGTCACACAGCACGTGTATCAGAGCCCGGAAGTCTCCCACTTTATGTCCTACGCCGTGAAATGGAATAATGAACGGTCTCCCGAGGCGCTGAGTCACTCAACACCTCACTTTACTGATGGGTGAGATAGGGATGAAAATAATTGCACCGGCTTCTCTGAACAAAGTGCTTTGCAAAACTGGAGAGTTACAGGTCAGCCGAAATACAGTACAGAGGCAGAAAAAATTCAGTGAGTCTACTTTCTACTGGGAGAGATGTTAGGTATGTACATACATGGGCATATACAAGATGCATACAGAGGAGATGGGAAGTAATCCTAAGAGTAAGGGGGTCTTGGGCGGCCAGGTGGCTCAGCGAGTAAGAGCGCCGGCTCCAGTGTCGGGATGACCTGGATCAAATCTGGGCTCAGACACTCAGCACCACACCCAGAAATAACTGGCCGTGTAACCTTGAGCAAGTCACTTAACCCCAATTGCTTAGGAGCGGCCAGGTGGCTCAGCGAGTAAGAGCACCGGCTCCAGTGTCAGAATGACCTGGATCAAATCCGGGCTCAGACACTCAGCACCCACCCAGAAATAACTGGCCGTGTAACCTTGGGCAAGTTACTTAACCCCGATCGCTTTAAAAAAAAAAAAGAGTAAGGGGGTCTTAACCTTTGTTGTCACAGATCTATGAAGTCAATCTGGTAAAAGACTGGGCCACCTTATCAGAATGTATATTTTATTTTTACTGCTTGTGAAAGTAATAAGGAAATTCAAAAGAGAATAGGATTGGAGGAGAAGGAGACGTGTCAAGTTTGAGATTATGGGACACCCAGTTTGAAATGTCCAGTAGGTAGTTATCGCTTCAGGACTGGAGCCTGTGAGAGACTTGAGGTGGGTATGTACATCTGAGAAACACCTGTATAGTAGTAATGATTGAACTAATAAGGTCACCAAGTGACAAAATATATCAAGAAAATAGAAGACCCAAGATGTAGCCTCGGGAGACTCTCAGTGGGTGTGACATGGATGAAGATCCAATAAAGGGAGAGAAGAGATTCATAAAAAACCCAGAGAGGGGAGTATCAAGGAGGAAAGGAACGTATCCAAAAGTTTTTTACGTGCTGTAGGGAGGTCAAGAAGGATGAGACTGGAGAACAGGCCAATAGTTGTAGAGTTTATGAGATTACTGGATACTCTTCAAAAGAATAGTTTTGATGGAATCCCAATCTAGCTGCCTCCGGTCCCAATTTTCTAACTCCCTCATAGGCCCCACTAAACAGCAGGCCCACTGCCCCTACGTAGCCACTCCCCCCCACTCAATATCCTAACTTCTTCATATATGCCTCACTGCTCACTAGAACAGGTGTGTTCACAGACTCATATTTACCACAGAAATAGCAGGTATATCCATGCACTCAACCACAAACACATCGATCTAGTCTCAGACAGGACCACAATACTCAACCAGTCAGAAAGTATCACTACCAGGATGCCCAAGCAGGATAGGCCCCCAAACAATAGAAGGAACTTTCCCTAATTGGGCACCTTCACAGTAATAACAAAAGCTGTCCTTGAGGTGAATTTATGATGTAGAGAGACTCGTTATAGATCATTATCATACCTACATACCCCCCAAAATGGATTTTTCCGTATGCATTGTGGGCAGTCACATGGGAATTTCCGCTGTGGCTGGAACCCCTCCCCCATTACCCTTGATAAGCCTCACCGGCCTTTTTAATATTAATAATTTCTGTTGTGTAGCTGCCTCTTTACCCTATAAAAATCCATCTTGCTTTTTCTGAAGTTCTTCTTGAAACTTAGCCCGATTCAAGAGAGGTGTCACTCTGCAATAAATGCCTATACTTAGAGTAGTGGTGGTTCGACTCTGAATTCTTTGAGACTGTTCCACCACAATACTTTATGAAACTGCAACAGTTTCAGTTGAATGATGTCAGAAGCCAGATTGCAGTGAGATTAGAAGAGCTGAGAGGGAGTAGAGACGCTAAATGTAGATGGTTTTTTTTTTTTTAAGTTTAGCTAAGGAGAGACACAGAATATTAACTGGAGGTGATAGTGGGATGGAGGGATTTTTAAGGATAAGGGAGACTTAGGTATGTTACAGGCAACAGGGAAGGAAATGGATCTGGAGAAACGAGATTTGAGAGAGGATCATAGTGGGTACAGTCTGAGGGGAAAGAAGAGAGGGAATGAGATCAAGAGTGCATGTTGAGACTGTGGCAAGAAGGCCTACCTCTTCATTAGACTGGAATGAAACAGAGTAAGAAGGTTATGAGATGAGGAAAAGACGAAGCAGCTGTTGGTGAATGTCCTCAGTATAACTAAAGCTCCTCAGTTGTGAAGGTGGGGGAGCAGAAATGTGGGGAGCTTTAGAAGTTTTGGAAGTCATTGTTGGAAATGGGATAATTAACTAAATAGTTTAACAGTTTTATATAACATATAATATGAAAGAAGTCATAAATAATTTAAAATATTAGATAACAAATATGAAGTAGACCCACTTAGCAGTTTCTTGACTTCTTCCAATACCAATTAGCAGCATATGGATGAGAATGGAGGCAGATGGTGGGAATAATACAAGGCTGGAGTTTTGCAAAGTATGCTTGGCAACAGGACAAGAGAATAAGGTATAATGGAGAATCATTTGGAATTTAACTGGTTCACTAAGGGATTGGAATGCAGGAATCAAGTGCAGCTAGAGCAGGGATGATATAAAATCAGGAGAGAAAGGACTGGAGTTAATGATGAAAATAAAGAATAGTTAAGGGTAGTAATGAACAGGGAGAGATGGAATGACAAAAGATGACTGGATAAAGGAATTTCAAGCTTTTAAATATGGAAGTATAACACTTGTGGAAGATGACAAGATGAAAGTTATGACTAACTTTCTATATAGTTGGAAGTGGAGGAAATTGAGTTGGCAAACTGAAAATTTACCATATTCCAAAGGGCACATCAATATGCATTTGTCAGGATCCATTTGCAAAGACCACCCCTCTCTTTTCACTATTAAGACACAACCTATTTTCCAGTGCTAAAACCCAACAAGCAAACTGTGCCCTGAGCTTGGCATAACAGTTCTGTGATTTTACCCTCTGGATGAACTGTGCCACAGCAAAATCCCAGCATTGTTTTACACCAGCACCAGGTGGTCCCTGAGCTTGCTCAAGCACCTGCATTCATGAAACTCTGCTGTGAATCAAACTTGTCTCATTGTTGCTGCTACCCCTCATTGTCAGGGCTATAGCTCACTGAAAAACCATTGCTCTATGTATTGAGATTTGCTCACACTATAGTGAGTCTCCTTCTAGAGAAGGCCCCAACACATGTATCTGGTTTCCCTCCTCCAACAGAATAATGAAAGAATTTTTTTGCTTATGACCACTGCTGTCCCTATATCTAAATTTTGTTTTTATGCCTTAGAGTTAACAGTAGTTGTGATAATCTGTGTGAGCTCTCTGGCATTTTTGTTGTTGCCAGGAGTTGCATAACTTCTCTGACTCTTTGGTCATTTATTTTCACAGTTGACACATTAAAATCCTCTAATATGAGGGCAGGATTTTGAATGGGAAGGAAGACTGAGCTAGGCATTGAACTCATTGTGAAAGGAGGGAAAATGTTCTGGGGGGTCAGTAGATAAAGGTTACCAGTTTTGGGACTAGGTGATAAATTTGAATAGTGTAGCAATGAGCAAGGACTGACTCCTGCTTGTACCAAAATTCAAGGTCTGAGAGGAAGTGCAGCTAGTTGTAGAAATAACTGCCAAGGATGCAGTGGTTACTCAGAGGTAACCAGGTTTCAGTGTCAGAAGACAGAAGGAATATGTAGAAGGAAGTTTGTTAATTATGAAGTTTGCTAATTATCTTTGGAGTAGATATTGGGGGAGGAGTATGTTTGGGATGTAGAGAAATAAAGGATCAGATATCAAGGGTTGGGGAAGGGAGTCAGTAATGTGAATTCAGTAATACTGAGCCTGGTAGAATAAAAGGGAATGGGAGTATGCTAACCACTATAGACTGAGTCTAGGCAGATGTAATAGTAGTGAACTTTAAAGATCCCTCTGTGTTGCTAAGCTGATAGGTACTTAGCACCTAGTTTCAAATTAAGCCTCTGTTAAAGAAATAAAGTATGATCCCGTTGCTGGCATAACAGGAAGGGGCTGAACAGGGAGAAGCTAATACCATATATAAGGAAGAACACAAGCTGGACAGTCAGAATTTCCTGGGGTAAGCATTGTCGAGGCAGGGCAGCTACTGCTGGACTGAAGACTGAACTGAGAATTGAAAAGAATTGAAAATAGGAATGAGAATTGAGAACTGAGACAGAATTTCTTGGAGCAAGCCACGTGGAGGCTGGAGAAAGTGATTTTGATTTTGAAAACAGAGCTTATGGTGCTGAGGACTTCTGAGGGCCAGCGAAGCTCCTGAGGACTTCCAAGGGCCAGTTGCAGCTGCCAAAGACTGAGGAAGCATTACTGTGGTGCCAGTACTTGGTCTGTTTTGTTGTTACTTTGTCAGATTCCATTGTTGACAGAGGCCTCCGAGCTTGTTGGGCCTAGGCTGATTTCACAGACAGAAAGTGAATTGAAGAGGATGCCAGTGTCTTTGTTAAGCTTTGTCTTCTTCCCAGGAACAGAAACTGCTGAAAGTCTGCCCTGAGTCAAGATGAAGACTTCTCTGTGGGTACTGAGTAGTGACTGATGAAAGTGTAATCTACTTGTGACCTAGGGGTGGATGGCTTTTGTACTTTCCACTACCCCTTAAGAGGGTACTGAGTAGTGACTGTTGAAGTTCTAACTTAATTGCACCTCATGGGTGGAGAACTTTGATTTTCCATACTTTGTGTCCCTTAAGGAGGCAGGCCTCCTTAAGGATGATTAAATGATTTGAGTTACTAAATGATTGTACTTTGTTGAAAATGATGTGGCCATTTTAGTGGTAAGTTATTGAGTTGTGACATGGTGAATGCTGTACATTGATTTTCTGTGAATGTTTTGCTCTGATTTGTTACTGAATAGAGTTCGCTATAACTATATAATCAGAACCTTGGAAGCTGTTCACAGTAGCAGTCCTCTGGAAAGCTGCTTGTGCATAGCTTTACAGCAAACTGGATTGGAAGAGGTACTCAAATAAAGGCATATGATTTGTCGATTCTGCTGAACCTCCTGGCAGGTGGTGTTGCTCTATACCTAGGGGGCCTCCACAAGCTTCTCATGACAGGCATGATCAAGAAGTGGTATGTTCTAGGGTGTCTAGGAGCAAGTAACAAGGAACCTCTAGAGAATAATGAGTAAGGGAGTGACAACGCCAGGGCTGAGCTTTAGAAAAATCATTTTGGTAACTATGTGGAAGATGGATTAGAATGGATCAGGCTAAGTGTTAAAAGTCCAAAAAGCAGTTCACAGTGCATGGATTATAATAACTTTTTAATCATCAGGTTCCATATTACCAACCTTTTCACACTCACACATATGTATATATGTATGTATGTATGTGTCTATGTATAAAACACTGCCCTCTAGTGGGACAACTCAATAATACTATTGTGGTTTACTTTAATACAGTATTTACTGTATTAAAATACAAATACTTATTTACTGTATTAAATATTCATTATTACACTACATTTATGCTATAGATTAAAATCCCATAAAGTATTCATTTAAATTTTGATAGAATTAATGGCCTATCACCCAACATAACTTATAAAGGACCCACTGTGTATATTTTTCATTGTATAGCCTGTGAATTCTGTCCCCTTGGCTAATTTTTCTGTTAAGAACCATGTGGTAAATCAGTGAAAAGCAAAAGACTCCTTTAAGTTAACATTACAAACTCTAAGTGTTAAGGCAAGCCTGTACAACCTGCAGCCCTTGGGCATAACAAAAGATTTGGGGCAGCCCACAAAAAATGTAGAGGATGTTTTCCTCTATGTTTTTGAAGGATGACTTTTCAAATGATAAGCTAATAGGAAAATATATAAACTTTCTAAAGTCAAATTACAGTCACCTTCATATTAGCTTACTTTCATATAACATTGGTTTTTTTTCCTTTTAAACATTGTTAATAAAGATTAAACAGGAAACTTTGTCTTAATTATTTGAAAAATAGTCTCTGAATTTTTATACACAGTGGCTACTTGGATTGCTTCAAGTCACTTCTGAACACATTTAAGGAACATGCTAATTGTGGCATAATAAATTATTAACTTATTAAAATCCATTTTTAAAAATAAAATTGAGTGTATAATTCTGTACTTTTACATCACCAAATTTTAGTACCTTCTCTAGGGAACTCTTTTTAAAAAGTAAAAAACCAAAAAAACCCACCATGCTCTTGGCTAACTGAATTAATTCTTAGATTTAGAAAAGTGTTATAGATGATGTCTTCTTTTATAGGGAAATAATAATTTAATATAGATGCAATAAAAGCTGCATATTTAGTTTAGCTTCCTATTTTTATTTTTTCCTATCACACAAATGAAACAGCACCAGTATTTGCAAAGAACTATGTATAATGAAAATGAGTAGCCTAACCAACTTTTTTTTTTTTGGAGCCTGGGTCTGTCTACAGTAGATACTCATAGGCCCAATCTCAATAGCGATCAGTATGGAAGCTTTTACTTTTTTCCAGAACATACTAGGTATATTTCCTTAGCCCAACTGCACTTCAATCACAGGAGCCTGCCATGTTAGTCAGTCTCCAAACTCTGCTTTAGCCCTATTGCAGCTCAGCAACCCTCAATTCAATAGATCCACTAGTTTTGGCCTTCCCTCCATAGCAGGGATCAGGCATTTACCATTAAACCAAGCCCAAACTTTTAAAGATAAGACAAGAATTTTATCTGTGATAATAAAGGTTACCCTGGGGGGCGGGGGAGGGACAGCTCCCTCCTCTGAATCTTCTTTAAAGGGTCATTCTGAATTTACCTGATAACGTAGTACTGATGACCACACGTTCAAATAAATCAACAGAAAACTAATTTAAACAAAACTCACAACTGAGGATATATAAATGTATTTATATCTTCAATTTGAGAGTAAAATGTAAAATTATATATTCTGTTGAGAACTTTTATAAAAAAAATTGGAGAAAACATGTAACAAATGCTAATTATAACAAAGGCAAATTTTAATTTAAAAGATGACTTTTACTTATAAAATGCCAGAAACTTGGAACTTCCATTATAATACTATTCACCATAGAGTAAAATTGAAGAAAAAGAGAATCCATTTTGGAGAATCCAAAGGGTTTTAGTTTTAGATATATCCGATGTAACTCTTTATTGCAGCCCTAGGTGGTCCCAAAGAAGATAAAAGGATTATGGTGGGGATTCAAAATCTTCCATATACATACATAAAATCATGTTTTAGGTTAGAAAAAAGTATGGTTAAGTCAGAATTTAAACTACATTTATGAACAGCCTTGTAGCTCAACTGTTTTACATCTGGAACTACTGTACTAATACTAAGGAGTAGATCTAAGAATACTGAAATCTTAACTGATGACATATTCAATAGACAACTCTTTCTCACATTTGTGTTTATTAAAAATTGACATAAACAAAACCTGTACAAGAAAATATTCTGACTGTCGGGTAAATGCATAACAGTATTCATGGAAGAAGTTATCGCCTAGGACCCCCTCTTCCTCTGCCACGACCACGTCCGCGTCCTCGACCCCGACCTCGGCCTCTTCCTGCAACTGAGCAGATAAGAGAACAAAGTTAAATTCTCTCATGCTCTAAAAGTTACCTAAAGTAACTAAATCAATCTAATCAGTTAAGCTAGGGAAAAAAAATTTGATAATATATTTCCACTTCAACAGAAGGGAGTTTTAGAAGCAGCATCTCACTATACACATTTTTCCTTCTTAGTCCTTGCATTTGTGGCTCAAGGCCATAGAAAATAAATATACTCAATTTTGTTCTTCCCTCCTTAAATTGCTAATAGCATATGCTTATTCTATGCAGGGTCCTAAAAAGGACCAGAAAATACAGCAAAATACTATTAAAATATTGTTGTTAAAGATTATAGTGTTTGCATACTTCAGTGATATGCACCACACATAAGGAGACAAGATAAGACTAAAATATACCTACAGAAAATTATTTCCTGTTTGTGTCCTTCACATACATGATTTTTTTTTTTAATTCAATGGATATTGTCTTTCAGGAACAGTAACATGGACATCTGCAGGCTACTAATTTAGGGACCTATATTAAACAGGATGTATACACTATTGTTCTGAGCTGAAGTTAATAGTTATGGTAAAATGGCAGGTCTAAAATCCCAATTCAAGACAGTTATTCCTTTTTTTTTTTTTGAGGCAGTCAGGGTTAAGTGACTTGCCCAGGGTCACTCAGCCAGTAAGTGTCAGAGGCTAGATTTTTAACTCAGATCCTTCTTACTTCAGGGCCAGTACTCTATCCCCCTGTGCCACCTAGCCACCCCCCCAAGTTATTCTTAAAGATCTCTCTGTTTTTTTAGTCATTTAAATTAAAAGATTTCCCCAACTGTGCAGTAATAAGAGACATAATAAAATTTGTCCATTAAAAAAAAATATCTCTGAGGAAACAAATTAACTTTCACATTTGCCCTAAAGAAACATAGGAAGGTCATTATTACCTTTTAAAGATGAAGAAACTAAAGGTGAAAGCTTATTTGCCAGAATTCAGAAAAGTAACAATCAAAAAAGAGGAGCTAATACCTCCCCTCTTAAAATTCACAGCCCAACTTCAATCTTTGCCTATACAATATCCTTGCTTTTTCAAATGCAAAATTTATTAATTTTTGTCCCTAGCGTCTTCAAATAGTCTTTTTAAACATTTAAATAAAGTTTTACTGTGTCACATTTTCACTGCTTAGCAAGGAAATCCAATTAAGTGGTAGTCAGCATTTGAATGTAGTTTAAGAGTAGTCCATTTTAGGGGCTGCTAGGTGGTCCAGTAAATGGAGCACCAGCCCTGGAGTCAGGAGGACCTGAGTTCGGATCCGGCCTCAGACATTTAACACAAAAACCAGCTGTGTGACCTTGGGCAAGTCACTTAACCCCAATTGCCCTCTCCCCAAAAAAGCAAAAAAAAAAAAAAAGTAGTCCATCTTTGTACTGTCATAACAAACATAAGAAAAGTAATTAGAAGTTTACTAATATGCAAAGTTTGTATATTACAGCTTTGGCACAGCAGTCTTAGATACACAACTATAATTTTTCTATTAAAACATTATGGGGAAAATTTCATTGAGAAAACTTTTAAAAATATGTATTATAGTCACAAGTAACGAGCCTGTATCTGTAAATGATTTTTAAATTTCTATCATGACACACATGACACATATACAATTAATAGAGGGGAGTTATATGAAATAAGGATAGAAAAACAGGAAAGGTCATTGTTCTGGAGAGTCTGGAATGCAAAAGAATTTCATCAATAACATTTAAAAGTCTACTGAGGTTTAAAAATAAAAATTAAGGCATAGCACAAAAGTATAAGGGATTAAGATATATTTTAGAAATTATTTAGATTATTTAAATTATTTAGAAACAAGGAATTAAGAAATATTTTCTATGCCACATATTTTCTTGAGCAGACAGATGACAATGATTTATAAAATTATATTTTGGTATATATGCTATAGTTGTTGCACAGTACATGTTAATTTGGACATTTACACACACACACACATACCCCCAAGGAATTTTAAATGGATAATACTGGTTTTCAGAAATTTGTAGAAGTTTAAAAGTGTGTTAAAACCAAAACTTTAAAAAGCAATAATAAGTTTTATAATTCTAAAACAAGGTTCCTCTCAACTTTTCACTAACTTACCAGCTTCCCTTTTCTTAGATTTCACCTTTGGTTCAACATCCACAAGTAAAGTATCCAGAGGTAAGCTGTCTGGAAGGATGAAGTACCGAATGTTATTTCCTCGTATACTCAGTGTTTCCAGTTGTACAGGCTCTCTGTTCTTCAAGGTCATTTTCACAGCTTTAAGATGTGTATTCATACTGACATCCACACCTGAGGGGAAAAAATAAAAATTATTAAGTATTGGCAAAAACCAGGGGAAAAAGTAAGATAAAGTAAAAAAATATATATGTATATATAACCTATATAATGCCACTTCAAAGAGCTCTACTAGAAAAAGGCATAGGGATTAGACACCTTGATTTCAGTACTGGTCCTGACATTTATCTGACCCTGGGCATGTCACTTAAGCTCTTATTCTTAGTTACATGATCTAAAAAATAGGTGCAATAATACCTGCATAATGCATAGCTGATGCAAGGAAAATGTTTATAAACAGCAAAGTACTATGTAAGTGTAAACAATTATCATTATATATACTGACACACTACAAACTACTCTAAAAAACCAAACATTGCATAGGGGAAAGGATGCTGTGGAGTCAAGGTGGCAGAGCAGAGAAGAATCAGCTGAGCTCCCCTAACATCCCCCACCAAACAACTTTAAATAACACCTCAAACTGCATTCTTCAATGGCAGAGCCAACAAAAGGTCAGAGTGAGGCATTCTTATAGCACAAGACAACAAGGGAGGCTGGAAAGAGATGGTCTAGAGTGGATGAGACAAGAAAGGTGAGACTAAGTGGTGGAAACAGAAGGAGCACCTTCAGGAGTTGTCAAGTTAAGAGATGGTACAGGGACTGGGCACCTGGCTAGAAGTAGTATGGGGCACCCCAGTGCTAGCACTGGACACAGGGTTAGATGCTGTTTGTCAACTCCACTGCTTCCCACCCCACTTTTAGGTCACATCTCAAGGGTAGAGAACAGCACTTTTTGCCAAGAGGGATAGAAGCCCTGAGGGACAGTATTAGAATTACTTCCAACCCCAAGGAATCAGAGATTCCAAAGGACAGCACTGTTTCAGGTCCAAGGGAGGAGGGACCCTAAGGAGTAGTATGGACTGCAATCCCAAGGGATCAGGGGCTCTTCCAGAGTAAAAATCAGAGTGCAGACCAAGAGAGCAAGGGCCAGATCATATCACCTTGAAAGGACCGAAAACTTTCAAATCCTTAGAACTAGCTCTGAAAACAGGGGTACTAAAAAGCCTGAAGCCTGACATAGATACCCTTGCCCCCAACAGAACCCAACACTGACATAAAATTTCAAATCAATGAGCAAACAACAAAAGAACCTGACCATAAAAAATTACTCTGGTGTTAGATCAAGTCACAAACTCAGAAGAAAACGCAGTCAAAATAGCTAAAGCCTCAAAGAGAAAAAAATGTGAATTGGACACACAAATCCAACTAGAACTCCTGGAAGAGCTAAAAAATTATTTTCAAAATCAGAATAGCAGAAGAAAAATTAGGTAAAGAAATTAAAACGAAGGAAGAAAATTATGAAAAGACAATTAAGAGAGTTTGGTAGAAGAGGCACAAAAGTACTGAAGAAAATAAACACTTTAAAAATAGAATTGCCAAACAGAAAAAGAAACACAAAAATTCACCGATGAAAGTAACTCCTTAAAAATTAGAATTGAGGGGCAGCTAGGTGGTGCAGTGAATAGAGCACCAGCCTTGGAGTCAGGAGAACCTGAGTTCAAATCTGGCCTCAGACACTTAATACACACAAAAACTAGCCATATGACCTTGGACAAGTCATTTAACCAACTGCCCTACCTTCCCCCCTACAAAAAGCCAAAAAAAAAAAAAATTAGAATTGACCAAGTGGAAGCTAATGACTCCATGTAACATCAAGAAACAATAAAACCCAGTCAAAAGAATGGGAAAAAATAGAGGAAAAATAACTGACCTGGAAAATAGAGGAGAGATAATTTAAGAATTATTGGATTAACTGAAAGTCATGATGAAAAAATGAGGCTAGAAATCACATTTCAAGAAATTATCAAAGAAAACTGTCCCAATAGCCTAGAATCAGAGAGTAAAATAGAAACTGAAAGAATCCACTGATTGCCTCCTAAAAGAGATCCCAAAACTCCTACAAATAATATAGTCAAATTCTAGAGCCCCCAGGTCAAGGTGAAAATACTTCAAACAGCAAGAAAGAAATCATTCACATACCATAGAGCTAGAGTAAGGGTCACACAAGACTTAGTGGCTTCCACATTAAAGGAGAAGAGGGCTTGGAATATGATAACCTACTCAGAAAAACTGGGTATAATTTTTCAAGGGAAAAAATGTCTTTTTTATCAAAACAGTGGAATTTCAAGCATTCCTGATATAAACAGTTAAATAGAAAACGTGACTTTGAAATACAGGACTCAAGAGAAGCATAAAAAGGCAAGTATGAAAGAGAAATCATAATGGACTTAATTAGGTTAAATTGTGTACCTTTATGGAAAGATGATGCATGTATCTTCTAAGAACTTTATCATTATTACACAGAAAGAGGACATGGGTGTGAGCTGATTAGGCTGGGATGATGTAAAGAAAAACGAGTAGGTGAGAGACATGCTCTAAGGAAATGGGGAGAGGAAGAATGGGGAAAATTATCACATAGAAAAGAGGGGTACAAGGAAAAACTTTTGCGTTGGAGGAGAAAGTGGAGGGGTAGGGGTTGGGCAACACTTAAACCTCACTCACATCTAAATTGGTTCAAAAGGGGAATAGATATACCTAACTAGTAATAAGAATCTATCTTAACCAACAGGAAGTATGAGTGAAAGGAGGTAAGAAAAAAGGGAAGGCAAGAGTCTGAAGTAAAATTTTAGAGAAGAGAAGGATAAAAAAAACAGGATAGTGGGAAATGCAGTTAGCGATAATAACTGTGAATGTGAATGGGATGAACTCACCTATAAAATGGTAGTGGGGTAGCTGAATGAAATAGAAACCAGAATTCAACAATATGTTAATTACAAGAAACACACTTGAAACTGAGAGACACACACACGCACAGTTAAAATAAGGGACTGGAGCAGAATTTATTATGCTCCAGCTGAAATAAAAATAAGATAGGGTTGGCACTCAGGCAAAGCAAAAAGAAACCTACTTAAAAGGGATAAGCAGGGAAACTTACTAAGACAAACCACAGACAAAGAATGTCAATATTAAACATGTGCAACAAATGGCATAGCATCCAAATTCTTAAAAGAATAGTTAAATGAATTACAGGAGGAAACACTCAGTTAAAACTGTAATAGTGGGGAACCTCAGCTTTCTCCTTCTCAGAGCTAGATAAATCTAACCATAAAATCAAAAAGACATCAAGGAGATGAATAGAATCTTAGAAAAGTTAGGTATGATAAGCTTCTGGAAAAAACTGAATAGGATTAGAAAAAAGTATACCTTTTCTTAGTTGTATATGGTACCTTGATGAAAATTAACCATCTAAAAGGGCATTAAAAACCTCACAACCAAATGCAGAAAAGCAGAAATAATAAATACACCCTCTTCAGACCATAATGCAATAAAAATTAAATTTTATAAAGGGTCCATGGAAGTATAACTAAAAGCTAATTGGAAACTAAATAATCTAATCCTAAAGAATGAATGGGTCCGTAATTGTGTACAAATTCCTCCTGGTTCTACTCTTCTCACTCAACATCAGTTCTTTTAAGCCTCTCCAGGTAAATATGAAGACCGCCTGCTCCCCGTTTCTTATAGCGCAATAATATTCCATAACATGCATATACCACAACTTGTTCAGCCATTCCCCAATTGATGGACACCCCCTTAATTTCCAATTCTTTGCCACAACAAAAAGAGCTGCTATAAACATTTTTGTACATATGGGTCTTTCTCCCATTTCTATGATCTCTTTGGGATATAACCCTAGGAGTGGTATTGCTGGATCAAAGGGTATGAAAGTATTTATAGCCCTTTGGGCATAGTTCCAGATTGCTCTCCAGAAAGGCTGGATCAGTTCACAGCTCCACCAACAATGCATTAGTGTTCCAGTTTGCCCACATCCTTTCCAGCATTTGTCATTTTCCTGTTTTGTCATCTTAGCCAATCTGACTGGTGAGATGTGGTATCTCAGAGTTGTTTTAATTTGCATTTCTCTAATCAATAGTGAATTAGAGCATTTCTTCATGTGCTTATAGATAGCTTTAATTTCTTTCTCTGAAAACTGCCTGTTCATATCCTTTGACCATTTATCAATTGGGGAATGACTTGTATTCTTATAAATTTAACTCAGTTCTCTGTATATTTTAGAGATGAGTCCTTTGTCAGAGACATAGGTTGTAAAGATTCTTTCCCAATTTCCCACCTCCCTCTTAATCTTGGTTACATTGGCTTTATTTGTACAGAAACTTTTCAATTTCATGTAGTCAAAATTATCCATTTTACATTTTATAATGTTCTCTAATTCCTGTTTCGTCATAAAGTCATTCCCTCTCCACAAGTCTGATAGGTAAACTATTCCTTGTTTTAGCAGACTGCTTACAGTATCAACCTTTATACCTAGATCATGAACCCATTTAGACTTGATTTTGGTATATGGTGTTAGATAATGGTCTATGTCCAGTTTCTGCCATACTATATTCCAGTTTTCCCAGCAGTTTTTGTCAAATAGTGAGTTCTGATGACCAACTTTCATAGACTGGACTCTTCTCAACAATGCAGGGATATAAGTCAATCCCAAAAGACGCATGATGGAGAGAAAAACGTGCATCCAGAGAAAGAACTAGAAAGAACTAAATTTATATCCAGGTGGAAGCAAAATACCTGATCTTTTTTGTTCTCTTATTTGATTTTATGTCCTCTATACCATTTTTCATCCCAGCTGGTACAATCCATCCTTATAACCTGACCATTGTATAATGTGAAAGTATCTACAGATCCTATACTTGATTATAAGACGCCATGGGGGGGAGGGGAGGGAGGGGGACAAAATGTGAAATTCAAGGAATTGTGGAATTGAATCCTGTAAATTAAAAGGAAACAAACAAATTAATAAATTAAAGAATTAATTTAAAAAAAAAGAATGAATGGGTCAAAGAACAAATCATAGAAAAAAATTAGTAATTTAAAGAGAATTAACAACAATGAGACAATATCCTAAAATTTGTGGATGTAGTCAAAGCACTACTTGGAAACTGTATATCTCTAAATGCTTATATCAATAAAAGAGAGAAAGAGCGGATCTATGAACTTAGCATATAACTAAAAAAGCTAAAAAAAGAACAAATGAAAAATCTCCAATTAAACACCAAATTTGAAATTCTGAAAATCAAAAGAGACAATAAAAGTTTATGGATAAGGAAAAAGTTTATGACCAAATGAGATGGAGAAAATTACAGGAACTAAAATAGATAATTTTCATTACTTGAAATTAAAGTTTTTTTGCAAAACTAATTCAGTCAAAATTAGAAGGAAAATGATACTGGGGATTTTTTTTTTTTTGCAAAATCATTTTTTATTTAAAATTTTTAATATAAATTTTCTTTAAATTTGTTTATTTATTTTTGGAGGTAGGGGAGGCAATTGGGGTTGTGACTTGCCCAAGGTCACATAGCTAGTAAGTGTGTCGAGAGTCTGAGGCCAGATTTGAACTCAGGTTCTCTTGACTTCAGGGCCAGTGTTCTATTCACTGTACCACCTACCTGCCCACAATAAATATTTAAAAACCAGCAGCAAAAGGTGAAATAAATAGGCATAAATTTTAAATCATAAAATTATTAGGTTTACACTGTATAATAATTGTAGAAAAAAAATCAGTACACTAATCAATTGCTGACAGAGTTGTGAACTAGTCCAACAATTCTAGAGAACAGTTTGGAATTACACCAAAAGGGCCATAAAACTAGGCATATCCTTTGACCCAGCAATACTACTACTATGTCTGTATCCCAAAAAGATCAAAGAAAAAGGAAAAGGACATATCTGTACAAAAAATATTTATAGTAGTTCTTTTTGTAGAATCAGAAACTGAGGGGATGCCCATCAACTGGGAAATGGAGGAACAAGTTGTGGTATATGACTGTGATGGAATACTGTTGTGCTACAAGAAATAAGGATTATTTCAGAAAAATCTGGAAATACTTTATCAACTCATGGAATGAAAAGTGAGCAGAACAATGTACACAGTAACAGAAATATTCTAATGATGATCAACTGTGAAAGATTTAGCTACTCTGATCAAGTCAATGATCCAGTGACTATATGCTCTCTAAGGATCTTTCCAAGTCTATTATTATTTGTTCAATCATTTTTCAGTTGTGTCCAACTCTCTGTGACCCCATTTGGTAAAGATACTGGAGTAGCTTGTCATGTGCTTCTCTCCAGCTCATTTTATAGATGAGGAAACTGAGACAAACAGGGTTCAGTGATTTGTCCAGGGTCACACAGCTAGTAAGTGTCTGAAGCCACATTTGCACTCAGGAAGATTAATCTTCCAGACTCCAGGCCTGGCACTCTGCAATGTACCACCTAGCAGCCCTCTTTTAATACAGTACAATGTAGTCTAAATCTTACAATCTACAGTTTTTCTGGTTAACACATCTTTTTTTCACATGTACACTCACAAATTTTTAAAAAATGGTTCATTTTTCTCTAAAGACTCTGGAATCAGAGGACCTGAATTCAAATCTGTGTGGTCTCCTCCCATTAGAATGTGAGCTTCTTGAAAGCTGACTTTCTCACTGTTCTGCCATATTCCCTGAACTAAGCACCAAACTTGGCACACAGTGGGAATTTAGTAAATGCTTTAAAATTTTTTTAATCCTTTCTCTGACACTTATTACTTGTGTGACCTCAATGAAGTCATTTATTTTCCATGAGACTATTTTATTCACCTATAAAATGAGTGAGTTGGACTAAATGGTCCCTTCCACTTACAGATTTTTGATCCTATCATTCACTTAACTAAAATGACAACTACTATTAAATAACAAAAGGAATATCCCCTTTAATAAGTGGAGTGGGTAACTTATTTTAAAACATTTACGAAGTACATCTAGCCTAGTACTTGAGAAAAGTTCACCTGCTCAAATATCCATACCTGTGATTGTTCCATGTACTTGTGTTCCATTCTTCAATTCAATGGTTACAGTTTCATGACTCAACTTCATCAAAAATCTGTAATTAAAACATGTAGAACCATTAATTTTTGTTTTCATCAATTATATGAATCTATGGATCAATAAGTCAGATAAGCAGCTCATTATCTTTAATAAAAATTTAGAAAGCTCTGTACTGTCCAAGGGCTTGGTGAATGAGTAAAAAAAATTTACTAATCCCTATCTGCCAAGCACTGTGCTAAGTGCCAGGGATACCACAGAAAAAGTTAAGGCGCCCCTGCTCTCAAGGAGCTTACATTCTAATGGGGGAGACAACACAGAGAGGAAATTTCAAATGCAAATAAAATGAAAAGGCCAGCGGTCCTTAGAGGGCAATAAGGAGCAGATGGTAATGTGCCTTCCTTAATGGGGTCTCCATGGACTGCACACCTACTTCTGATGTTAGACTCTTTGGGAGTGATAAAGATTGGTGTTAATAAAAATGTTCTGTTTTTACAATGTCACCCACAGAAATGCAGCACTTACTGGATCCTCTATATGACCATAACACATTTTGGTGAGCACACATCTCCCAATTTTATAACTCAATTAATACTAACAATTTAAGCATCCAACACATTTACTTCTGTGTTTTTACTTTCAATGAATCTTGTGTAATTTTGAAACACTAGGAGATAAGACTTTGTTAGAGAAAAGTGGTTAAGGAAATTTCATGTTTTACTGACTCACATGCTTTTCTAGAGTCATTAAACAGTAAGTACAATGAGATCTTGTAACTTTTTGCACCTTTCAATCAATCAAGATGTGGTCTACTGTGGAACAATGTTTATGAAATCTGACCGGTTTCCTTCAAATTCCTCCTACAAAGGAGGCTTTCAATGCATGTGCATTATTATCACAAATGTTTATACAGATATGTTTTTTATATGAAAGTTTGACCTAATCGTCCACAAAAGGAAAAATGTGGACAGAGAATGCCTATTTTTAAGAATATGACATGCAACTGGTTAGAAAACTACAGTGCTTGTTTATGTATATTTTGGACACATACTACAAATGGATAATGAAAGTGGAAAGAATGGATTTCTTTTAAGAAATTGCAAAATTCTTTTAATAATGGCACACTTTTCATTGAAACAAAGGCTCACTTTTTAAAAATAACATCCTTTAATTAACAAAAATCTATTTCCTCGGGGCGGCTAGGTGGCGCAGTAAATAGAGCACTGACCCTGAAATCAGGAGGACCTGGGTTCGGATATGGCCTCAGTCAGACACTTAACTCAAAAATAGCCATGTGACCTTGGGCAAGTCACTTAACCCCAATTGCCCTCTAAAATGCAAAAAATAAAAAACAAAAAAAAATCTATTTGCTTTCCTTCCATTATACCTCCATCCCAAATGAAAAAGTCAGACCCTTTTAACAAATATGCAGAATGAAGTGAAACAAATTCCAACAACAATCATGTCCAAAAATATATGTTTCATGCTGTACCCTAAGTTCATCACCTCTCCTCAGGAGGTGGAAATGTTGATCTTTGACAAGTTGGTAAGTCCTCTGGAACAGTGGTTGGTTATTACAGAATCAATTCAATTAAATATGCATTTATTAATCATCTACTATGTCCTAGGCACTGTGCTAAGTGCTGTTGATAGAAAAGAGGTAACAATCTAATGGGGGAGACAACATGTAAATAAATATATTCAAACAACCTATAAATGGAATAAACAGGAAATCATTAAAAGAGGGAAAATAGTGGAAGTAAGAGGGATTAAGAAAGGCTTCCTATAGAAGATGGGATTTTAGTTGGGACTTAAAGGAAGCCAGGGGTCAGTAAGGTTTAAGAAGACTGTAAAGGTAGAAAGGCTACATTAGTAAAGAGCTTTGAACCAAACAGAGCATTTCGTGTTTGCTCACTGTTTGCAACAAACAGTAAGTCGTTGCAGTTTATTGGGGTTGGGGGTGGAGGCTGACATGATCAGGTCTATGTTTAGAGAAATCATTTTAGTAACTGAATGGGAAGACGCTTGAGGTAGGCAATCCCACCAGCAGGAGCAGTGTCAGATGAGAGAAGGGGGCATATGAGACAGATTGCATGTGCAAAGATGAAATTAGCAGGCTTTGGCAATGGCTTGGATAGGGGGAGGGAAAGAGAGTCAAATGGTTCAAAGTTGTTTGTCTTTACAATGTTATAACTATACCATATGTATGCTGATACTCTATACACTGTAATGCTTGTTCTGTTCACTTTACTCTGTATCAGTTCTTACAAGTTGCCCCAGGTTTCTCTGATACTGTCCCTTCATCATTCCTTACAGTACAAGAGTATTTTCATTACATTCATATACTATATAATTTGTGGGACTCTAAGGCATGGTGGTGGAGTTGTGAACTGATCCATCCATTCTGGAGAACAATTTGGGACTATGCCCAAAGGGCTATAAACTGTGCCTGTGCTTACCCTGAGCAATACAGCTACTAGGTCTGTATCCCAGAGATTAAAAAAAAAAAGGAAAAGGACCTATAAGTATGAAAGTATGTACAAAAGTATTTATAGCAGCTCTTTTTGTGGTGGCAAGGAATCAGAAATTATGGGGATATGCATAAATTGAGGAATGGCAGAACAAGTTGTGGCATATAATTGTGATGAAATATTATTATGCTGTAAGAAATGACAAATAGGATGATTTCAGAAAAACCTTGGAAGACTTATGAACTAATGCAAAATAAAGCGGGGAGAACACTGTAAACAGTAACAGCAATACTATATAATGAAAAACTGTAAATAATTTAGCTATTCTTAGCAATACAATGGTCCAAGACAATTCTGAAGGACCTATGATGAAAAATGCTCTCTCTACTCCCAGAGAAAGAACTTAAGTCTGAACGCAGATCAAAGCATACTTTAAAAAAAATTATGTAATTTTTTTGGGGGGTGGTTTTTTTTTGGTCTGTGTTTTCTTTTGCAACATGGCTAATACAGAATATGTTTTGCATGACTGCACATGTATTACCCCTATAAAATTGTCTTCTAAAAGAAGGGAGAAAGGAAGAAGGGAATTTGGAAGTCAAAATTTTAAAAATAGAATGTTAAAAAAGGTTTTTTATGTGTAATTGGGGAAAAATACATTAAAAACATATTTTGATGGGCACACTTTTATTCTCTACCTCTTTGCCAGCACAAAAAGCTGCTACAGACAATTTTATACATATCAATCCTGTTTCTCTTTCTCTGATCTCTCTTTGGGGTAAAGACCTTGCCTTAATCACTGAATTGGCTGAGACCTGTAAACATACAACAAGAAAATCCTTTCAGGGCTTCAGAACCAACAGCAAAGTTCCCAGAATTCTGCAACAACAGCACTGTCCTTCACCAGTGGACAGTATTCACTCTCTGTCTGCAGGACAGTCTCAGTAGCTCTTAACCAACAGCCAGGTTCCAGGACTTCTTCAACAACAGGACTGTCTTTCACCAGTGGACGAATCTGGCAAAACAACATCAAAACAGACAAAGTACCAGCAAAACAGCCATGTCTCCTCAGTCCTTGGCAGCTCTGGGGGCAGGTCTTAAAAGTCCAGGGCAATTCAAAGTGGCCCTCAGCAATCCTCTCAGTCTCTCTCTGCCTCCAAAAAGTTCTTCTGCCTCTGTCTCATGTCTCTTCAAATCTACGTCACCAGCTCCTCCCAGTTCAGCCCTCTCTTTTCAGGTCAACAAGTCCATCCCACAAGTGGTATTAACAAGCTCTGGGTTTTAACACAATCAAACCAAAAACCAAGCCAATACAGGGGAATCTTTAAATGCCATTACTATTACAACCTGTTAAAGACCTTGGCTTAAAAAGGTCAAGGTCTCCCACTGCATCCAAGGCCATCTTCATTCCTCCTGATCATCTCTATCTTGTCACTGGACCCAGATAGCTCCAGATGAGAAAGTGAGGCTGGTGACTTTGCAGTCCTCCCTCACTTAAATCCAATTCACTTGCATATCATGGCATCACCTCCCTGATGCCATGGTCCTTAGACAGCAATGGACAAACAATAAAATCTAATCATTTGTGAGAAGCCTTTCCTGATTCCCATTAATGCTAGTACCTACACTCAGTTGATTAGTTCCAATTTAATCCTGAGTATATCTTCTTGATACATAGTTGTTTTAATGTTGTTTCCCCAATTAAATTTTTAACTCCTTGAGAACAGGGACTGGTTTTTTCCTTTCTTTGAATTTCCAGTACTCAGCACATTGCCTGGTACACAGTAGACAGTTAATAAATACTTACTTGACTTACTGAATCACTTCTTTGTTACAAGAGCCCTCTTTTAAAGCAGGAGTAATCTGTAAATATTTATAATTTAAAAGTAAAACACATAAATAAAACAAAGTCTAAAACAACAATAAGAAAACCATAGAACCAAAAAAAGATGGCCTATGGTAGGATGGATAGTTGAATGTTAATTTCACTGGTATTCTTGTAAAGGCAAAAGTAAAGTTATGTGACAGGTACTAGGTTAGAACCTGGGGTTATTAAAAAGTGAGGTAAAAAAACAGTCCCTGTTCTTAAGGAATTCACAGTTTAATGGGGGAACAACAAGAAAATAGCTACGCACAAAAAACATATAGACAAGATAAATTAGAGATGATTAAGGAGAGGGCCAAGAAAAGCTTTTTGCAAAAACCAGAATTTTAGCTGGGAAGCCAGGAATTAGAGATGGGAGGAAGAGAATTCCAGGCAAGGAATTCGGGAAAACATACAGTCAAAAGATAGAGTATTATAGGAAGAGCGGCAATTAGGCCAGTGTCACTGGATTGCAGAAAACATCATTGGTTAAAACTGGAAAGGCATGAAGGGGCCAGATTATGAAAGATTAAAAAACCAAACAGGATTTTATATTTGATCCTGGAGTCAATAATCTAAAGAACATAAAGTCCATTCTAAGTGGACCGCCTGCTTGAATTTATATACAGATAGGAGACAAGCATAGATGGTTTATATTCTGAATTTTTGCAGGAACATGATTAATAAGAGATCACTGATTCACTAGAACACTGCAAAAAAAAAGATATACCAATGAAGCACTTAAAAGTCTACAAAGTTATTTATATCTCACTTGAGACTCTGTGAGATTGGTGGTACAGGTATTATTATCCTCATTTCATAAATAAGGAAATCGAGGATAAGACAAATCAATTGACTTATCCATGGTAACATTAATGACTGTCAGAGGCAGGATTTTAACCCAGGTCTTCTTGATTCCAAGTGTGTCTTCTACTCAATATGCCACCATACCTCTTGTGGAGTTACTCCAGAAGTCGATATATGTGCATGACAGATAAAGGATAAACAGTTATAGTAGGATCAGGATTAAATAAGAAGATCACACTTGGAAAACTACAGTGTTTTCAACAATTTCAAGCTGCTCCCTACCACCAAAGCAAATCTTAGTACTAATATTCTCCAGTAATACTATCTGTCTGTGAATCATAAAACATCACATTCTCAGAAGAATCAAAATGGTGAGAGACTCATAAGAAAATGAAAATAAACATGTTAGGTTTAAATGGGCTTTAGTTTGAAATAACCAAAATGCAAGAAGCATAAAAGACATAAAACCAAATATGATGAGAGGGAAAATGATGTAGTGGACTTGGAGTAAGGAAGTAAGGAAGACCTGAATTCAAACCTCATACTTACTAGCTATGAACTTGGCCAAGTCAGTTAACCTCTCAGTGCCTCGATCTTCCTCTTAAAAATAAGGCAATTAGAAGCTGGGATTCAAAGACCTCTTTAAGATCCCTTGAATTTCTAAATTTACGATCCATGTATAACCAA
The DNA here is from genome assembly GCF_028583685.1 of Petaurus breviceps papuanus. Taxonomy (NCBI): domain Eukaryota; kingdom Metazoa; phylum Chordata; class Mammalia; order Diprotodontia; family Petauridae; genus Petaurus; species Petaurus breviceps. Next base: position 35,525,659 of record NW_027186304.1, on the reverse strand, counting down.
AAAGGAGTCAGGCTGGTCATGTAGTAAAAGCAAGGGATAATTAGTACTGAGGAAAACATTAAGGGACAAAGACATGGCTCTTCTATGAAGGATTTATGGAAGAGGAACAGTAAACACATAAAGTGATAAGGTAACGTATAGATAGGTTCACATCTATTGCATACTAGGAATTTTATTGTTGTTGTTCAGTCATATCCAGCTCTTCGTGATCCCATTTGGAGTTTCTTTGGCAAAAATAGGGGAGTGCTTTGCCATTTCCTTCTCCAGCTCATTTTACAGGAAAAACTGGGAGGAACTTGGTTAAGTGACTTGCTTAGAGTCACATGGCTACTAACTGCCTGAGGCCATATTTCAGAGCAGGAAGATGAGTATCCCTGATTCCAATACAAGGCATGATCCACATCAATGAAACCTGATGTTTATCAAAGTATACGTATTAACTACAGAATGTTTGGATACATCTAGATATCAAAACAATGTGAAATTATTGACAACTGATGATAGGATTATCTTTGTTAATGAAGAAGATTAGTGGTATAAATAGGGAAAAAACACACACTTCATTTATCCAAGAGTCATTTATCTGGCAACCTCAACTAAAAACAAAAACAAAGATCAAGAAATGAATAAATCATCTCTAAACTAATACTGATCTTATAGAGCCCATGTTCTTCACTCTTAAGCCTATTTATTCTTATTTCAAACTGGCTCTGAAGGAAGCTGGTTTCAAAAACGATTTTTGCCAGTTATGTGACTTTGGGCTAATCATTTAACCTCAAAAAAGTCCAATTCCGTCAAGGGTAAAAGAACAAAATGCTCTTTCCAGTTCTAAATCTATGATCCTGTGAATTACAAGTTTAGTTATCTGGTTTCTAGAGAAAACAGATCAGAAGCAATATAAATGTGTTAAGGGGAAAGAAAAAAGGCTAGGCAGCCTCACTGAAAACAGCATGATATTACAAGGTCCCAAGGGACAGAGTTATAAAAAAAGACATTAAGAATCTAAAAAAACAGTAGCTTTGAACCCTTTTAGTCTGCAGGGTAAATACACACCAATATATCTCATCATCTCTTGGTTTCCTACCATCACAAAATCAAGTAGATTAATGTCACATTTACCTGGCATTTGGAGGGATTAACTAATCAAAAAAAAAGCTAAATTATGTACAGAAAACTAACAAGATAGAAAAGTATGCAGTGTATTTTAGAAAGATTTCTAAAAGCAAGAAAAACATGTTTAATATTACTTTATATTTCATTTACAACTAGGTCTTTATTACTTCATTGTATCTAAAAGACTCACCTTTATATATAGAGGATGGCTTAATCTGTTTTCCCCCCTACTTATTCATGTAGATCAAGACAGTACAAATGGAAAATTAAGTTAGGTTCAAGAGAAAAGGTCAGATAGTCTTTGTAAAGTCACAAAACTCCTTTAATAACCCCCAAGCTTCTAAGGAAAGCAAAGGCCCATTTTTCTTAATACCAGAATTACACTGGTGTTGCTATGTACTCAGTACTTCTGACTGTACAGGCTTCTCTGTGTCATTATATTAGTGCCATTTTCACAGCCTTAGGAGTCACATGGGATAGAAGTTTTTGGAGAATTTAAAATGGGTGTCATAAAGGACAACCAAGGTGTATTGTGAGTATAAGCAGGTTACAACATAAAACCAGTGAGGGACTCCTAAGAACAGGAGTAAAAGATGTCTTAGAAGAATTATGATAGGGAGAGAGAAGATGGGCTGGTCACATAGTGAGTGGCAGCAGGACTGAAAGATAGCCCAGAGCAGGGGTGGGGAATCTTAGGGTCTGGAGGCCACATGTAACTTTCTAGATCCCTAGGTGAGGCCTGCAGACTGAGTCCAAGTTTTACAGAACAAATGCTTTTATTAAAGGGGATTTATTTGTTCTGTGAAGTTTGGATTCAGTCAAAGGGCTGCACTCGAGGCCACAGGTTCTCCACCCCCAGCCCAAAGGGTTCCACTAACATCTTTTTTAAGTCAGGAGAAATTTAGTAAGGCCTCCAGTATAATGGTTAGACACTGTGCCAAATTTATATAACACTGACAAAATTTTGTGTACATAGTATCAACAGGAATTGATGGTTGTAATCTGCAGATGGAGGGAACATCTAACTCAATGAAATTAAAGATCCATTTGAATATTCCACATAACACTAAATCTCACATATCTTTTTCTATTTTATTTACTATCTGATTAAAAAAACTATAGATTTAGAACTATAAAGAACATTAGAAGAAATCTAGTCCAACTTCTTTGTTTTGCAGATGAGTGAATGGATGTTCAGAGAACTTAAGTGACTTGACCAAACTGACGAATACAGCAGTAAGTGGCAGAGTCAGGACTGGTACCTAAATTCTTTAAATCCAGCTTTAAATCTCTTACTGCAGGGGCTGTTTCATCATTTCAGTCTGGATACAAATTGGTTCTCACCAGTATAATTTAGGCTCCTTGAGGCAGAGCCTGCTTGGTTGGTTTTTTTTTGTTTCGTTTTGTTTTTTGCTTTGTACACCCAGCACGTAATAGGCACTTAAATGATTGTTTATTGACTAATGTAAACTTTAGGGGTAAGCAGAAAGAGTACTGTTAAGTATAATCATCTTGCAAAAGAGGTCTATTGAACTTACATTTGGTTGAGTAAATAAAATTCTATTCCAAAACGTCTTCAAATTCTTAGTCCCCAACTCTAGACACAGAGAACTTATAAACACCATTTCCAAGGTTGGCAAATAACAGAAGTTTTTGGATTTGGGATTTTTTTGAGACAGAGATAGATTTTACTCATTTCTCTCTTGAATGAAGTTCTACTGCACAATTCTCTGAATTGATCCCTGTCTTCTTCATTTTAAGATATTTTGGACAAAAGCATCCTCTATGTTTCCCAGAGGCAAGTAAGACTGGAGTTCCAAAGTTAAAAGAAAATCCCCTTAGACTACTCTCGACCCAAATACTACAAATTTGAGTAATTTCTGAGTTAACTGCTTTAGTTTAAGACAAACTTTTATTTTAAGGAAATGTAGCAATTATTTTAAATGCAACTGTGAGGAACTTACTGTGCTCTAATGCAAGAAGACAAGGAGAAACTGGCTACTATAAAACCTATCACTCTATACTTCCCAACAGTTGTAGAGTCGGGGGTCAGTGTAATATACCATAACTCTCCATTTGTGCTTGGAATAGTATAGCTGGCTCATATTAATAAGCTGGTTTCAATAACTCCTGCAAAATTTAACCAGAACCAACCTCAGTTAAGTTTAAGCCTTTAATTTATCCGACTCTCTAAGGAGCAGTCGACTGGGGAATGCTGAAGCAACGGAAAAAGATGGGAAGGAGAGGAAATCTAAAGGTATAACCGGTCACCGCAGGGCACGGTCATTTTGTAAAGTTCAAGGAAGTGAACATTTGAGTAGTCAGAGCCCCAGCCGGCTTTCGGCCGACGGCAGAACAGAGAGGCCAAGCGGCCAAGGGTCCACCCCCGGCCACTGCTCACTCGCTTCCCCACGTAGCTAGCGCCGCCCTCCGGCGGGGCCCAAGCGGAAGGGGCGATAACGCGGCTAGCATCGGAGCGGCTGCGTGCAAGGCCCGGCGCCGAGCCCGTCACCCAGCACCGACAGGCCTGAGTTTTCTCGACTGTGAAATGGCAAAGGGGGTGGGGGTGGGGGGGAATCCCGTAGCCTTGAAGCCCTTTCGAGCTCTAAGCCTATGATTCCACCACGTGAAACCGGGCAAAGGTTTAGGAACAGGGTTAGGAAAAGGCCCTAAAAGGAGGAGAGGGGGAACCGGGTCCCGGCATGCGCGCCGCAGCGTCTCGCGAGAGCCCAGCAAAAAACGGCCAAGCCCAAGCGTCCCCTGCAGAGAAGGGCCGCACGCCGCGGGGCGGGAAGCCCCCACCCCGCCCTCAGGACGTTCGTTTTCAGGGGCACCAGCCGCAGCGCGAGGTACCGGGCGGGCGGGGAAGGGCCGCCGTTGTCCGGGCCTATCTCGCGCGCGCACGCGACTTTGGCGCCTGTTCTGACCCTGGCCACACGGCGCCCGGCGACAAACCTTCAAACCAAACCCTGCTGCGGCGATCGGCGCTCTCGCCTTCTCCTCACCTCACGAGCTTCATCCTTCACGCCGCCGTCAACTTTTCGGTCCTATAGGTCGCAAAATCACGACCCCTAGGGCGCTAACACGGGCAGAGGGAATGAATGGCCGGAAGCACTTGCACCGAGAGAACCGGAAATAGAAAACCCGACTGGAGGAAAACTCGAGACTGCTGAGAGGCGGGTGGAGGGGGTACCTTCCAGGAACTCGGTGTTGCTGCGGCTCCCCCTGGAGGGCGGCGGTGCGAATGTTGCCCACAAGATGGAAATGTCTCCACCTTCAGTAAACGTATCAGCTTATTGGCCATAACGCCTTCTTGCACAGGATGCTTAAAGCCAAAGTTTGGATAAGTTGAACAAAACAAGTGCTTTCTGTAATTAGTTTTAAATAAGGAATCCCATTTAGTGGAATTTCTGAATGTGTGTGTATCCCTATTTATATGTATACGCATGAAGAAGAGCAGCTAGGTGGATAGATAGAGGGCTGGGCCTGGCATCAGGAAGAATCATCTTCCTGAGCTCAAATGTGATCCCAGACACTTCCAAGCTGTGTGACCCTGGGCAGGTCACTTAACCCTGTTTACCTCAGTTACCTCATCTATAGAATGAGATGGAGAAGGAAATGGCAAACTACTCCAATATCTTTGCCAAGAAAACCCCAAATGAGGTCACAAAGAGTCCAGCCCAACTGAAAAGTGACTGGAACTGATGAGGGATGGCTCCCAGTAGGTTCAGCAGGCACTCTGATCTTATCTAAGACCAGAGAGCCTGCTATTCAGTCTTGAAAGAATTCAGCTCAAGCCTAATTGGAGTCAGAGTTGTAAAAGTTTATTATGTGCCTTACAGTGGGCAAGGTTCCTTAGGGGACCTGCAACCTCAAAGGGGTAGAATTAAGATTTATATAGAATCATCCATAGTAGAACCTGTGCCAATTATGCTAACTAGGTGATTAAGGGCTGATGGAGAAGTGCCCAGTCTGCCACTGAAATGGACATGACAGCAAAGCCAATTATAATTTGATAGGAGTGTTTATTAACCCTGGTGACTGCCTCCCCAATAGGGAAGACAGCACTGAGTCTTCCTAAGATACACTTATATAGAGTTAGGTGTTGCTAATCAACAAAATATGGTTCCAAGGGTAGGTGTAATGCCATTAATGCCGTTTCTAGTGAAGCCTTGATTACCTAGCAAAGCCCTGGATACAAACATAAACAGACCTGAATCTAGGGCGTGTTTCTAGCAGCACAGGTGAAACGTTCCCTCACTATTATGGCCTATTAGGTGGTTTCCAGGGACCTTGGTAGGGGTCCCCTTCTAGCAGGTTGCAACTGGGAGGGAGCTTTGGTGTATAATTTCTGGTGGACACTTCACTACCCATCATTGTCATGTTTGACAAGATTGATGACTGGGAACCAAGGTTAACCGGAGACTCAGGGGATAATAGGCTAAGGAGTTAACCCAGAGATAGGGCCCTGAAGGATTCATTGAGGCAGCCAAGGAGTCAACCTAGAGTTAGGGTACCGAAGGATAAATGGGGGCAGTGGGACACTATACAATGGAGAAATAATAGTTGCCCAAGCTGGAATGTTTATAGATACTTTAGTGAAGGATTCATAAGAATAGTTTGTTACTGTTCAAGCTGAGATAGTTGTTGCTGGGCAGAGTTATTACTCTGAAGCTGGGGGTGGGGGGTGGGGAGAAGGGGAAGAGTTAATGCTCTGAGCCTGGGTGGGGGGTGATTTTTACAAACTGGTTTTACAAATTGATGTTACAAACATAGATCCCAAGCACCCCATCAGAACAAGTATGAAAGAATAGAAATTAGTTATTAAAAAATATAATTCATAGCCAGTCTGTATTGTGTAACATGTCAAAATTAAATCAATCAAGCATTTATTAAATATCAGTTACTGCTAAGCACTAAGAACAAAAGGCAAAAATTAAATCAATCAAGAAAAGGTTTCATGAAGAGCTGAGTTCTGAAAGAAGCAAATGCGTGGGGTTCTGTTTTAGGGAATGAAGCTATCTCCCTTTATAATTGTAACATCTTGGGGGGAAAAAGATAAGTCACTTAATTCAGAATTTTACCCAGAAAGCTATGTATTTTGTCAGAAAAATTCAGCATATTAGTCAGTGAGTCAAGCATACATTAAGCTCTTACTATGTGTCAAACACTGTGCCAAGTACTGGGGATGCAAAGAAAGACCATTTCCTCAAGGAACTCCCTAACTAATATGGGAAAACAATAAGCAAACAATTATATACAAAAAGCTACATGCGGGATAAATAGAAAATAAATAAAAGAAGGAAGACATTAGAACTAAGAAGAACTGGGAAAGGCTTCCTATAGAAGGATTTTTTTTTTGAGGGGGGAAGGTGCTGTGACTAGAGGTCACACAGCTAGTAAGTGTTAAGTGTCTGAGGTCACGTTTGAATTCAGGTCCTCCTGACTCCACTGCTCTACCTAACTGCCTGGTAGAAGGATTTTTGGTTGGGACTTAAAGGAAGCTCTGTTATTGAGCTGTCACTGATGGCAGGTTGTGAAAAAGTGTTGTGCTCTTTTAGCAAAATATATTCTTTCCTAAAACACAGTTCCCTTAAGTATGTAAATAGCTGCACTAATGAGGTCTGTTCTCTGTGTTCAGGGTTTCCACTTCTAAAGCTATAAAGAATAGTAAAGGACAATACAAACAACCATTGAGAGGTTTCCCCTCTCTCAGGTGACGCATGTTGGTAAAAGGCACTACACCCAGACAGTTCTTTAGATAAAAGGGTTCTGCTTTTCTCCTGTCAGTTTTCGGTAGCTACAGCACTCTCTTCCAATCAAATAGTTCCCTGTGTCAACTGCAAAGCCTTTCTTTTATCTGGGCTCAACACTTGTTTCCTTCCCTTGTAATTTTCTGTGTCTTCTGTCCCCCTCTCCTGCTTTTTCTGATTACTTAAGATTTTTAATCAGGTTCTCCTCATGAGTAGTGACCCATCTCTAATTCAGGTTGGAAAAAAAAATCCCAAATCCACAATTCTTAATATATGGCACAAACTGAAGATTTTCCCATAGTTCACAAACTGCTCTGTAATTTATAATTTCTCAGCTGTTTCCTTCAAAACATTGAAAATCATCATATGTAAATGAGCGATGGATATCGATGAATTCCAACCATCACCAGCTTCACCAAGAGAGAGACTATTCTATCTGGTCCTCTTAGAAAAGTGTCTCTTTCTCCTCAAGTACTTTTATCTGATGGCCTGCATTTCTTCTCAAGCTGATTTTTACTAGTGCTCCATACACAAATGTTCCTTTTCTGATCCTTTCAGCAACCAAAATGTCCACATCCCAGAGGGATAGAACCTGTAAAGTGATGGGGTTGGACTAGATGATCTCCAAGGTCCCTTTCAATTGTATCCTAGGACCTAAGAGGCATACAAAATCTTGATTATGTACAGCATATGCTTTGTTGATCAGCAGTAGGAAATGTAAAAATAATAGGACCAAATACAGTCCCATTGCATAGTGGAAATGAATAACTTAATAGGGTGAAATATAACTCCATGTACAAAAGAATGCTGGTATCCAAAATCAGCAGGTTTAGAATGGATCTAGTATTGCTTACAACACAAAACAAAAACTAATCAAGGAGAATATGTAATTTACTAAAACAATCATTTTGCATTAAATCATGGTAAAGAAAAATGGATTAGGGGGCAGCTAGGTGGCTCAATGAATAGAGCACCAGCCCTGGAGTCAGGAGGACCTGGGTTCAAATCTGGCCTCAGGCACTTAACACAAAAACTAGCAGTGTGACCATGGGCAAGTGTAATGTAATGCCAAGCAAAGGCAACTTCCCAGGTTCAAAATACCAGCATAGGTGCTCTCTATTTTATTCAGTGACAAACCAAGAACAGAGAAGATCAAAACATGACATCATTCAAAATACAGCATTTACTAAGTGTGATTAAATAATCTCCAAGTACTACCCCACCCCAGGACCTTCCAATTATTCAATCAATTACAAAGTCCCTGTTCTAAATACTTCTCCACCCCTAGGCTATACCTTAATTAAGTCCACCACAAAGCCCCTCTTCTCAAATGGAGATTAGTTTCCAAACATAAGGTCAAAAGTTCCCCACCCCTGGATCACAATTGAATCTACCCCAGAGTTACATCAAGTTTAAACACAGCACTTAATACCCAAATGGAGGTCTTTTCTTCATCTTGACATGAGGCAAGTTCTCAGCAATCTTAGTTCCTGGGGAGACAAGGCTTAGCAAGGCCATAAGATACATTGCCAGTCCCTTCATGAATTCATCCTCTGTCTGTAGAACAGTCCTAGAACCCCTGAACACATTAGCAAAGCCCTCTCCCAGGATTTCTGTAAACATACAACAAGAAAATCCTTCTTCAGGGCTTCTGAACCAACAGAAAGGCTCCCAGACCCCTGCAACAACAGCACTATCCTTCACCAGTGGACAGTATTCACTCTGTCTGCAGGACAGTCTCCAGACCCCTGCAACAACAGCACTGTCCTTCACCAGTGGACAGTATTCATTCTGTCTGCAGGACAGTCTCCAGACCCCTGCAACAACAGCACTGTCCCTCACCAGTGGACAGTATTCACTCTCTGTCTGCAGGACAGTCTCAGGGCTTCTTAGTGAACAGCCAGGTTCCAGGACTTCTTCAACAAAAGGACTGTCTTTCACCAGTGGACAAATCTGGCAAAACAACATCAAAACAGACAGACAAAGTACCAGCAAAACAGCCATGTCTCCTCAGTCCTTGGCAGCTCAGAGGGCAGGTCTCAAAAGTCCAGGGCAATTCAAAGCGGCCACCAGCAATTCTCTTAGTCTCTCTCTCTCCACGAGGTGCTGCTTCCAAAAAGATCTTCCGCCTCTCTCTTATCTCTCCAAATCTACGTCACCAGCTCCTCCCAGTTCAGGACTTTCTTTTCACATCAAAAAGTCCATCCCACAGGTGGGATTAACAAGCTCTGGGTTTTAACACAATCAGTTTGAAAACCAAGCCAATACAGGGGAATCTTTAATTGCCATTACTATCACAGCAAGTCACTTAACCCCAAATGCTCTACCTTCCCCCCTCCAAACAGGAAAAAAAAAAATAACATTATACCCCTTTCGAAAAGCAGTTGTTAGCTGCATATTGGGCTTTGATAGAGACTGAACTTAACTAACTTTGGTCCAGGAAGTAATATTAAGGCCTAGAATCCCAATTATGACCTGGGTAATGAGTACCCCAGCTTCCCACAAAATTGGACATGCATGAGGCTAGCATAATTAAATGGAAATGGAATATTTAAAGTAGAGCTAAAGCAGGCAAAAGTAGAGTTTCTGCTTTACATTAATCTATAGCAAACATAGATCATAGATACTGAGGGAAATGATACATCACCTGAACCAAAGTAACAGTTTGTACAGTCCTTGGTAAAATGGAATGAGTGATGTGATGGAACTGAAGAACAAAAGAAACATGCATGGTTTACTGATGGGATAGCAAAGTATTTGGGCCACAAAAGACACTGGAAATTGGTAGCCTATAGCCAATGTACTAGGTGGACTTTGGAAAGTACTGGGACAGTCAATATGCTGAACTTATGGCAGTACATCATGCCACTAAAGCCAAACGAGGAACACAGTGTCATATATTTACTGATTCATGAGCAGTGGCTAATGAGTTAGCTACATGGATGCCCCTTTGGAAAAATCAAAATTGAGAAATTCATGGCAAACAAGTCTGGGGCAAAGAATTATGGGAAGATATATGGGACATGGCTTTGAGTACTAATTTGTCAGTTTTTCATGTAGATGCTCACATGGCCCTCACCACAACACAATGTGAGTTCAGTTCACATGCTGATCAACCAGCAAGATTGCTATTCAGTGTATTGTCCCTACCCTGACACCAACTGATGATCTGGTACTAGCAAAATGGGTCCATCAAGTGGTTGGTCATTTAGGGGTCCAGGCCACACACTAGTGAGCATAAGATTGAGGTATTAGTATCTGTCATTCATTGTTAGAACAGGTAGCAGAGGAATATCATATATGTCAACTGGAAAAGGAATGAACTTTTCCTCGGGTAGTAACTGGAGTGATAGCAAGGGTAAAAGTTCCAGCCCAAATTTGACAGATAGATTATATTGGACTCCTACCCCAAGACAAAGGAAGCAAATTTATATGTACTTATGTTGACATCTATTCAGGTGTACTAGGTGCTTGTCCCTAAAAGAATGTGACCCAGAAAAACACCTGTAAAAGTCTAGATATCATAAGTCTATATTATGGAACCTCACTGTAGATTCAGAGTGACAATGGGTCACATTTCAAAGGTGAGGAAATGAAGAGATATTATAAACAATATGGAATGGATATATCATATTCCATGTTATCCATAAGCATCTGGGTTAATTGAAAGAATGAATGGTTTATTGAAAGAACAGTTAAGGAAGTTAAGTTCTAATAATTTGTATCAACATTGGAAGGATAACTTGTTCACTGCTTTACATAATTTGAATAATAGACCATTGGGAGAAAGTACACTTCTAGTCAGAATGATGATCCCAAATCTGCAAATCAAAAAACAACAAACACATAAGATCACAAATGTTGAGTATTGGACTGTGAGGCAAGATGTCCTAGCACCATATCCAGGAACTTACAGTTTTGTAAAAATGATAGAATAGTTCAAATGATTATTATTCCTTGTGAAACAATACCCCTTGTGAAAACTGACCCTCCTTCCAAAATAAATATCAGAGGAACTGAAGGGTTTGGTTCTACTCATAGAATAAAATTGGGGGCTAAAGTATGGGTAAAGCAGAAGCCAGACAATGTTCCAAAGGCTGTGGAAATTATAGTACACAGGAAAGATAGTACTGTAACTGTTGTTTATTCAGGAGAAGATGATTACCAGATTGAACCATTAACTCATATATTCTACCATGAATGAGGCTATGATACTAGATTCAAAAAGCATGGCTAATCCTGTATCTACCCTGTTTCTGGTTATTATCTCCTTTGTTTTTGGCTTTTTGTCTGTTAAAACTTTTTTCTAGATTTGTTTCCTGCAGTCTTAGTACCTTCCACCTGCAGATGCCTGATTGCTCAAGCAGGATGTCACCCCCTGTCCATGACTGTGATGTTTCACCCATGGACCTGGCATCAGCCAAGCTCTGGATGCCAGCTAAAGAACTGATCTCTCAAAGGGAACCTCCTGGGGCAGGGACAGCTCTCTATCCAATTTCAGCAGCAAGTAGCTATGGAAGAAAAAACCTTAACCCCTTACTCCAAGATTTTGGGCCCCATTCATTCAAGGGGGGATTGATGGGGTTCTTGTGCTTAAGCCCCACCCTAAGATACTGTTTTATGTGCTTATTTTGTGTTATCCCTGTCATATTGTTGTACTGTTCTGTTGACACCACTTACCCCTAAATTACCATTAACCTATGTAATGGATACAAAAGACCTTGGGGCTGAATGTAATGGTAATGTAAAAGGAAGATCTTTCCCATCCATTATAGGCCTATGTGACCTGCTTAAGTCATATGGAAGCCTAAGTCACATGAGTTTGAGTCACATGAAGTCTGTGGTGGGAGGAGCTTGCTGCACAGGTGGAGAAGAAAGGGTGGTAGAAAGCTGAGAGGAAGTTGATCAGAGTAGTTAGAGCTGAAGGAGAGAATGTTTGTTTGTGGGAAGGCCTTAGCAGGGGTAAGGTTTGGGGATCATGATGCCCTCTGCAGTGTTATTGTGTATAGATTTCTTTGTTGCTATGATGGATTTGGCTTTCTAGTGTTGGGATTTGGCTTTCTGGTGTCTGAATAAATGTTTTGCTTCTGTCTTCTATGTGGAATCTGTTACATTTTGTCATTCAGAACTACACCAGCATATTCATAGTCACCATCAGTGCTGTGAATATTGCCTTGGAGTTACAACTTAAACAAGGAAATTAATATATTCAAAGAAAAATTAATGGAATATTTTGAATGATTATAGATCTGCACTTTTTAAAAGTCAGGACAATAAAAGCAATTTTTTTTTCTTTTTGGAGGGCACTTGGGGTTAAGTGACTTGCCCAAAGTCACATGGCTAGTAAGTGTGTCAAGTGTCTGGGCTGGATTTGAACTCAGGTTTTCCTGACTCCAGGGCCAGTGCTCTATGCACTGTACCACCTAGCTGCCCCAAATTTTAATTTTTCTACTTTAATAAAAATAAATTCCAGTTCCTCAGAGACAAATATTAACTCTCAGGTGGGCTACTCTATCCTATATTCCTCGGTTGGAATTGTGGACAATAATTTCATAAAATCCAAAATGTAATATGGTGAGAAGATAAGACAATTACAGATAGAATCCTGGATATGCCATTATGTTATCTACGTAGAGATATTAGATTGACCAAAAAAGCAGTAGACCCTGTATCTTAAATTTTGACCAAAGAAATGTAAAAATATACTTAGGACAACAATATATAAATCATGCATTTTAATTGAAAAATAATGATTTATTTTATGACATCTGGAAGTAACCTCCATTCACTAAAAATCAGTAACATTTTATTTTTTTAAGTTTTATTGATATTTCCTAGTTCTGCATAATAATAATAGCTAATATTGATATAATGCTTTAAGTGTTGCAAAATGCTTGAATCTCACAACAGCCTTTTGAAGTAGCTGCTATTATCTTCATTTTACAGATGAGAAAACTGAGGCTGAGAGCGTAAGTAATTTGCTGAGTCACAGAGCCTATTAAGTGACTGAGGCAGAAATAGAACTCTGGTCTCCCTGAGTCACACAGGATGAGTTTAGGGGAGAGCTAATGGATCAGCACTGTCAGAAGGAATGACAGAATTTGAGACATAGAAGGAACCTCAACGGCCATCCAGCTCAATTTATACCTGAACGAAATCCAGACAACATACCTGACAGATAACACTATCTAGTCTAGTCTCTGCCTGATGACCTCCAATAAGAGAGAACTCATTGCCACCTGAAGCAGCCCATTCCATGTGGACATACCTAGTTGTTAAGTCTATTTCCCCCAAAGTCAAGCCTCAATTTGCTTTACCCACTATTCTTTGTTTTGCCCTCTGGGGCCAAACAGAACAAGCCTAATCAACTCCTCCACTTGACAACCCTTCAAATACTTGAGAACAACTATCATGTCCCTCTGAGTTTTCTCCATGCTAAACATCAGTTGTTTCTTCAACTTATCTTCAAATGATTTGGACTCAAAGTCTTTCACAATCCTGATTGCTCTTCTCTGGAGATTCTGTAGATTATTAATGTCCTTTTTAAATATTAGTTCACAGAACTGAACACTTCTCAAGATATCTCCTGTCCAGGGCAGTAGCTTCCTCAAAGGTATGATTCTCTTAATGCAGGCCCAAGCTGCACTCTTTTTTTGACTGTCCCATCACATTCAGCTGACTCAGATTGAACTTTCAGTCCACTAACTCCCCACCAGATCTTCTTCGGACAAACTGCTAACCATGCATCCCTAATCCTGTACTAGTGAAGTTGATTTTTGGAACTCAAGTGTAAGACTTTTCATTTACCCTTATTGGGATTCATCTTCTTAGATGCCCCAGTGCCCTAACCTCTCAAGACTTTGCATCCTAACTCTATTGTCCGATGTCATTTTGTGTCATTTACAAGTTTGATAAGTGTTTCATCTATGACTTTAACTGTGTCATTGATAAAAGCACAGTGCAAGATTATGAGTCTACTGAAACATTTAAGCATATAAAACTTTATGGTCACACAGTGCTTTACATACATTATCTCATTTCTATTAATAGAGCTTCAAAATAGTTCAATAGGTAGTCTTATAAGCACAATTTGTATTTTATGGATGAGAAAACTAAGGATCACAGTATTGTGTTTGTCTAAGTTCATATAACATGTTGGGGAAGAAGGATTCAAGCCCAGATATTTCAGAAAATATGACAATGATAATTTACCATCATCCATCTACATTGATAATTGACAATTTGAAGTTCTCATGCATACAATCCAAAACAGTGTCAGATAAGTGATTGAAGATTGACAAGAACTTCAGTGATAGTAATATGGAGATTTTTCACTTAATCAGGAGACTGAAACCTCAGCTTTAAATGAATATCATATTTATGGCTAATGGCTGTTTTTGTAACCTGTGAGGAGCAGAGTTAACTTTGAATTACTAATGTAGCCATACTAATACTATGCTATGTTGTGAACTTTTCCTATAATCATTACTATTTGTATGGCTGCTTAATCTGCTTTTCATGTAATATTCAAGACTGAGCTAAAATCCCATCCTCTGAAGGCCTTTTCCTGGTCTCTCCCCCCTCTCCCTTCCTTCTAAGATTACCTCTCATTTATACCATATGAATATATGTGTATTTGTAGTTATTTGCATATTGTCTCCTTATTGGAATGTGATTTCCTTGAGAGTAGAAACTCTGTTTTTGCCATATTAAGCTCTTTGCTTAATAAAATTTTGTTGACTGACTAGTGAGACCCAATATTTATAAAAATTATGAGCAGCCTGACAAATGATTTTTGTGAAGATTTTTTTAATTATATAAGAGACGGAAGAGTCCTTTAAGGGAAAATAATAATAACTACACTATCAAAATTTGCTACAAAGAAGAAATTATTAACTCATCAACTATGTTTAAAGTTTATTATTCCTGAGACCTAATATAAAATGTAATTTTGAAAGATTATAAGTGAAAATAACTTATTGCAATTTTATTCATTCATTAAAGATAATTTGAGAAAAATGAGATGTTGAAAGTACTTTGGGGTGTTATGTTTTTCTTTTTGCTTTGTGGAGGGCAATTGGGGTTGTGACTTGCCCAAGGTCACACAGCTAGTTTTTGTGTTAAGTGTCTGAGGCTGGATTTGAACTCAGCTCCTCCTGACTCTAGGGCTGGCCAGTGCTTTATTCACTGCGCCATCTAGCCGCAGGAGGTGATTTTTTTTTTAAAGGAAAAATATTCAAGCTGTTAAAACTTAGAGAAGTAAAAAGTCAAGATATCTTTAATCTTTGGGATTTTCATATCTTCTTATTTGTACTTCTGCATGATATGTATAATATTAATATATGCTAGATCATGCATGCCTCAAAAATGGAGATAGAAGCTCTCCTAATTAATGGCATACAAAAACACACAATGAAAATTCTATCCTGGATTCTAATTTCAACTCAAGGGATCCAGACCCAATCTGGTCACATCAACCGAGGAGGTTACAACATATTTGTTTTTGGAAGGAAGGGACCTAAGTGGGAAATCCTGGTTGATGACTTTGTTAAAATAAAAAACTCTGGGATTGTGTGGAGTTGAGTTTAAATATGTATGTATATATGTATGCCTATGGATAACGCACATATGTGTGCATGTCTTTTCTCCACTACCTCCAGTCCAAGGAGGCAGCTCGGTCACTGTACAGAACATGGCTTAAACTGGGAACACTGAAGTCAAATACAGTTTCAGACACACTTACTAGCTGTGACCTTGAGCAAATCACTTAACTTCTCTCCGCATGTCTCCCTATGTGTAATATGGGAGTAATAATAATAGCATGTAGAAAGTGCTTTGCAAACCTTGAAAAGCTCTATATAAATGCTGTTATTATTAATAATGTACTAACAGTGGACGATGGAAGCCTAAAAACCGTCATACGGGGTAAGCAGCATCAGACTGGGGTAGATAAAAGGTGCAGGGAAACAAAAAATGGAAATGGGATGAAACAGAAGGTCCCTGACAGACGATCTGTCTTAGCTTAAAATCTATGCAAGAGCTTCAGTCCAGTCTAAAAAACAGAGCAGCTCCCCAACTCTACCGCCAGGGGACGCTGCCCTTCAGCTCTGCGGTGCCCCGCCTCGCCCCGCCCCTTTGCTTTTACTGCCTTCCCAGATGTCTCCAATTGGGGGCGCTTTTTAGAGATTCCCCACGTTACGCCTGCGCAGAAAGAAGTCTCTCGTCGCCAGGACCCTCGAAGCCGGGGGCGGGGGTGGTGGAGGAGGGAGGAGTGTAGAAAGGTCCCAACCCTCCGCGAAAATCGGCTTGACGTGTATCCCGCGTGGCGGCCATCTTTAGCCCCTGGTCAAGGCAGTCAGCTGAGTAAGGTCTAGGGGGCGAAGACGAGTCGCTGCGCAAGCGCACCCAGGAAACTCGCAGGTAGCCTTCCATCTGACTAGCGAGCGAGGCGGTGCCCCCCGCCGTCGCCGTCGCCGTCGCCGGAAGTTTGGGGTTTCCGCGCCTTGGACGAGCCGGAACCGGAGCGCCAGCAGTCGCCGCCGCCGCCGCCCCCGGAGCTCGCTCGCGGTACCCGGATGTGAGGCGACCTCCCGGCTCCCGTTGGAAGCTCGGCCGAGGATGAAGGTGCGCGTCCTTTCCTCCCGAACTCCCTTCCCCGGCCCCATGCGAGCGCCCGGCGCTGCCCCTCCGCCGCGTCCCAGTGGTCGCTGCTCTCTTCCGGGCGGGCGCCGGCTCCTCGCGCCTGCCTCCGGGGGTGGTGGTTACGCGGGGCCGTCTCTGCCGCCCGCCTGCGCCTCCGGCCGGGCCGCTTCACCTGCTGCTGCGGCCGTGGGCAGGAGGCGCCCGCTACTCGTCTGCGGGCCCCCGGCCCGAGGACCGAGACCGACTCGTTCCCTCCCGAGGTGCTGGACCCTAGGGCAGCCAGACGCCGGAGGTGTCGGGGCCTTTGCTTCTCTGCGGGTCAGGATGCTTGCCGGCGTAGCAGGATGGGGGGCGGGGGGCATTACTGAGCCCGGAAGAGCCGGGCCAAGGTCACGGGGCTGCCCGGGACGGAGGCCGGGGGGCCGAGGAGGGTGTGGGAGAGGGGCTGCGGGGCTGCTCAGCACCAGCCCTCCGCCCTGGGAGTGCGGGACAGCGCTGATGAATGGAGGGGTGCTTACACTTGACCGGCGGCTGAGGAGTTTTTCTCTCCATCCACCTTTGGCCCGGAGGAATGACAGTTTTAAGAACTCTGTGGCTGACCAATGCATACAAATTCTCCTTTGGAACTTTAAGAGCTTGGATGGGGAGCTAGTGTTCTGGCACCCTGACAAGGTGATTTTGTGGCTGAACTGGGTATCTTGGGTGACATCTGTCAGCAACATTTGATTGCAGCACTTGGCATCTAAATGGTATTTGTGTGGCTGATGGGCAGCAGTTTTCCTGAATAACTAGTCAGCTAGTGGTGCAGAAAGTATGTAAAGAAGGTTTTTTTATTAAGACAAAATAGGAAGGAGGTGTAGTTGGTGTTAGGGGTTTTTTTTTTTTTTTTTTTGCTCCTGTATTTAAAAGCTGGGGGAGAAGAGTAGAGAAGTTAGAATTATGGTTATCTCCCTGCTTTACGTTTGAAGACTCAACCTTTCAATTAAATATACTTGACTAGGTTTCTACTTAGGTGCTTAGCATATCGTCCGTGCCATTGAAATTAGGAGTGGGAATAGCTTTGGAAATGTTTGCAGGTGCCAGAGTAGGAACTGAGAATTAGGAACTGAATCTCGATATTTTTCAATAGTATAATATAACAAGGCCATATTCGGTATTAAAAATAAACCGTGTATCTTTTGAGGATTAGAAAGGAGAATATACTGTTCAACATTCTCAACAACCAAGGGCTCTTTTTCCCTTCCCCTCATTATAGTCTTCCCCAGTGTTCCTGAAGCATTGTGGAAGAAGATGATATTGTCCTGGGCAGACAGAATGCATAACGTGAATTCAGTTCACATCTGCAGTTTTGGGAAAGCCATTCTGCTGGTCAGATTTACTTCCACTAATGAATATTCTGATCAACCAGTCATTCGTCCAGTCAGTGTTTATTAAATAAATTTAGTTATAGAAAAATTTGTGTGCAGCTGTGTTTTAGATTAGATTGGTATGTTAAAAATGTACTAAAATTTGTTTTGAACAGGCAAAAACATTTTTATTAAAGTACTCCAAATGAAGCAGGAATAGTTACTGTGACTATGCCTAATTTGGAGGTCAGAACAACTTCCTAAGAGGAATTATTGTGTTCTTTTATGGACATATGCAATATTGAGTACATATATTGAATGTCTCTTTAGATCTGGAATGGCCCTTAGTAATCAGCTAGTCATTTACCTCATTTTACAAAGAATAACTGAGGCCTGGAGGAAAAAATGTTCTTTGCTTAATGTTAGTAATACCTAATATCCCAATGCCCAGGTCTTTTCACTAGCACTCTTAACATCATGCTGTCTCTTAGTTTGCATATTCCAAATGGTCATATTCTTTGTAACGTTCTGAATGACTTTTTGTAGAATACCAAATCCAAATAAGGAGCTAGGCTGTAGTCCTCAGAGTTAAAATTGAAAGAGAAACCTCTAAAATTCATTGAATGGGTAGCAGTACAACAGTTGATAAATACTTGGAACATTCTGTTTGGGGATTGTCCATGGCATTTTTCAGTAAGCTCTGTGGTTTGGATTTCCTAGACCTGTTTTTTATTTCTGATTTCTCTGCAATACTATGGACTTAAATTGATATGGGTAAGAAAAGAATGAAAATGTCACTGGTTGTAATGACTGTAAAAGGGAGGGATAATTAACAAATTTATGAATCAGGATCATAAATATGAATTAAGATCTTTTCTACAGGAAAAGTTATCATTTGTTAGCTTACATGAGGCTTCATTCTTTTGTTCTGTCATTACGTGGAAATAATGAGATAGGTCCCTTGTTAGAAATTTATACATGTTATAATTCACTAACAGGCACTAATGATGAGTAGGCTAGATCAAGGTAATCTTTCCTTTCGTATCCTACCAAGGACAATGGTTCTAGACCTTGAAATGTATACATATGCCATATATATGACAGTCTAATTAATGTCTGAATCTTGGAAACTTCAGGAAATTCATCTGTGTCCCTTTTATATTTTACACTTTTCACTGACTTGTTTGTTCTTAATTAGACTTATTAATGGAGGACTAAGTTGGTCGATCCCAGTTATGTTCTTTTCTGAGTCATTTTGGTTTTGTTTTCTGTAAAATGGCAGTATGGAACTGATATGTTAGTATGTTTGTCTTGGAGAGAGAACTACAAATGGACAGTGACCTGGACCCAGAATAGAGTGGGAAAATCGACTTGATTGCTTTTGGGAAATTGCAGTCCATTTAATAACCACAAGCATCTCATTGATATAAAGGCTTATCTTTTAAGGTCAATATTTTTTTTCCAATTCAGTGCGAGTCAGGGAATGCCATAGTCTTTGAAAAATTAATGTTGTAGGTCCACCCAAAGGATCCTGGTGAGGTTCATGGTGGGAGTAAGCTTCAGCATACTACCAGTGAAGGTAGTATGACGATGTAACGTACAAGATGAGAAGTTTGATTGGATATGTTATGAACTGAATTATTGGAAACCACCAAATGAAATCACATCAAAGTGTGCTGTAAAATGGGGATAACTTACAGTATCTACATGACAAGGTGGTTGTAACAGATCAGTTTAATCAAATCAGCTGAAGTAAAATGCTTTATAAATGTTACCTTTTCTTACCATCAGTGTAGTATGCTTGATCTTCACAAGTATGTGTAATGTATTGAAGTGTGACTTTCTAGAAGTCTTAGTCATAAATACATTTCTTTGATGCATTTATTGCTTGAGGATTTGCTTGTATAAAAGGCTGAACTGGGGTAGTGAAGTCAAGGTGTAAGGAGTGTTAGTTAAGCTAACATGGCTATGCTTTGCCTTAGAACCCTGTTTAATGAATATGCTCCTGTTCACTGTTGATTTTAAGCTTGTCATATAAACACATTCTCCAATACAGTCTTTCTCAGGGTCTTGGAGGAGTTATGTGACTTTCATTAGGTCACATAATTGTCCTTGTTTCCTTACATTTTGAAACTTCTGTTTCTATAATGTATGGGTTTACAAAGAATTTGCCTGAGGTAGCTGAGTAAGCAGTAATAATATCTACCTTACTCTTCCTTTCTGATTGGGAAAAATTCTCAGAGAGGTCAGGTGACTTGCTTATGGTCATAAACGATAACAAATATAATTATTTTTAATGAAGCAAAGATGTGAATTTTGAGCTTTTTAGTTGTGCATATAAAATGTGAGGGTGAAGTCTTTAAACAAAAAGTACATTATTTGAGCCAGAGTGAGAAACTTAAAATATTTTTTGCAGGTAATTAATTCAGTCTTAAATTTCCTGTTGGTTGGAACTGGAAAGAAATGGACAACATTCCTGCTGTTTCAATCTCCAAATGATTTCCCAATTTTAAATGACTTTATTCATGTACCAACAGCTTATTTATTATTCACCATTCATTCAAGTGGAGACTTGGTGTAACTGTTTAAAATTTTATGAACAAATGTACCCTCTGTCTGCCAATAGGCTGTTACTTTTTTCTCCAAATCTGTCTTGGATGCACTCTGATTTCTTGTTAAATAATCAGTGTTATTTTTTAAGTTTATACCTACTAAGTGAAGAGAAGTAATTTCAAAGTAATGAAGAGCAATTTCAAGACAGTGAGAGCACTAACAACTGGGGTGATCAGGAAAGGCCTCATGTAAGAGACAGCACCAGAAGTGTTGACAAGGTGAGAGCTGTCGAGCTGCTTTGGGAGATGCATTCAGTTGACTCGCTTCTTTTTGTGTCCTCAGAATCTGATTGTGTGTGCTTTTCAACATCTTGTGCTGACTTCCCTTATATATTTTTAGGCCATGAAATCTTAATTATCCTTTCTCTGAACCCTTTGAAATGCTCATTACTAATGATTGTACTTAATTTTCTTATCATCTCCTTTTACAAATTCTAAAATGGAATGGTCACTTTCCCCCCAGAATTTCCACTTGGGAAAGAAGTACCCAGGGAAAAGCCAAACAGAGTCTTGTGAATTCAAGTGGGGCTCTGTGTGTGTGTGTGTGTGTGTGTGTGTGTGTGTGTGTGAGCTCTGACAGGTGCCACATGTGATATGTGGCTACTGAAATTATCAATGTTATGTTGGTGTTTAGAACAAGGTAAAGTAACAGTGCTCTTAATCTGATCCTCCGCATGGATTAGACTGTATTTAGAGTATTGTGTATGTTTTTGTTCACACTGTGTCATTCCAGCAATGAGTATCTTTGCGGACCGTTGAAATACACCTAGAAGTAGTAATATGAAAATTCTAGAAATCATATCAGTTAAGGAGTGTTTTGAAAGAAGTAGTGTTTGGCTCAGAGAAAAGGTCTGAGGACTTGATAGACATCTTTTACTATTGTAGAAGTGTTCTCAGTCTACTAAATAATTTTGACCTACGCCACCCCAGATCAGACTTGGTCATATCCTTAATCTTGTCATCACCCACAAATATTCCTCCTCTGTATTTGTGCACTCTGTATTTCCTTTATCTGGTAGTAATTTCTTATTTTTCCATATTTTCCCATGCCTTACTTAAATCTATTCTTTGTCTCCACTGTGACAGCCAATCCTTCCACTTTTTAGTTTCCTTTTCAGAAATTTTAATTTAATTTTAAAAATTAACAGAAATCCATTTTTCTCTGCCTTTTCATTCCATTAGGAAAAAATGAAAGGCAAAATCCTCTAAAAATTTTGAATTGTCAAACAGAATAAATTCTTTCTTTGGCCATGACCAAAAAATATGTCTCCTTGTGCTCTCCGAGTCCATTTATCATCTCCCTCAGGAGTTAAGTAACGTGCCTCATCATTGGACCTCATTAAGTTCATCCCAGTTTTGCTTTTGTTTTTTGGAAGGGGGAAGGTAGTGCAGTTGGGGTTAAGTGACTTGCCCAAGGTCACATGGCTAGTAAGTGTTAAGTGTCTGAGGCTGGACTTGAACTCAAGTCCTCCTGACTCCAGGGCTGGTGCTCTATTCACTGCGCCACCCAGCTGCCCCTCACTGTCTTTTCTTTTACCCCTGTTTGCATGAAAAGGGTGGTGGTTCTCCCTGCCGAGGCAAGCAGGCCCCTTTGCTTGTCTTGTCTTCTCCCTTATCAGAGCATCCTCACTACCGCCCCTGTTCTGTCTTAGATCTTCTTCCTCTGCCTCTATGCTGATTCCTCTTATTCCTGTGAACATGGCCACATTGCCCTTGTCATGAAACAGTCTCCATCTGATTAAATCACTGCTGTCAGCTATCATCTTTTATTTTCTCTTTCCTCTCCTGGCTGAGCTGTTTGAGAAAGCTGCCTTATCCCAAGTACCTCCACTTCTTACCTTCTCAAAGGTTTCTAGACTCTCTACAATCTGGTTTCTGGTGTCATTGTTTCAACTGAAACTACTCTCTCCAAAATTATTAGTTTACTGGCTTTTTTCTTAATCCTCATCTTTCTTGACTTCTGTGTAGCCTCAGACACTATTAATCATCTTTTCCTCATGGATACTCTCACTTTTAGTTTTTTTGTGACATTCTCTCCTGGTTCTCAGTACTTCTTCCTAGTCTCCTTTGCTGTATTTTCAATTAGGTCACATCTTCTAAAGCTCTTAAATTGGATCCTTTTCTCTTTATTTTCTGTAACAAAGCTTCTAAACCTGAGGTCTGTGACCTTTTTTTTTTTAAATAAATATTTTGATGACTATATTTTAAAAATTGTAAATTAGTTTCCTTTGTATTTTATCTTATAGTTTTTGTTTTATTTAAAATTTTTTTTGACAGGGGACAACCTGCTTTAATACACACAGTTGGTGTAAAGTAGTATATCTATTTAGAGGAGTCTCATACAATCAGTCACTTCTGAGATACTTACTGTCCATTGTCCTTCCCTGTATTCACTCACCCTCCAAAAAAAGCAGAAACAGAAAAACCTCATCATCCTTACTTCTCCATTATTTAAAGAAAAAATTTGTTTCATTTGAATTCAGAGTTGTTTCCTTCCCTCCCAGCCACGAACTGTCTCTCTCTCACACACATACACACACATATGAATCTATACAATGCATACTTCCATATATTGGTTCTTTCTGTTTAAGTGGCTAGCATCTTCCTTTGCAGGTCCTTTGTAGTTGACTTGAATATTCATATCACTCATAATATTTAAGTCATTCACATTTGCTCTTGGAACAATATTGCTGTTACTGTATGCAACATTCTCTTTGTTTTACTCATTTCACTCTTCATTATTTCATGCAAGTCTTTCCATATTTTCCTAAAATCAACACGTTCATTTCTTTACAGTACAACTGCCATTCTCTTATTGATGCTCATCCCCTCATTTTCCATATAGTAGCAAAGAGAGCTGCTATAAATATTTTATAGAACATATATGTTCTTTTCCTTTTTCACTGATCACCTTGGGAAACAGACCTAATAGTAGTATTGCAGGGCCAGAGGTTATATACAGTTTTATAATTCTTTGGGCATGATTCCAGATTGCTCTCCAAAATGGTTAGATTGGTTCACAGTCCTACTTTAATAGTGTATTAGTGTCCCAGTTTTTTACATCCTCTCCAACATTTGTCATTTTCCCCTTCTACCCCTTTAACTAACCTGATAGGTATGAGACGGTATCAAACAACTCAAAGTTGTTTTTATTTGCATTTCTTTAATCAGTAGTGATTCAGAGCATTTTTTCATATGACTGTATATAGAGCTTTGATTTCTTCCTCTAAAAACTGCCTTTTTATATCCCTTGACCTTTTATCAATTGGAAAATAACACCTAATTTTTAAAAAATAATATTTTATTTTTTCCAATTATATATAGATACAGTCTTTAATATTTAAAAAAAAAATTTGAGTGCCAAATTCTCTCACTCCATTCCTTCTTCCTTTTCTGAAATGGCAACCAATTTGATAGAGATTATATATGTGCAGTCTTGCAAAATGTATTTCCATGTTAGTCATATTACGAAAGAAAACAGACCAAAAAAACCTCAACAACAACATACACACAAATAAAGTGAAAAATAGTATGCTTAAATATATGTTCAGACTCTATCAGTTCTTTCTCTAGAGGAGTATGGCATTTTTCATCATGAATCCTTTGGAATTTGGATCATTGTTTTGCTGAGAATAGCTAATTCATTCATAGTTAATCATCGTACAGTATCGCTGTTATTATGTGCAATGTTCTGGTTCTGCTCACTTCACTTGGTGTCAGTTATGTCTTTCCAGCTTTTTCTGAACACTATTTTTTTTGCTTTTTGGAGGACAGTTGGGGTTAAAGTGACTTAACCGAGGTCACACGGCTAGTGTGTGTGTGTCTGAGTGTCTGAGGCCGGATTTGAACTCAGGTCCTCCTGACTCCAAGGCCGGAGTCACCTAGCCGCCCACAAACAGTTCATTTCTTATAGCACAGTATTTCAGTACAATTATAGACCACTATTTGTTCAACCATTCACCACTTGGATGGGCATTCCATCACTTTCCAAGGTTTGCCACTACAAAAAGAGCTGTTAATAAATATCTTTGTACAAATACATACTTTTCCTTTCTTCCTTATTTATTTATTCATTTATTCATTCATCCATTTATTTATTTATTTATTTATTTTGGTGGTGGGGGGGTATCTTTGGGATACAGATATAGTAATAGTTTTGTGGGGTCAAGGGGTGTGCACAGATTTATAGCTCTTTAGGCATAGTTCCAAATTGCTCTCCAAAATGACTGGATCAGTTCACAACCCCACCAACAGTGGAATGACTCAAATTCTTATAGATTTGACATAGTTCTCTATATATTTGTGATATGGGACCTTTATCCAAGAAACTGTCTATAATCTTTTCACCCAATTTTTTGCTTTCATTCTAATCTTGGCCACATTGCTTTTATTCATTAAAAAACTTGTAAATTTCATATAATCAGAATTACCATTTTACGTTTCATAATGCTATTTTATACCTTTTAAAACATTATTCTGTGAAAAGAGTACATAGGTTTCAACAGACTGCCATTGGGATTCGTAACAAAAATGGTAAAGAATTCCTACTCTGTACTGTCTTGTTTGGTGATCTCCTTTCTCATGGGTGCAACTCTCATCTCTATGCAGATGATTCCCATGGGTATTCATAAGCTCTCTTGAGTTCACATCTAGTATCACCAACTACCTTGTGGGCATCTTAAATTTGATGTTACATAGGCATCTCAAACTCAACAGGGCCAAAACAACTCATTATCTTTCCTCCAAACTGTGCTTTTTCCAACTTTTCTGTTAGTATGTAGTATGTAACATCCTCCCAGTCACCCAGCCTCACAATCTCAGTGTCATCCTCTACTTTTCATTATCATTCCACATATCCCATCTATTGTCATATCTTGTCATTTCTGCCTTCATAGCATCTCTTCTATTTGTCTCCTTTCCATTCATGAAGCCACCTCAACAGCTCATACCTGGATCTCATGTATTAGCTTTCTAATTGTTTTCTCTGTCTCCAAACTGTCCTCAACTATCCTGCCAAAGTGATTTTACTGAAGTGCAGTTCTGATTGTCATTTCTCTAACTCAGTAAACTCTAGTGGCTCCTGGTAGCTTCCAGAATAAAATATAAAATCCTGTGTTTGGCATTTAAAGCCCTTCTCAGATCTGGGCCCTTTCCAGTCCTGTTAGAGTTGAACTCCTTCCACATATTCTACAATTCGGGTAGACTCCTTTACTCCCCTCCCTGCCCCCCCAATCAACCTGTAAACATTCAATAAGTGCCTGCTATGGGCCAGGGACTGCTAAGCGCTTAGGGTACAGAAAGAAGCAAAAGACAGCCCTTGCCCTCAAGGAGCTTGCAGTCTAATGGGAGAGACAGTGAGCAGCCAAGTATATATAAAACCATTTATAGACACAGGAGAGACAGAAAATAATTAACGGATGGAAGGCATTAGAGGGCTAGGGAAAGTTTGTTGCTGGTAGTGGGATTTTTGTTTGGACTTAAAAGGATGTCAGGGAGATCAGTAGTCAGGGTGAGGAGGGAGAACATTCCAGTCCAGGGAGGTAGTCACAGAAAATGGTGGGAACTAAGACTCGCATTGGTTTCTTGTCACCTTCATACTTGCAGCTTTCCTGTCTTCCTTCAGAGACTCAGCTCCGATCCCATCTTCTGAAGGAGGCCTTTCTTCTCCTTTCCCCCTCTCTTCACTCACTGCCTTCCCTTTGAAATTGCCTTCCATTTACACTGTATTAATTTTGTGTGTATATTTAGTTGTCTCCCTCTATAGACAGTGAACTCCTTGAGAATTGGGAGTGTGTTTTTGACTTTCTTTGTATCCCCAGTTGCAGATATGTTGTCTGGCCTATATTACTATGGGTAAATTAATAAATAATAAATAAATTTAATAAATTAATAAATTAAACTTAATAAATTCTTGTTGAATGATAATACCCATGCTTATTCTGTTTTAATTTTAGAGAACAAAACCCAGACTAATGAATAGAAGTTACAGGATATAGATTTTACATAATTTAATCATTTAAATTTCCATAAATTTAATTTTCTGTAATTTAAATAAAACTGCCCAGTAAGCAAAGCTGTTCAGAAAACCCCAGAATAGTTGGCCATTTTTAGGAAACAAGCTCCCCATCTTTGGAGATTTTGGAGTATAAAGGGGATGTTGTAAAGAAGATGCTTTCAGGGTTGATCTAGATGATCTTTGAAGTCTCTTCTGATTTTAAGATTCTTTGAATCATGGATTTATATTTCATTTGATAGCATTTGCAGATTTAATTTTTTCTGTATAAATAACTTGAACAGGGGAAATGTTTCCATGTGGTGGAGAAGTTAGTCTTTCCATTTTATTCACATGAAAAAGAAAAAAGATGTATCCTTTAGTGACATGCTTGTATTTAAAAATATTAAACTATAGCATACACATTTATCAATCACATCCCCTGAATTTTAATTATAAACAACTCTGTTGTCACACACTTAACCTTCACTTGAGGTGATTATTACTTTATAAATGCAAACAATTTAAAATTAGGATTTCAGAAGATATTCTAATGTAGTTAAAATGTTTTTATATTTTGTTGGGTACACCACATTTTTGATCCATACTGAACTTGCAGTCAAACCTATGATAACTTTTTCCAACACAAACTGTTGCTAAACCATGTCTCCATCATATCCTATACTTACATAAAATTTCTGGATTGAAGTAAATACTTTATATTTTTTTCCTATTATATTTTCTCTTAGTTTTTGTCCACCATTTTAGCTTGCTATGATAATTTTATATCTTGATTTTGCCATCCATCATATATCACTGCCAATAGCAGACAGGTATCCTAACTGCTCCTTTTAGCTTTGTCTTCATTCCTGTTTTCATCAGGGTGTCTTCTGTGTCTTTTGTGCAAGTTCATAAAATACTGAACAAGTCAGAGAAAATGACAAAGTCCTGTGTCATATCACTAGAGACTCTCCTACAGGGTTATGTGGAGACATTAGCCAACACACTTTTTATACAATTTTCAACCAGCTGTGGATTTGGTTCCCCTTACTGTACTTTGATTCAGCCTATATTCTTTCATATTGTTCACAAAGATTCCATGAGAAGTATTTTAAATGTCACATAGATGAGATTGTCACATCTTTTGCGCCCTCCCAGAGGGCAGAAGTAGGAAAAAAGGATGGAAATCAAATCAGCAAGCATTTATTAGGTGTCTACAATGTGTCAAGTACTGTGGTAATGTTGGATGTTATCGAGAAATAGCTTTAGTTTTGAGGGAAAGAACCATTTCTTAACCATTAGCCTTTTTCAAAGAATAGAATGAACTTTTTCCAGAGTAGACTAGAGGGTACTTTCCAGAGTAGCAGAGGGTACCCTGCTTGCCTTCCTCACATCTTTGAGGAGTTGATGAATTACCACTTTTCACTGAAGACATTTTTGTAAAGGGGGAATTCTTGGATTTTCACATGTGATTTGGAAATCTATAGATAGCCTTTTGAGAATATTTCTAGTTCTTACAGTCTCTGTTTCTTAGTTCAGATACATTTACTTTATTACCTGTTAGAAAAGAAGTCTATTTTTTCCTTTAAACCCATATGTGGATTTCAAGATCATATAACTTGAAATGACAAGATTTCAGCCTCTGTCAAGTTATAGAGCCTTGAGATCTGTTGTTCTCTCGTTTGAACCATAATTTGAATTTGCTAGTACAATAAGCTCCTCATAATTACTACTGGATGCTAATGATAGTATCAACTCCATTCTTCCTATGAACTTCACTCTTAGGAAAACAGAGCCATGTCAACTAGCTTTTAGATCAGTAGTTTAAAGTAAAGAAATAATGAATGAATGAATAAAAAAAAGACATTTCTTGTAAGAAATCCTCCTAGAATGGGCCATCTAAAAGTTGTTTATTCTTAATGCAAATTTGTACTCTAGTTACATGAATCTATTACATGGTTTTAGGAGCCCTTTTTTGCATAAAAACTGGGTAGTATATATCACCTATTTATTTTCCTAAAATAATTCATAATACAACAGTTGGTTCAGACTATATTGAGTCTTAGAAATAATTCAGTGCATACTTGAAAAGTCTTTTTAAATTTAAAGGCCTCCTGAGATATCACATTATTTTTTGGCCTATCTCAGTAGTTTGGTTAGCCCTTTCTCTGTCATCCAATCCAGGGTATAGAATTAGATCTAAAAGCTGTGATTGTCCATAGAATCATCTTAGCATTCTGGGGGGCTGGGTCAGGGGGTGGGGGTTGATGGGAGGATAGGTTTTAAGACATTTTTATCCAGATACAGAATGGGCTGGACACTACTTTCTGTTGATGTTTGTAGTTGAAGTGTTATTTTTCTTAAGTGAGTTTTTCCTTACTGATAACCTTTGTTTAGCAATTGTTTCCATTTTTCATTTTCTTTCATTAACTTGGAGCTATATATTAGTTGTTGAAAATAGATTAACCAGAAACTTACTACTTTTTTCTAAGGCTCAAAATATAAATAAATGTCTCTAAAAGTTTAAAAAATAAATTGTTTTTTAACAATTTAACCAATTTTGCCTGTGAAAAGCAATAAAGTAACAAAATACTATATTTGTGCTGAATATAGACTGCATAATAGAATTTAGTTTGTGCGTGTTAGACTAGGTCTGAATATTTTTTGACATTTTTTAATGCTTTTTAACTAGATACTTCATATTTTGCTGGGCTTTCTTCGTGGAGCTTCCTTTTGGATGTGAGTATTATATATAAGTGTTTATAAGTACATTTTATGCTACTTGTTAGAAATCTGCATATTGGCTATTGTGTAGCAATACCAAATCAGTGTTGATAAAGTAGAGGATATTATTCAGCTGATAAACTAAAAGATTTAATTGTGGTATTTCTCATTAACTTTATATTTTGTTATTTTCTTGTTAGGGTAAGTCATCATTGAACTATATCAATTAGATGTTGGGTGCAGTCACCTTATAGCTTAATTTTTAAAAATTTTGTGTATAATTAACATTTTGCTTTTGCTTTCTAGTAAATCAATTTAAGGTTTAGTACTAGAACACTTATTACTAATCATATGCTTGGCTAGAAATGTAGTTTCATAAGTTGACAATTTTGAGGCAGGTCTGCAATGCAGCTGCTGTTAACTTCGATGTATGAATAAGTGAGCTGAAAGGTTATCATTTAGGAAGTTAATTTAAATAGTTATATAATAGTATTGGATCTGTAGGTCCTCAAATTAGATGAAAAATCCAAATCCCTAGGCATTTATCAGCTCTTGTCTTAATAATTTTTAGAGGAAGGTAGAAAAATAGAAAAGTAGGCTCTTTTCTTCTCCGTGGGTAGAGAGTTCATCAGGGAAAATGAAAGAAAGTTGTGTCATATATGAATATACTAGCTAATATCAATACAAATGCTACCCTATAGAGAAAGAAGAGAGGAAGTTTGCAGAATCAAAGGTGATGAGGGGTGAGGACAGGAAGCATAAAAGCTTCTGGTTTCAGAGAAGTGCTGTCATTACCACTGAAGAATTTAGGGCAATAGCAGAAACAATGTAGCAAGACAATTTAAAAATCTTTGGTAAACAGTTAGCCCTAACGGTGGGTGTTTGCTGTTCATTTAAATAATTGCCCTAATAATTATAATTTACAATCAATTTTAGCATTTTTTTATTATAAAACCTAATGATCACAGAGTATCAAATTAAAAAGTATAGAATTTTAGGGACAGTGAGATGGCTCAGCACTGCTTCCTGAACTGTTTGTTACCCTAGGAGAAAACACTTTTTCTTTCTGCTTTTTAAAATAACCATAGTATCATGGTGGTCCTGTAGTATTCTCTTTCTGTGTAAATTTTTGATTGGAGGAATGGTCATGGATGAGTTTTGGTAGGTCTGAATTGTGTTTAACAGCTATCTATGGAGATATATAAAGATTCATGATCTAGTTAGCAAACAGTTTCCTTGAATGTAATATACTGTACAGAAGAAATGAATGCTATTAAATATAAAATAAATTAGAGAAGATAGCATACTAAAATGCAGGTGAAATTCATAATTCATGTAACTAACAGTTTTGATAGATAATTAGGGAATTATCCATTTTTCTTTAGTCTAGAAACATTCCAATTCTGGTAAAATTAACTCTGTAGAACAATGTGCAAGTTAATGCATCTTCTGTTAAATTTTTAGTGGTAATGTAATTATTGAAGCAAATTTTAAATGAACTTTTTCTGCTTTTTCCAAAGTTATTCTATCCTTGAAGTCTAGCCTGTGCTAAGTTGGAAACCCTCCAGGGGAAAAAATGCAGTGCTGTGTGAAAATGGGACATTGGTTTTGATTGAAATGTGTTTGTATTTTCTGAGCACAATTATAGTAGACAATGTCAAGTCAATGGGCAATTCAACCTTAGTTTTTAAGGTAGCTTAGTGAATTAACTAAATGAAAATTATTATAAAATATTTTTATGATGGCTTTCTTTTACAGAGTTCATTAATGTACATTAATAATGCACCTTCTCCTTTCTGTTTTTTTTTGAAATAGAATTATTAAAAAAAAAATTGACTATCCAATTTTTAAAAAGTGATCTCCAGCCTTTTTGCGAGGTAAGTAGCTAATAATTGTCTTTTTCTTGATGAATTGTTTGGTGGTCAGGGTGTCATGTATTGCTTATACTACTTTTTTGAGATTTTAAAAGAAAAAAATTCATTTCTTAACCAGCTCACCACTGAAATAAAATAAACTGTTAAAATAATTGTATTAATATTATTCAGATAATTTTGCAGTTGTATTTCTGTAGATAGTGTATAATTTAGAACCACTAAAACTAATATGAAAAGCAATATTAAATAAGTGTAAGATACTACATTATGTGGAATTTTAGTCTTGATTAGTTTGGGTACTACCCGTGTGTAGCGGCAAGCACCCCAAGCGTCCCAGGGTGGCTGCCCATACAGGTTCTTGGATCTGCTTTGATAAAGGAAAGCAAATCAAAATGGGTTAACAAGCTTACTTTAATCAGTCAGACCATATATCGTTTACCTTGTTCAGGGGAAAAAGGTCAGCACCCCGAACTTCAAAGTATACAGGCAGAATTATCAAGACAGAAACAGATCAAGTAGACAGCTTTCCAAACTGTCCAGCCATTACATCCATACCCAATCAACATCTGGGTTTTTCAAAGGGGGGGGGAGGCCTCTGGACAATGGCTTCCCAGAATCCATATCAAATCACAGAACACTTCTCAAAGTGAGCTCCAAAACAAAACCTCACATCAGGGCTTATATAGCCTTCTCCTGGCTCAGAGAATGTAACAACCTTTTGGACCCACTGGCCAATCAAAAAGTATCTACTGAAAAACAAGCCTCCCACCCCAGGCTCCAGGTGCACTTTAGCCTAGGGGCAGGAAAGATCTTTAAATTTACATTCGCATTACACCGTGTTTCCCCAATAATAAGACACTGTCTTATAAATTTTTTTGGAAAGAAAAACACCAGAGGGCTTATTTTCAGGGGAGGGCTTATGTTGTCCTGCCTCAGCTCTCCTCCGCGGCACTGCTCTCAATGGCGCCAGCAAGCAAATCACTGGGGAAGAACAGGATGACGCGCTCACTGCTGCAGCTCTGATTGGATGCAGCTCGGAGCGCGGTGTGCATTTCAGGGGGGGTACGGTGCATACAGAGGGTACCGTAATGTAGCGTGTAGCGCAGGGGATCACCTTCACTACAGTAGCAATCTCAATAGGGCTTATTTTGGGGGGAGGGCTTATTTTAGAGGAATCTTACACAGTAAGGGGAGGGCTTATTTTCGGGATAGGTCTTATTATTGGGGAAACACGGTAAAATACTAGTGACACAAAACCTCTGTCATTCTCAGTCTGTGGACATTTTTTAAATAGAGAATGGATGACCATATATTAGGGATGTTGGTAGATGACTTTAGAGGTTCCTTCCCAGTGATGAAATTCTGTGATTCTAGAAAAATGTTGCTGAAAAATTTTAGTATAATTAGATGTTAAATGAGGATTTTAGTGTCAGATGGGCATACAAACATACAGAATATTTCCTGAGAGATTTTAACTTGAGAAAAATTTAAAAGCACTTACTATTGCTCTGTAATGAGTTGCTTTGGTTACATGTTAAAATGAACTTATATTTCTTTTACCTTGAATCATTATTATGAAATTTTCTGAGTATGTTTCTTGTATTAACATAGTTGTTTTGGAGGATTTCTTAAGTTGCTAAATCATGGAAGCGATTCCCAAATTCATCAGCTATTTTGGTATTTTTTCACTACTTTCCTTGCTTGTCACAAGGAAAAGTCATGTCAGATGGATACTTTTGAGAGGAGACCAGGAAATGTTAATGTAATTACTTAATATTTGTAGGTCCTACATCTACTTTCTGTTTCTATCTTTAAAGGATTATTGGGTAAATGTATTTGTAATTCTTTTTTTTTTTTAAGCAATCGGGGTTAAGTAACTTGCTCAAGGTTACAGGGCCAGTTATTTCTGGGTGTGGTGCTGAGTGTCTGAGCCCGGATTCGATCCCCCAGGTCATCCCTCCACTGGAGCTGGTGCTCTTACTTGCTGAGCCACCTGGCCGCCCCTGTCTTTGTAATTCTTGTACCCTCTTCCCAAGGCTTGACTACATCATCCAGACCAGATCCTTTCAACAGTACTTCTTCCTTCTCTAAAACCCAGTCTGAACATTTGACTGATGGTGAATAGGATGTACTGCTTAGCATGGCGTAAGCAAAGAACACAATTTGTTGATATATCATTGGATTATTTCCTGCCAAACAGGATTTTATATTTAATCCTGAAGATATTAGGGAGCCACTGGAGTTTATTGAGTAGGAAGTTTGTATGATTGTACTTGCACTTTAGGAAGATCAGGTTGACTGCTGAGTGGAGAACAGACTGAAATGGGGAAAGACTTGTGGCAGGAAAATCAACAAGCAGGCTATTGTAGTAATACAGGTATGAGGAGATGAGGGCCTGTACCAGGATAGCAGTATCAGAAGAGACAAAAGGGCATTTGTAAGAAATGAAACAAAGGTAAAATTGACAGACCTTAACAACAGATTGGCTATGAAAGGTGAGAGAGAATTGAGTCAAGGATAACTAGGTTGTTAGCATGGGATTTGAGAGAGGATGGTGGTGCCTTTTTAAGAGGGAAGTTTGGAAGGGGTGAGGAAAGATAATGAGTTCAGTTTTGGATATATTGAAATGAACATGTCTGTGATATATTGAGTTTGAGATACCTAATAGGCAGTTAGAAATGTGAAACTGGAAGTCAGCAGAGAGGTTTGGGTTGGATTAGTAGATTTGAGAATTATTAGCATACAGATGTTAATTGAATCCATGGGAGCAGATGAGATGACTAAGTGAAATAGTTTAGAGAGAGAAAAGAAGAGGTTCCAGGACAGAACCCTATGGTGTGCTCATGATTAGCAGATGTGACTTTGGATAACTAATTTGGCAAAGAAGACTGAGAGAGAAGTCAGATAGGAAGAAAACCAAGAGAGAAAGGATAGGGACATTAGAAATCATCTAGTCTAGCCTTATAATTTTAAAGATAAAGTTAAGTGACTTGTCCAAGGTCACACAGGTAGTAAATCATAAAACTAGGATTTGAACCCAGTTTCCTCTGATTTTTCAAACTTGGTATTCCTCCATTTTACCAGGTGCTCTCCCAGTGACTGAATTTCTATAACAGAAAAATTATTATTCTAAATGAGAATAAAAATAATTCAATACTAACTATGTAGAAATCAGTTACAGTATTGGTGGAATCACATAGTGCTACTATTTCTACTGTGATGCTGGTTACAGAGCACACTTTCACATATTTGATCGTTTTTGATTCTCACAGTGTGTGAGTTGGATCATGAAGGTACTAGCTTCATTTTCTAGATAATTGGAGCTCAGATAGATAGAGGATTTGCCCCCAAATCTTACAGCTGTGAAGTAGCAGACCTGGGACTAGGAACCAGGTTTTAACTCATAGACTGGTACTTCCCCCCAACTCCCCACTATCTTAGGAGAAATATTGCTATTGTCTTCTTTCATTACATTTAAATATTTTCATACCTAATTTTCCCTTTAGGTAAAATGTAATGTATCAAGAGCAAGTTTGTAAGGAATGCTTTTGTCATATTTTCAGAAGTTAAGGTGGCTGGCGTCACGTCCTTTAGGGAGAAACTGTAAGTAAAACACATTTGATATATTGAACTTAAACTAAATTGTGTTGCGATGAGGAAAGTTATGCCTTAAATATGAGCTCTGTATGGATAGAGTAAGTCAAAATCAAAAGTTTCAAATGTTTGTAAATAGTACATTGCCTTGGTTAGAAAGAGCTATAAACTTTTTTTTTCTTTTTAAACTTGCAGAAATGGCAGCACAGAAAAGGAAATCTACACTGGTAGAACATTCTGCTAAACGGAGGAAACTAGATAACAGCAAATTGACAAACTCTGCAAACAGAGAGAGAAACTTCGAAACACGACATGTGTCAAATAAATCAAAGTCAAATAACTGTAAAGTACAGAAGAAAAAATCTCCCAAAACCTTTGTCAAAGCCGACAGGTCAGTGACCAATAAAACCACCAATAATTTTGCTAGGTCTTCTTATCAGACTAAATTAGTTGAAAAGTCTCAATCTGAACCTGAATTAAATAGAACCACTCATAAAACTTTGCCATTAACAAAGTCAGCACTAAAATCTCCAAATAGGATAAATTGTCCTCAGACTTCCCCCAAATCCTCCAAAGTAAAACATAAGAATCTTTCAGGGTCCAATCATACTATTTCTGGTAATGCCCCAGGAAAGACAGAGAAAACTAATTTGAGTGAAACTAAAATTTATTTTGAAAATGAATGTCAGCATCAGTTGAAAATAGATTTTAAGAACAGTTCTGGAATCCAGAGCATCAAAAATACTAGGCATTCAGTATTAGGTTCTACAAAGACACTTAAAACTACTCAGAGTCCTGAGTCAGAAATGAAATCTGTAAGGGGAAAATCAAAAGAAAACAATTCTGCTACATCAACTAAAATAATAAATAATAATAAAAAAGGACAAGGAGTTAGAAATTCTCAGAGGACTCTGACAAAATCAGCTTGCAAGGAATTAGAAAAAACATTGAATAAATCTTCCAGTGACTTTGACACAAATGAATTTGAACTAGGAACACACATGGCCACCAGATCAACAAAGGCTTTCTTGAATGAGAAAAAATCTAACTGCATTCACAAAACCCAGGTGACTGTGAAGAAACATTCACAAGAACCAAGACAAAATAAGAAACCTCAAAAAAAATCAGCTCAAGAAACTGCTAAATCAAAATGTGGCACTCAGTTGGATGAGAAGCTGAATAGGAGATCACAAAGATTGCAACAGTTAGCAGATGTTTCAACAAAGTCCTTGCGTAACAGAGAAATTAAAAGTCAAGTTCTAGAAGTAAAGCAAAGTATATCAACTAACAGAGCAGAGTCCTGTAGCAAAGACAAAACTAAGACTAGTCAAGTTAAAGTTGTGCAGAAAAATTTGAAACGAAAACTCACAAGCTCTGACTCGAAAGAAGATAGAAGCACAGTGAGTGAAGTATCAGATTCACCAAAAAGAAAGAAGTGCAAGGTAAATAATAAATTAGATGGTGCCTGTAGTCCTCAGCACAAACAAGGATCTGAAAAATGTCACCAGCATGAAATTAAAAAAGAAGAAAAAAACTCAGTTTCTGTTATCTCTTCCCAAGACAAAAAAGCAAAAATGACTACTTCCTTGCTTCCAAAAAGGAATGAGGAAATTAACAGGAAGGAGTTAATTCATCCAAAAATGAAAAGCAAAACAAAATCAAAAAATTCGCAACCAACAATAACAGAAGGAAACACAGATAAACATTCAGAGGAAGTTGTAAAGACGAAACGTTTTAGCATCCTTGAACTATGTGAAGAAATTGCAGGGGAAATTGAGTCAGATACAGTTGAGGTGAAGAGAGAATCTTCATTTACTGAAAGTGGAAAAGAGGATGAGAAGCCAACAAAGTTGGAGCTGACTGAAAATGAAACACAGGTGATTACTGAGAAGGAGCCAAATGAAAATGTTCAGTGCAAACGTTTCTTCCCCAGTAGAAAAGCCAATCCTGTTAAATGTGTATTAAATGGTTTAAACAGGCTAGCTAATAAGAAATCCAAATGGACCAAAATTAAACTAGGAAAAGCCAATCACTTAAGTCAGAATAGTTTAGTTTCACCAATTGCTCCTAAATTGGACCCATTAAAAACCAAACCTAAACTTCCACAAGCTTCAATTCATCTGACAGCTTCAGAAATGCATCATCCAAAAAGTCAAAGCCAGTCACTAATGCTGAAACCATGTGATGACAAAGATTTAGCATGCCAGGAGGAAAAACAAAAAGAGATTTATTTTCAAGAAGTCAAAAGTGGTAAAACAACTGAAAAGAACAGAACTACAGAAAGGGCTACTGAAAATGGTCAGCTGGATAATCAAATTAAACCTCCTCCCAAACCATCACTGGATAATCAGATGAAACATTCTCTTGAACCAACACTCGATGAGGTAATCAATTTCATTGTGTATAATAATCAGAGGGACAAGGGTACTTTGTAAAAAGTAGTTTGGCCCAAATAATCATGTTATGATTTTCTTTAGCTAAAATGCTTTAGTTTAAAAAGTCATTTGTTAAGGTCAGGTTATGTATATGAGGGAGGTATAAACCAACTGCTAATTAAGATATGTACGGGTAAAGGTTTTTACTAATTTGGGGAGATAATCACTAAAACCAGTGAAAGGCAATGCAAGGTACTTCCTTTGTAGTCTTTAAATTTCCATGGAAATTCTAAGTCTTTTTTTTCTTGATCATTCCTTACTTGTAAATTTTCTGCAAAAAACCTGATTGTTTCCTGCTTCATTTAACACATTCCCACATGCTCTCTTAATTCCTATTGTTTTTAGCCTTGTTTGTCTAAACCTAATACAAATTGGAGCAAGCCTATTTTTGTCAAAATTTAGTTATATTTTAGAAAGTCATTTAAAAACCCTGAAATATTGATACAGACTTAACTATTGTATGACAGAAAAAAAGGTTCAACCTTCTGGTGTTAAGTAAAATATGTGGAATTATCTAGTCCAGATGATGTTTTCTTATATCTTCCCAACTCATTTCTTCAGGTGAAATAACCTTCCATTTCCTTCATCTGATTCTCAGTTCATGTCATTTCAAATCCTGTCTACATTCATCTGGCTTTATAATTAAGAGCTTGAGTCTTATTGCTAGAAGCCTGAAATATAAATCAGTGTGCCCTAAGACTCCTCAGAGAGGGACAAAAAGGAACATGATGTATATACTTTTATTTTCTGTTCCTTTTTCAGTTTCCATCATAATTAGTAAGGAATTAGAAGAGTACAACTTTTAAAAATGGGTTTTTTAGCTGGAGATGTGCAGGTGGTGGCCATCTGCTTTGCTAGTAGAATCATTATTCATTGATGACTTCATCACAAAAGTTACTATGCTGAATTGTATTGCAGTAGTCTTACTCGCATTTTTCCAGGTATTTGTGTAAACCATCACACTACCTTATAAGCCAAGTTTTATCAGCTAACATTCATAGAGGATTTTGTAGTTAATACACCTTTTTATTCTCAGTTATTGAGTTATTCTGTATAAGCATTACTTTACATTTTACAGAAAAGGAAAGGGTCTCAAAGAGCGTTGCCAGTTTCCCAAAGTCACATAGCTATGAAGTGTCATAACTGAGATTTTAATCAGAATCATCTTTCTCCGTAGTAGTACCTTAGCTAGATAGAAGCAAGACTGGCACATAAATATAGGTAGAAAGAGGATAGGAATGGGGTGTGCTGGCATTAGCAAGGATGGGAAAGTAAAAAATACCAGAGACAAGCTGCTTTCTTAATAATAATAAGGACTGATTAAGTCAGCCTTTTAACTTCTAATGCTAGCTCATTCAGTCTTGCCCAGTCTACACCGAATCACTTGGTTATTTCAAATGCTGTCCCTTGTCATTTGTACAATAGAAGAAAGAGGAAGTGATAGTTGGGAAAAGGTAACATTGGCCAGAGTTGAAGCAAATTTTGTAGGCTGTGCTGAATTTTTGTAGGGATGATAATTTTTGAATGAATCGGTTGTCTTAATTTGTAGTTTATTAAGGTAAGAATAACTCATGAACCATGTATTTTTGAGGGAGCTTCTTAATATTAGTAAGTAAAGTTTTTTCTGAATATAAAACATAATTTTCTCTTTACGTACTCTTAATCAGTTTTATCATCTAGTAATTGGGCTAGGGGACAGAAATTAATGAAGAGGGAGAAATGATTTGATTCAAAATGTATTAAAATTTTGAATTGTGTATGT
This sequence comes from Petaurus breviceps papuanus, assembly GCF_028583685.1. NCBI lineage: Eukaryota > Metazoa > Chordata > Mammalia > Diprotodontia > Petauridae > Petaurus > Petaurus breviceps. Next base: position 35,486,812 of record NW_027186304.1, on the reverse strand, counting down.
TCAGAGTTTCAGCTTATATTTGGAATCTAGCCCAGAAAACACTCCAATGAAAAATGCTGCACCAGTGCCGCCTCTTCTTAATCAAGCCAAAAATGATACAGGAGAAAATAAATCTCCAGGTAATGCTTTGAAATTAAGTTACTTGAATTTGTCAAGGTTCAGAGATACTTTGCCAGAATAAGAAAAAAGTCTCCCTCCATAATAACTGTTCATTTCACCAAGCATTGTTCAAATCTTTTAGACTTAGAAGTTATTTTTAGATAAAGTGCAGCCTTTCTTTAAATTTTCCAGGAGATTAAACATATTATCTATTCCTTTACATTCTAGAACCTGGTGATTTGGTTTTGTTTAAAGAGTTCTAATATAACTCATTTATTCTTGATTCTTAGAGCTCTCTCTTATAGTCTCTATAGTGACTTTTTATTTTGTTTTTATTTCAGAATACCCATAACTCACATTTTCAAGAATTGATTAATACTCTTAAAGCTAGTCAGTAGCAACTATAGAGTATTCAAGAATACAAGGACTTTGTTGTCTTTCGTTAATTACTATCCTCAGTTGTAACCTTCAGTTACTAAAATTCTGTTTGATTGACACTGCTCAGTATTAGGTTCTTGAACTTTTTAAGAAATGTTGCCATCTATTCAACTTTTATCTTACAAACATGTATCACATCTTATAAAATACTTGTAGTCTTGATGAAACCTATAGCCCTTGATAAAATAATTTTATTTGAGCCATTTGGTCATTGTTTTCTTGACTGTATTGGCAGATAAAGAGAAATTTATGATTATCATTCTGCTGAAGGAAATAAAGATAAGACTAGGCAGTTGCAGTTATGTTTCTCTCTCATCTTTCTTGATGTGTTCTCATAAAAAGAAGAGTAAATCCAAAAATTGGTACATCGGTTCAGTAGATAGGTTTTTTTTTTAAATTGTAAACTTAAATATAATGAACATGAATACATTTCATTATACATAGAATAGAAAAAAGAGATTGTATATAAAACTGAACTTGTGTAGCCTTTTAGTTTAGTTTTTTGGTATTTTTAATGACTTAAATATCCTTGTTTCTCTTATACCTCCCATTGCCATTTTTTTAATAAATAAAAAATATTTTATTTCTCTTTGTACCACTTCCCTCCCCCCTCTGGGGGAAGAAATGCAAAATCTCTTCTATTATATAGGTATAGTTAAGCAAAGCAAATTCCCACGTTGGCCATGTCCAAAAATGTGTTTATTTCACAAGTTTGTTATGAATTGGCTACATTTTTCATTATCAGGCTTCTAGAGTAATAGTTGATTATTACATTGACCACAGTTATCTTTCAGAATAGTTTTTTTGACCTTTTGGAGGGCAATTGGGGTTAAGTAACTTGCCCAAGGTTACATGACTAGTTTGTTTCTTTTTTGGTGTGTGTGTGTGTGGGTGGTAAGTGTCTTAGGCCGGAACCAAACTCAGGTCCTCCTGACTCTGGGGCCGTCACTTTACTCACTGCACCACTTAGCTGCCCGAGAATAGTTCATTTTTGCAGTATTGACTCTCGTTCTGCTTACTTTACTCTTCATCAGTGAGCCAGAACCAGGAGAACATTGTATACAATAACAGCAACATTGTGTGATGATCAACTATGGTATACTTAGCTCTTCTCAGCAGTGCAATGATCTAAGACAATTCCAAGGCACTCATGATGGAAAATGCTGTCCACATCCAGAGAAAGAACAATGGAGTCTGAATGTAGATCAAAGCATACTGTTTTCTCTCCCTTTTTTTTCTTTCTCGTGGTTTTTCCCTTTTATTCTGATTCTTTTACATGAAGAAAAATGTGGAAGTACATGTACAGCCTATATCAGATTGCTTGTTATCTTGGTGGGGAAGAAAAATTTGCAACTCAGAATCTTATAAAAGTGAATTTTGAAAACTATCTTTATATGTAGTTGGAAAAAATACTATTAAGTGAAAAAAAAATTCTACTCTTTATCAATTCATCAGTCTTCCCAGATTTTTCTGAAACAAGTCTTTGTTTCTTATTGCACAATAGTATTCTATTACATTCATATATCATAATTTGTCTAACCATTCCCTGGGTAATAGGTGTACCCACTTAGTTTTCATTTCTTTACTACAACAAAAGGAACTGCTATAAGGTTTTTTTGGTAATTATATACTCTTTTCCTCTTTATTTGGGGGTATGGACCTACCTAGAGTTATCAGTAGATCAAAGGACTTGCTCAATTAAGTAATTTTTGGAGTATAATTCTAAATTGATTTCCAGAATGACTAGACCAGGTTATAATTCCACTGATAGTGCATCATCATGTAAAAGTATGTATTAAACACCTTGATAAGTAAATAATAGTAAAAATATTTTATTTTGGGATTAAAATCTTGTATTAATTACCCTTTGTTCCATGGTTGAAATTCACAGTGTATAAAACAAGTATAATTTTATTGGCTCTAAGTAGGGAGGAGGAGAATCTAATTGTTTTTTATTAAATGAATTTATTAAATAGTAATACATTTTTATGTTATATTTTGACTTTATGTGGTAAAGTTTGACCAGTTATATAGCTTGAAATTTGATCTTTTTTTATTATTAAATTACAGATATAACTCCTAAGCAGCTGATAAGCACTTTTAATAACCAAATATCTAAGACCAGTGATAACAGGTATGGTATTGACCTTTATCTAGATGAAAAGATGAATTCTTAAGATATTTGTGGTAAATTGAAATTTTGGGGTGGTAGAGGAATGTGTCCTATATACACAACTAAATTTTTTTATTTTACTAGTATAGGGAACTCCTCGTAATTTCCCTTCACCAGTGGAGATTGATAGCTGCTTTGTATCTTAGTCTTATTAGGTCACTGACAAAGTAAAGGGGTTCACAAAGTTAACCTATGATTAACCTGGGTTTGTAGAGCCAGTATTTATTAAAGGTGGGATGTGAATCAACTCTTTCTTGACTAGAACTAGCTTTTTATCTACTATGCCATTACTTTGTTGCCTTTCTTGATTGGTTTAAAATTTGATAAATCATTGTGTTATGTATTGAAGAATGCATTAGAGAATCAAATAAAAGGGAAAAATTGAGCAACTCTCCTACTCTAAACCTATAATTTGGTAATCCTTAGGGGAGAAACTGATCCAAACCTGTTTTCCAGTTGACACCATTCTGCCTTTCCTAAAGTTTAAATTACCATTTAGCTTATTCGATGAGACATTTTATCTTGTTTTGTTTTTCTATGTAAATTCCTGTAGAAAAAAAGTAGTATTTGATAGGAAAACACTTCTAGCAAATTGACAAGTTAGATAAATGAAAAATCAAGTTTAAAAAAGGAAGTTGAAGCTAAGATGATGAGAGATTATATTATCATGGACTGATTTTAGAGCAAGGAAGACTTGTATTCAAGACTCCATTCAGATTGGCTGTGTGATATTTAGCAAGTCACTTAATTTTACAGTGTTAAAAGTAACTTTTTTTTTTGCTTTTTTGGAGGGCAATTGGGGTTAAGTGACTTGCCCAAGGTCACACGGCTAGTTTTTGTGTTAAGTGTCTGAGGCCGAATTTGAACTCAGGTCCTCCTGACTCCAGGGCCCGTGCTAAGTTTCAGAAGACTTGTTGATCTGCATTGGTAGAGGGAGTTTCTTAACCAGCATCTCCCTGCTTCATTTAAGCCATATGTTCAATTATTTAAAAAGGCATGTTTTAGGTTATTATTAGTTAATATATTTGATCACATTAATGAAAATGGGAAAAAAATTCTCAAAATATAAAAAGTATTGCAATTTTATAGAATTTTTTTCCAGTTTTTATAGCAGATTTATTTTTATGCTTTAAGTGTATGTTAATATATGTATACTTTGGAAGATTATCTCATGTATTAATAAAGAGTAAATAAGTATAAAGCAAAAGATTTACAAGATTAGAAAATCCATAGTAGGTAGTCTACTCATTTTTGGGTTCTTAATTAGCATGCTCATTCAGGGTTACTAATTTTTCTGGAAAAATCTTTTTTCCTTAGAATTCATTATTTAATAATGAACACCATAGTAAATGCTACATTGTTTAAAAAATGTTTGTAATTACCTGGAATTGTGATGTAATTAAATATAATCTGTTTTTTAAATTTGAAGGGTGAGTTTGCCAAACCATTCATCATCAACAAAGTGCAATTCCCCTTGGGAAATAAAGATTTCAAAAGATTTAAAACTAAAAGAAGCAGAGAAGGATGGTGATAAGCAGTTGATCATAGTAAGTTATTTTAAAATTTTGTTGCCTTTTTCTATGTTAGTAATTTCTAGCTATACCTTTATACCTTCCCAGCCAACCCTTATAACAATAAATACATTTTCAGATATGGTTGGTTTTTTAAAAAATAAAAACTTTTTTGGGGGGGTGGGAGAGACTGGATCTCCCTATGTCTTTTTTTTTGCTTTTTGGAGGGGAGAAGGCAGGGCAATTGGGGTTAAGTGACTTGCCTGAGGTGACACAGCTAGTTTTTGTGTTAAGTGTCTGAAGTCGCATTTGAACCCAGGTCCTCCTGATTCCAGGGCTGGTGTTCTGTTCACTGCGCCACCTAGCCGCCCCCAATAAAAACTTACTTTATTGATTCTTTTAAAAATTTTCCTTTTTTTTTTTAGGTAACAAACCTATTTTCTCTCTTGACTTACCTCCCTCTCTCATTGAAAAAAAAAAAAAAAGGAAAATAAAACTGTAACAAATATGCATGAAAAAGCTAAATAAACTCATGCATTGGCCGTGTTGAAAAAATAGATGTCTCATTTTGCACCTTAAGTGTTATTACCTTTCAGGAAGTGGATAGCATGTTTAATCATTAGTCTTTTGGAAATGTGAACTGTTTGAAGTTCTTAATTAAGTCTTTTAACATTGTTTGTCTTTATAATACTATTATATAAATTTTTTATTCTGCTTCTGCCCCTTTAATTGTATCGGTTCAAATAAGACTTGTAAAGTTTATCAGTCTTCCCTTTCATCATTTTTTATAACACTGTAATATTTTTTTGCATTCATGTATCATAATTTGTTCAACCTTTTCCTATTTTATGGGCATTCCTTTATTGTCCAAATTTTTGCCACCAGAGAAGCACTGCTATAAATATTTTTGTATATATGTGTCCTTTTTTAAAAAATTTGATCTTTTTTATGGTATAGGCCTAGTAATACTACTGCTTAGTAAAAGGTTATGCACAGTTCAGTGAATTTTTAGACGTTGTTTGAAATTGCTATCCTGAATAGCCGGGCCATTTCACAGTTCCATTAACCATGCGTTAATGTATTTGTTTCCTTATATTCCCTCCAATGTATATTACTTTACTTTTTTGTCATCTTGATTTTGTCATTGAAATTTATCTGATAGGATTAAAGAGGGCAGTAAAAAATTTAGTATGTAATGATTTGTATTCCACAATGGACCATGTGAACAATCTGAGTATGTATGAGTTTTTCTGCCTCATCTTTTCATTGGTTAAAAATGAAAATAATGCTAAATGAGCTTTCACCTTATATTGCCCAGAACTAGGTTTCCATACCACTTCCCAGCTATTGCTACACTGTGCTGTACACCAACTATTTTCTGTATCCCCTGGTTCCCCTCCAGCTCTTTCTCTATGTTATTCCCCAAGAAGAATGTAAATGTAAACTTTTTGAGGGCAGGGACTATGTTTGCTTGTATTTGTATTCCCAGTACTTAACACAGAGCCTGGGTATGTAGTAAGCGCTATATTAGAAGTATCTTAGGCTTAATATATCTAATACTGAACTCATTATTTTTTCTTCCACACCCTTCCCTCTTTGAAACTTCCCTGCTTTTGTCAAAGGCCCTGCATCTTTCCATTGTGTAAGATTTGTCATTTAATTGTTAGTCAAATCTCATTCAACTCCAGTGTTTCCTGATGCTTCTGAAATAAAATACAAACTCCTCTGCTTAACTTTTCAAGCCCTGTACACCCTGTCTTTACAGCCTTTCTTTGATCCAGCCAAATTGACTTTTGTCTTTGTCTTGCAGAGGGCTCTCTGTTTCTTATCTCCGTGTCTTCATTGGCCATTCTCTTTGCCTAGAATTCACTTCCTCCTTACTCCATCTCAGAGTCTCACTTTTCCTTTAAGATGAGAATCATTCACCATCATCAGTATGGAGCCTTTTCTGATCTCTCAACTTGCTGTTGTCTTGTCTCTCAGATTAACTTGTATTTAAGTACTTTGCATATATTTGTTTTTATTCACTTTATCTTATGCTATATGTATTTTTAATATACTTTACTTGATATTTCCCCCTTAGAATGTGAATTCCCTTGTGAGTAGGGATTGTTTCAATCAGCCAATCAACAAATATGTACCTGTTACCAGGCACTGTTGTAGGTCCAGGTGATAAAAGTACAAAGAATTAATAAATGCTCATTGATTAATTAATTTATATATTTAATGAAAGTTTTTTCTGGTGATATCAGAATAGTATAATTTCCATGGGAAAACTGTTGAATATATAGTTTTCTTTCAATATAATTTTTTTCTTCATCACTTTTTTAAAAAATTATTTATTTTTAGCATTCTTTTAAAAAGAAATTTGAGTTCCACATTCTGTCTCTCCTGTCCTTCCCCCACCCATTGAGAAGTTAAGCAGTATATCAGTTATGTATGTGAAATCATGGAAAACATTTTCATATTAGACTTGTTGGAAAAGAAAAGGCAAGAAAAATAAAGTGAGAAAATTATACTTCAGTTTGCACTCAGAGTTCATTAAATCTGTGTCTGGAGGTGGCTAACATTTTTCATAACGAATCCTTTGGAAATATCTTGGATCATCGTAATGATCAGAGTAGCTAAGTCTTTCACAGTTAACCCCTGTTACAGTTGTGGTGTACATTGATCTCCCGGTTCTGCTCCCTTCATTCTGCATTGTTTTATATAGGTCTTCCTAGGTTTTTCTGAAACCATCCTACTCATCATTTCTTACAGCACAGTAGTATTCCATCACAATCATATATTGCAACTTATTCAGCCGTTCCCCAATTGATGGGCATCCCTGCAATTTCCAGTTCTTTGCCAGCACATAAAGAGCTCTATCAGCATTTTTGTACATATAAGTCCTTTTCCTTTTTCTTTGATCTCTTTGGGATACAGACTTAGTAGTGGTTCTGCAGGGTCAAAAGGTATGTACAGTTTTATAGCCCTTTGGGCATAGCTCCATATTGGTCTACAGAATGGTTGAACCAATTCACAACTGCACCACATCCCCTCCAGCATTTATCATTTTCTGTTCCATACAGGTTCCTTTAAATAAGAAATATTAAAAAGGAGTAAGTTTCAAATATTTTCTATGGAAAATCCATAATATGGTAGTAAAATTATTCTTTTGATTGTAATTTTTTGCACTGCACATGTGCTTAAAACTTTCAGGAAACATTCTCATCATTACAAAATATTTGGACTTAAAATATAATAAAGCTTAATGATGATGAAACCCTAAAATTTTTATGTGTACTTTTTCATTTAAATTGTTACAGGATTCTGTATAATGAGAGATCAGTCATATTTTTAAAACTGGTTTTCTTTGTGTACAAAATTTCACACATGTTAAACATAACAACTGCTAGTTAATTCATTAGATAGTTTTCAAATTACTCTTTAAATTTGGAGTCTAGTTTTGACATTACAGATTTTTCTCTCCACATTTCATCTTGCATATAGTTTATATTTGGATTTATGAATTGTGTTCAGTTTTCAGAAATGCTTGAGTAATATATTGTGTTTTTCCTAGGATGCAGGACAGAAAAGATTTGGAGCAGTTTCCTGTAATATTTGTGGGATGCTTTATACTGCTTCAAATCCGGAAGATGAGACACAACATTTGCTATTCCACAACCAGTTTATTAGTGCTGTAAAATATGTGGTAAGAGAATTTTATGGTTCTTTAAGGGTAAATGGCCAGATTTTTTAGTGAAATGGTTCTCAAAAAAATTAATTCTTGAATGGTTTTTAAAATAATGCTTTACATATTTTCTAGTTACAGTTTTATAAAATAAAACATTATTTCTGGAATAAACTGGCTTTTTTTTTTTTACGAAAAATCTTTTTTTTAACTATTTAATGTTGATCAGTTAGTATTGGTGGAGTTTTTGTTTTAAACAAACATTTTTATTGCTTTTGTTCAGGGCTTCTAAGAAATAATGTTGTTCCACCTGGACAGTTCTTAGTTTTTAGATGAGCTTAGAAAGATATAAAAATTCTGAAGTGCTTAATAGTCCAAGGACTTGGAACAACTTTGTATCTTATAATTATATAGTAGTATTCTGAAAAATGACATCTAGATGATTTTCAAATTTTTATTTCTCTTTGGCCTTTATAAGAGAGTACTCTGTAGAAAAATAGTTTTCTAGTAGTTTAAATCTGAAGCCTTACTTTAAAAAAAGTAGTTTTAAGTTCCTATTTTTTTCCTTTTTAGTAGTATAAGGATAAGGGAATTGTGTATTTTTTTCTTTTATTTATATGCATGTTAGGTCTATTGGGTAATTTTTGACATTTGAGTTTAATGTAGTAAACTTTTCAACAATTTTAAATTATTTTAGATATCTTGTGAAAATAGCGATTTTATACCAAAGCTGTTCCCACATAATCTGAAATACAAACTGGAATCCATATTTACATACATGTTACCTTCAGTACTGTACACTCACATAGACAAGACCTCCAGGATTTCTGAACTGAGATCACCAACTCATTTCATATAGGCATTCAAAAGTTTTTACTCTGGCCCAAGTTAGAGCCATTTTACCTTAAATTAAAAAGATCTGTTATCATTATTTCAGTCAACCAATTTTCTCCCTCCTATAAAATTTTCACCTTTATCTAAGATAGTAAAGTTACTTAAAACTGTCTCTGCTTCTAACATTTTTCTCCTCAAATAGGATAAGCAAAATTTAAGATTCATATATGCAGAAAATCTGTTGAAAGATACGTATTTATTTCTTGAAATCTGCCTTTTTCCAATTTGCTTATATCAGTATTCTTCAACAAAATATTTTACCATGGAACTTCTCAGTTCTAGAATCCTTTTTGTAAACTGCTAACAAAGCAAAAATATATATATATATATATATGTGTGTGTGTGTGTATGTAGGTGTATATGTGTGTATATGCATTTATATACACACATATATGTGATGTAGTTAATTATAGCTTACTTTCAGTGAAAATATTTTGCTTGATTTTACTTAGTTTAAAATTTGTATTTAACAACATAATTTAAATCGCTGCTAAAGCCATTTATTATCAAATGCAAGCGCTAATGCAATATGTCAGATTCTCATTGAGATAAAAACTAAGTACATTTCTGAGAACGGAATTAAAGATTTTGCTTTAAAACATTTTGTTGAATGGACCAAGAATTGGAGTTAGTAATAGCTATTTCATATCTCCTATAATTTATTAATAACTAAGTTGATTGTCTTATGTAAAAAGGAATGAAATTGACCTTTTAAATAAGTTACAATTTTTTGGGAGGAGGGTGAGACTCCAAAAAGAACCCAAGGATTTTTTGTCTTTTTCTTTTTTTAATTGATGGGACAGAGCTAAGGGTTGGGTTTTTTTTGTTTGTTTTTCAAATATAATTTTTTTGTTTGGTTTTGTTTTGAACCTTGAGAGAAGGAATTGAGTTTAGCAGATGGTCTTCCTTTGCACTGAGGTCCAAATTCTTACTTCACTTTTTATGTTATAAGTATGTTTTCCATTTCATATATATATGTATAGTCTGAAAAATAAAAATCTCATAAAAACTAATTTTTTAGTTTTTAGGAAGAAGGTGAAAATATTGATGCCCAAAATGTACTGAGGGGAGCACATAGTTTTGATTTCTTAGCTATAACACCAAAGTGGATTTGGATAATTTTGTCTTTATTTTATCTTCTCCCTTGCCTATTTGTGTATTTCTTGAAGTGTGGAGTATGCTAAAAAAGGAGTTTAGTGCTCTGTCCTTATTAGCCTTGTTAAAAGTAACATACTTTTCAAAAACTACTCAGTATTTTTGTTACACTAAAGAGTATTAAAATACCAAATAAATTAAAAGGGATAATTCAATTATTTTTATGCTGTTGTTTTTATATAATTGTCACTTTCCAGGGAGTCTTCTTTTTTTTTTTTTTTGCCTTTTTGGAAGACAGTTGGGGTTAAGTAACTTGCCCAAGGTTACACGGCTAGTTTTTGTGTGTGTGTGTGGGTGTTAAGTGTCTGAGGCCAGAACTGAACTCGGGTCCTTCTGACTCCGGGGCCAATGCTTTACTCACTATGCCACCTAGCCGCCCCACTCTTCTCCTTTTTTAACCCATAGAACATGCCCTTATTGGTAAGCCAAACAAATTAACACATTGTCCATATCTGCTCATTTAAAATCTCCTTTTTCACCTGTTGTCTGTCTTCTGAGATGTGGCAAGCAGTCTTCCCCATCAGTCCTCCAGAGTAATGATTATAGGTATTATACTGATGAGAGTACAATAATAAGTCTTCAAAAGGGAATGAAGTTCGATATTCTTGTGATAAGAATTTCTCCCCCTTAACTTATTGTATCAATAGTGTTATAGGTCTAGGTGGCTTTGGGTTTTTGAAGGTTATGTTAGTATAGTGAATACTCTTTCTATGCAAAGCTTAAAGCTAAAACCAAGATGAATAGAAAAGTTTTCAGGTATATCCCTGTCAACAGATTGTGTTTATAGTCTGAGGACTGGCGCAGCTCACTCCAGAATGACTTGTTGTTTACTCAAGTGTGAAGATGACTGTTCTTCATTGGTGAAATCATGGATTGTTGAAATATAAAAAGATTTGCTCTAGAAACATCTTAAGTACTCTTAAAATAGACTTTTTTTCCCCCCTGTGAGATCAATTATATTTAAATCATGTGCATATAATTAAGACCTGTAAGCATTCTTAGTTTTTCTAATTATTTCTGGCCTACAGAAACATTAAATTTCTGTTCTCTCATCCCTTTCTGTGAAAACAACTTCATAGATCATACAACTTTAGAGCTGGGAAGGTTCTTTGGAAATCATTCTATTGAAGTCTTCTAATCGTTTCTTTCTTCACTTCTTTATCCTCTCTTCCTGATTTTGGATTCTGTTTGGAGACAAACATTTGGACTAAACTTTTGGACATTCTTTAGGAGGTAGTTTCTCCTTCATCAAGGAGAGACTGTGCTTTTTGACAGAGACCTAGGAGCTTCCGTAGTATATGGAAATATTGGTTCCTGTAGGAAAAGGAGCTCAGGGTGACTTACAGACAGATTGAGCTTTGCACCACATGGCTAAATCAGATATTTGTCCCTGATCCCCAGTCTCAGCTGTAACCTCAGACTCCCACTAGGTGTCTAGAATCACCTTTAGTTTTTCTAGTGACTAATCAGAGGAGCATTTGGATTCTTTGTGAAGCTCCTGGTTTAAACTTTTTCTTCCCTTAAATCTTTAATATTAACAAGTACTTGTGTGCATGGTACTGTGGAGGATGCAAAGAAACAATAGACATAGCTTCTGTTTTCCAGAAACTAAGATCCCCAAAGGCATCTCCTGCTCACCCCACTCCCCAGCCAGTCTTTTCCAGGTTAATTATTCCCAGTTCCTTCAATAAGTCCTTTCCAGCTCTTTAAACCTATCAAGACCTTTTTCACTATCTTTTTTGAACTCTTTTGCACCCTTTCTTTTCCAGTTGATTGAATCCTTATTCATCCCCTCCTTGAAACTTCAACCTCTCCTGTCAGTTGATTCCCTACTGCCTATGCATCTAAGTCAAGCTGTCCTTAAAATGCCCACTAAGCCTGTCATCACTTATCTCTCCTCTTTTTCCCAGCCGGATTCCTTTAAAAAGTTGGCTGCACTTAATGCCTCTAGTTTCATACCTTTCAGCTTTGCAGTCTAACTTATCGCTATTTGAAACAGCATGATCTTTCCAAAGGTACTAGCTGTCTATAAATTGTCAGATCTCATGGTCTTTTCTCCACCTTAATCCTTCTTGCCTCTGTGCTTGGTTTGACATTGTTGACCTCCCTCTCTCTCCTCTCTACCTTTTTCTGGTACTAGTCTGTCTTGTTGACCTCCTACTTGTCTGCTTCACTCCTCCGTTTCCTTCACTGGCTTATCATCTTCATCATGCTCCCTCCCTCTGGGTGATCCTGTCCTGGGCTCTTTTCTCCCTCTCATGCTAACCTTGTTAGTTTCCATAAGTCTAACTATCATCTTTTTACCAGTCACTCCCATAATCCTACATCCAGCTCTAGTTTCTCCCCGTAGCTTCAGTCCTGCAGGCATTACCATTTGCCTTTTTGACATAGCAAACTGGATATCTCAGCGATATCTTAAACTCGTGTCTGAAAAAGAACTCATTATCCTTCTCTCTAAATCTTACACTCTTCCAAACATCCCTACTTTACTTAAAAGTACCACCAACCTTTCACTGTCTCAGATCCATAATCTTGGCATCATCCTTGATTCTTTCCACTACTCATCCTATCTATACAGTCACTTGCCAAATCTTGCCATCTCATTTCCACCTTCATAACATCTCTTGAATCTAACCTCTTTTCTTCACTGATGCATTTACCTTAGGTCAGACCCTCATCATCCCTTGCCTGGATTATTTCAACTGTCTCTTAATTGATCTCCCTGCCTCAGCTGTCCTACTTAAATCCACCCTATATGTTGCTGCCAAAGTAATTTTCTTTAAGCATAGATCTGACCATGTTCCTTCTAAGATAAAATTTAAACTCTTCTTTTTAGCTTTTTTTTTTTTGAGGGGTAAGGCAAGGCAATGGGGGTTAAGTGACTTGCCCAAGCTCACACAGCTAGTAAGTGTCAAGTGTCTCAGGCTAGATTTGAATTCAGGGCCAGTGCACTACCTTGTTTCCCCTTCTTTTTAGCTTTTAATACCCTACTATGCCAGAGGTTCCCAAACTTATTTGGCATATCTCCCCCTTTAAAAAGAAATTACTCAATTCTCCCCAGGAAATCTACTTTCTTTATTTAACCCTTTAACTTTTTTTTTTTGCAGTCTTTGTCATTTCAAAAAAAATGACTTTTTTAAAAAAAGACATCTTAAATTTAATAGTATATTATAAATTTGTGGGTTTTTTCTTGCATTGAAATTTTGATGATGCAATATTGTGTCATGTAGTAGAATATTGTAAGCAAATCATTACATATTCCTGCCGATGTATGCTGGACTTCCTGACAATGCATGACATGCTCACCTGGCAACACTAGGCTTGTTGAGACCTGTCGGTAGACTTGACCACTGATCAGTAATAACTTATATTTCATGTATTTAGAAAATAATGTACTCACTACAGCTTTAACTGTGTTTCAAAATAGATGAAACATATGTGAATGTTTTGTCAGAATTCTCTTCTTTCTTTATGCTTCCACTGCCTCCTTTATTTTTATTTAATTCCCCCAATTGCAACCGAGGCTACAATTGCCCCCTTGGGTCATTCTAGCACCCCTTATGGGGTGGTATTGCCCACTTTGGCCAACTGCAGCCTATAGTGTATCTTTCTAGTCCCATTGGACATTACTCTCCCTAATTCCCTCTGTGGTCCAAAATGATCTTCTCTTTGTTCCTTACTTCATATACTGTCACTTTTCTTTCTAGATTTGTACTAATTATCTCCCAGACTCTTGTTCCTTTTCTTCTTTTATGAGTGTTTCTCTCATAAGATGCAACTCAGATACATTTTATGTGTGAAGCTTTTCTTGCTCCCCTCAACTGGTAGTGCCTTTTCTCCCAAACTACCTTTTTTAAAAACTAATTTGTATGTATTTAATTGATTAACTTTATATTTATGTTACATATGTACTTGTTTACTTCCCCCATTAGAATATAAGCTCCTTGTGAGTAAAGATTTTTTCATCCTTTGTACTTGTATCCCCAATATCTAATGCAGTGTCTGGCATGTAGTAGGTGCTTAATATAGTCCTTGTTGATTGATTGATTTATGAATATCCATCTTAAACTCCAGCACCCTGACCTGAATACTGTGGACTGACCAGATAAGAGGGGCCGACACCTCCTTATTTCTTGAAACCATACTTTTCTTAGTGCAGTGTAGTAACATATTTTGGCTGCTGTATTGCATGACTAAGTCAGTATTGTGCCCACTAAAATCCTTAAGTTTTTTATCAGTCAGACTGTTAATGGGACTATACCTCCTTTATCTTATACTTAATGAAGCTGTATTTTTTGATACCCAGGTATAAGATTTCACATTTATCCCATTGGATTGTGTTTTATTATATTCAGCCCGTTGCTTCAACTTGGATACTATTGTCTTCCTTTAAAGTGCTAAGAGCATACAAATAGTAATTAATTGTGGATCATAGAGCCATGAAAGAATTGTAAGCTAAGCAGTTGGTGCTATAGAAATGTGAGTTCTTCTTATTGTTTCTTACCTTTCAATATGACCTTGCAAATATCCTATTTTTCTTTTCTTTTTTGCTTTTTGGAGGGGGGAAGACAGGGCAGTTGGGGTTAAGTGACTTGCCCAAGGTCACACAGCTAGCAAGTGTTAAGTGTCTGAGGTCAGATTTGAACTCAGGTCCTCCTGACTCCAGGGCTGGTGCTCTATTCACTGTGCCACCTAGCCACCCCCCTATTATTATTTTCTTTCCCTTCTTCTGATAGAAAATGAGCTTGATGGATCATTGATTTGACCTAACATAGCATTTCTTAAATTCTGGTCAGAAACACAAAAGGTTAGTGCCATAGAGAGATGAATAGAGAGAGAATCAGTTACTCAAAATATAAAGATACCAGTGCCATAAAATATAGGCACTCATATTTGATGATTAAGTTAACTTATATGACATTCTGGTTTGTTTATTCAAGAGAAAGTAACATGGGATAGTTGAAAGAATCTTCGGTTTCTAAGTTGAATTTTGACCCTATCATTTAACGAACTGTATGCTGTTGAGCAAGGTGTTTAGCATCCTTCAGTTTCTTCATTTACAAAATGAGAAGGTTGGAATAAATTATCTCCACCTTTTAACATTACATGATTCTAAAATGATTTATTGTTATCAGTGAAAGGTGAACTATGAATTGTATCATGTATTTTCTGAGGAACTTGTATTATGTCTTAAATTTTTTTTAATTTTTATTTATTTTTAAAAGCAATTGGGGTTAAGTAACTTGCTCAAGGTTACACGGCCAGTTATTTCTGGGTGTGGTGCTGAGTGTCTGAGCCCGGATTCGATCCCAGGTCATCCCGACTCTGGGGCCGGTGCTCTTACACACTGTGCTACCTGGCCACCCCCTTAATTTTTTTTAAGAGCAAAATGTCAGAATTCTTACTTTCTGAAGCACAGGACAGATTTTCTTCTTGATGTTTCCTCAGTAGAAGGAGAGAAAGAACTGTGATTTGGTTCTGTAGTCAAGAACCCTAATCTTAGGTTTTGTATTAGTTAAAGGGGACACTTATTTTAGACATCACTTTCCATGAAAGTTGGGCTGCCTGCTAGATCATAACTAAGATCCACTCCAGCTTTGATTATATTCCTTCTCTTAGAAAACTTACATATATGAATCAACATACCCCATGGAATGAGACTGGTAAATTAGGACCCGAAACTCTCTTACACCTAATGCTATAGTGGATAAGTATCATAGCAATGTAAAAACTGAATGATAATTTTTAAGCACATGGTAGTCTTGAGTGATTGTTTTAGGCCGTTATTGAAATCTAGATTAGAAATTAAGATCTGGGGCAGCTAGGTGGCAAAGTGAATAGAGCACCAGCCCCGGAGTCAGGAGGACCTGAGTTCAAATTTCGCCTCAGACACTAAACTCTTACCTGTGTGACGTTGGGCAAGTCACTTAACCCCAATTGCTCTGCCTTTCCCCCTCTAAAAAGACCAAAAAAAAAAAAAGGAATTAAGATCCATTTTATTTCATCAGTTTTTTCTAATAGTTGTACTTACAGATTTTAAATGGAATATCATTTAGTCTTTGGGTAGTTTAGTTTACAGTTTAAAATAGTCTGGTTGGGTTATTATGATAAATTATATGTGGGCTGCTTTCTAAGACAGTTGCTCAGAAGAAATATCTAACATAGTCCTTTTAAAAATTAATTGCTGGGGGGGGAGGGGGGAGGCACGGCTAGGTGGACCTGAGTTCAAATTCCGCCACAGACACTTGACACACTTACTAGCTGTGTAACTTTGGGCAAGTCACTTAACCTCAATTGCCCTTCAAAGAGCAAAGGAAAAAAAATTAATTGCTTGAGATGTTTAGGTATTTACATTTTTAAAAAGTTAGTTTGACCCAAATATATACATATAACACACACATTTAAGAACTGCTACAGTTGACATTATAACAGGCAGTTTTAGTGTACTTTTTTCATGTATTAACTTCTGTCTTATCTTCAAAACAGATAGTTAGATGAATCTGTATTTCTTCCAACTATGTAACTCTCAATCTATCCATGCCTTAACTTTTTGTGAGATGCTTGTTTATATCCTGTAAATATTTTGTTCCATAGGGATCATATAGTATGAAAGTTCTTTGAGATTATGGATTGTATCATACTGTATCTTTGTAACCCTTCCCCCGGGGGTTGACATATAATAATCACTTAATAAATGTTTGTTGATTGATTGATAGATCTAGAGATTGAAGGGTTTAGAGGCCATTTGGTCCAACTCCCTAATTTAATTAGGAAATTGAGTCCCTAGGAGAGTGGATGATGTAGTTCCCCAAGTCAACAGACGTAGAAACTTGTAGAGCTGAGACTCAAACCCAGGTCTTTGTTCTCTTTTCTGTGTAGATGCTTTGGTTAGATTTTTCTGACTTAATGTGATTTCCAAAAGAAAGATGCAGGTGGTCTGTTAATTAATTCTCCTCTCCTTCTGCATGTGTGACCTACCTCCTTTCCTGATCATTTGGCTCTTTGATAATATTTATAGAGCTACTTCTGGTTCAGTGCACTGCAACAAAAAATTAAATATTGCCATCAGTCCCATACGGCCCCTTTGTGCTTATGTAGTGATTATGGAGTAGTTCAAAAGGGTACTCAGAGTGTTAAGGATCACGTATTTTTAGACTATAATTATGACCAGTGAGTTGGCATACTGCTGGCAAATAAGACATGATGGAGTTTAAGATGTCCAGTGCTTAAAGTATCTTACTTCTGAAGCCCTAAACATTTTAAGGAGAGATGATAATACAATTATTCCAAACTGTGTGAACCGGTTTTGCCCCAGAATGTGCTAATTATTAGCTACCTTTATTTTATTTTTAAATTTATTTTTATTAGCATTTGTTATTTCTCCCTTCCACAGTCACCTTCCCTCATTGAACAATAAAAAGAAAAACAAACCCACAAAACAGACTTTATCTGGCAAAACAAGTTTCTGCTTTGGACGTTCCCAAAACCGTGTGTGCCACTCTGCACTCTAAGGGCGCTACCTGCCTCTCCCGCCTCTTCAGTCCTCTGGGCTTGTGCCTTGTCACTGCGTCGGTCCGACCTCCAGAGTCTTGCAAGGTTGTTTTTATATTGTTGCCACTGTATGTGTTGTTCAAATTTAGGCTTTGGGGCATGGACTCTCTTCATTTTAAAACACTCTGACATCATTTATCACTCCTTTCCCTTAACAGAGACAGTGATTTTAAAATCCCTAAATAAATTTGTTTAAGATTAGGTGTTAAAATGGTTATAGTCCTTGTAAATAACCTTTTAAAAGTCTGTGTGTGTGCGTGTGCGTGTGTGCGTGTGTGTCTCCGTCCATGTCTCTGTGTCTCCTTCAGAGTTATCCTTGCTTCTCATCCTTTACTGTCCCCAGATAATCTTGAATAGCAGAGTTCAACTTACAGTTCTACTTCAAGAGATTGTTGGTAGCTGTCAATATTCATTCTATGTAGTTGTATGTAAATATGTATATGTGACTAATCGCTTGAAAAGAAAGCTAATAGAGGATAATTTTAGAGCAGAGGCTGGCAATTTCATATCAGCTCCTTGTTATTTTTTGCCTTTTATTTTGATCTATTTGATAATGTTTTTTTTTTTAGTTTTTAAAAATTATAATTAATTATAAATAATATTTTAATCTTTTTTTTTTTTTTTTTTGCTTTTTTGAGGGTAGAAGTTAGGGCAGTTGGGGTTAAGTGACTTGCCCAAGGTCACATGGCTAGTCTTTTGTGTTAAATGTCTGAGGCAGGATTTGAACTCAGGTCTTCCAGACTCCAGGTCCAGTGTTCTATTCACTGTGCCACCTAGCCACCCCAGAGATCAATTTTTTTTTTCCTTTTTGGAGGGGGGAAGACAGGGCAATTGGTGTTAAGTGACTTGCCCAAGGTCACACAGCTAGTAAGTGTTAAGTGCCTGAGGAGAGATTTGAACTCAAGTCCTCCTGACTCCAGGGCCAGTGCTCTATTCACTGCGCCACCTAACTGCCCCAATAGTATAATATTCTTTAACCCAAATAAAACTGTTGGTCATATAGGTGGTAGTGTATATTAATTGTTTTCTGTTTCTTTTTTTCATTTATGAAAAGCCTTTATATCAGATAGCTGGAAAGGGAAAAATTGTACTTAAAATATAAATAAGTACAAGTCTTACCTCAATATGATAAGATTTCCTTTTATTTATTTCATTAAATCTGTATAAGATCCTAATGAGAGAATAATTTGGATAGCCCCTTCAAATTCATTGCGAAGGATTTGGACTTAATTTTTCACATATATTATAAATGAAAAAGCTTGAGCTAAGTGATCTCTAAGGTTTACTCTTTTTCTTTTCATCTTTACACTCATCTTGGTCTGCATTTTAACTATGAAATTGTTTTAAGAAGTTCTCAATAAATGTGGACTTGTTATTTTTTTCATGTTATTTTTTTTAAGTGCATATCAAAAAATATAATAGCAGTTGAATGACATTGAGGTAACAATTGAACCAAATAAAAAAGTGCAGATTAGATGGTCTTTAAATAACTTAGGAAGTATGGCATTTTAAAAAAAGTTATTTAAATTATTGGTCTTTAGTAAAGAATTTATAGTTTAATTAAGTGAAAATTTAATTTAATACCTTTAGCTTTTATTTGATGGAAATGAGCTTTGTTTTCAAAATTCATAAAACCTAAGTAAGCTATTTATGAAAATGCTGTATTTATAAAGAGTGAAGTCTCTATGCCTCTGATTTGCTGGTTCTTTGTTACTTGTATTGGGATATATATATGTATATATATATATATTTTTTTTTTGAGAGAGAGAGAAGTAAAATTGTGAGGTAACTTAGTTTCCTCTTTTAAAAAGTCTCCGAAGACTGTTTCTGCTTTTTCTTTTTTCCTTTAATTAAAATTTGAGGATAGCATACCAGGCAGAGTTACAGGCTCTTAACTTGTGTAGTAGCCCTTACAGATGCTATTAGAGTTAGCAAAGAAATCTTAGGGTTTACCCAGAAATTTCATGTATGATCAAATGGTCATATCATCAAGTCTTGTTAACAGAATCTTTCTAACCAACATAACAAAAATAGCATCCCAATTCATTAAATAATAAAATTACTCTAAGCTTTTGTCAACAGTATTAAATGAAATATTAAGTCCATTTGCCTTTATGTTGGTTTCATTCAGCTTTAACATTTTTAGAAAGCGCAGATCTCAGAAAGAAGATGATGGTTTATTCTAATAGGAAGTACTAATATTGCTTCTCCAAAGGCCTTTTTTGCTTGGGTAAGACAAATGGAACAACCCATTCAGCTCATTCCTTCTGTATTTATTTTGAACTTCAAAGCTCCTAGTTTTAACCTCTGGTTCAGTCCCATCTTACTAGATTTAAGTGGCTTTTTGTTTTTTTTTTTCATGCAGGTTCTGCTCATTAATCACCACGAGTGTGGATCTGAAGAAGAATTAATTACCTCTATTTTTTTGAGTATGTTAAACTTCAGATACACACAACGTAGCCTCCTTCCCCATTAGATTCTTAGAAGGTAGTTATATTTTTTATAGTCTCCTTCTTGTGACTCTTGATAGTTGTGATCAATAAGAATAAAAACTATACCTTACATACTGGGCTACTGCATGCAAATCAGTTCATTTAAAACCTCCTGGAGGTCTTTCGCATGCCAGACATAAAACCATGAGTGTGTGTTTGTGGAGGTAACCATGTTCAAAATAAATTTAAGAGTTGAGTTCTTTTCACAAGAATCTGGGGAAGGGTAATTTACATTGGGGGACCAGTAACTCTTAAGGGGCTTCATGCAGTGTGAGTTAAGACCTTTCAGAATTATTTTGAACTGGGAAATGATATATTGATATTTTAGCTATATCAGGAAGTGGGAGGGTATGTTTCTATAAGTAGAGTTTAACTTAAACTTATATTGTGCTTAACTCTGTGTGTTTAAATGGGCTGACTAATTATGCCATACCCTCACAGCCAAATGCTAACGTATACGATAATTAATATTGGTGAAAATTTCCAGATAAATTAATGCTTCTTTTTTCTTTTCAAATGGCTAATGTGGAATAAAGTATATGAATGTATCCGTTTTGTTTAGGGGTGGAAAAAGGAAAGAATTTTAGCCGAATACCCTGATGGAAAGATAATAATGGTTCTTCCTGAAGACCCAAAGTATGCACTTAAAAAGGTAAATTTTCATTATAATTTAATGTTGAATAGGCAATCTGGTTTCCTTTGTGGTTTTATAATAATAACTAGGTGTATATGCATCTGCTTACTGACTTTTTTCTCTCTTCTTTGCCAATTTCTTAAAGCAGCTAAATGATCTATCAGATGCAAAAGAGCTGTGAACTCACTCTGACTGTTCTCTCTCTGCCTCTCTTTTTGAAGAGATCACTGATTGTGTTTACTGGTTGTTTGACCATATCTCCCTCTAGCAACTCTTCTAGTTGAGGCCATGTGCTTACCCCAGTCACTCATGCAGAAGATAGAAGCTGTCTGACATGAGCTTCTGTAGCTCCTCCCCTCTTTTCTTCAGAACTTCTCAGGATCATTGTATACTTTCCCTTCTTTTCTGGTCATAGATGATGAGAAGTATCCTGGTATCCTTTCTCCTCTCTAAGGCTAAACTAAAGCCCTCCATCTGCACCCTTGATCCCCTTCCTTCCTGGCTTGTTGTAGGAGTCATCCCTTTTATTGAATGCAACAATTTCTCAGCATAAAAAAATTGGAAAGTAAAGGGTCCGGGTTGTTCATATGGGACCTTTGGCTTTATATGCCAAACAATTTTTTTAATCGATTTTTAATCGTAGAGATAATAAGGAGGCATTGGAATTTATTGAGGTGGGGAGGGGGTGGGCAGGGTTTGACATGTTTAGACTTGAACTTTAGGAAAATCACTTTGGGAGCAAAGTGGAAGATGGACTTGAGACAGGGAAACCAATTAGAAGACTATAGGGACCTTTGGAAGTTATACAGGGTAACCTCCTTGTTTTTGTTTTTTATTGATGCTTCCTGTTCTTGTATCACCTTTCTTCCTAAATATAATCCTCTTATCTCCTCTTCCCCCCAACCCAGTGAGCCATCTTTTGTAACAAAAATTTTAGAAGAAAAAGAAAAAGGAAGTTCATTAAAGCCATTCAGGACATTGGAATATATGTATGTCTATATATGTATGTGCATGTGTGTATACATGTATGTGTGATGTGTATATATGAACATGTGCATATACATATATGTGTGTATGTACATACACATGCGCATACACTATGTGATCATCTGAAAGCATATGCTCTGTTCACATTTTCTCAACTTTTTTCCTGGGCCAACCTTGACCATTATAATTAACATGTTAATGAGTTTTCTTTTTTTCTTTCTCTTTACCTTGTTGTAGGCCCTATCTGCATTGTTTTCCTGGTTATGCTTATTTTACTCTTAATCAGTTCATGTCTTTCTATGCTTCTCTGAATTCATATTAATTATTTCTGTGTATTGATATTCTGTTGCATTTGTTTGCCATATTTTTTTTTTATAGTTTTTTTTTTTTTTAAGCAATTGGGGTTAAGTAACTTGCTCAAGGTTACACGGCCAGGTGTTTCTGGGTGGGTGCTAAGTGTCTGAGCCCGGGATTTGATCTCCAGGTCTTCTCAGCACTGGAGCCGGTGCTCTTACTTGCTGTGCTACCTGGCCGCCCCTGTTTGCCATCTTTTTTTCAGCATTTTGCTACTTGATGGGCACCTATAGTGTTTCTGTTCTGTGATACCATAAAAGGGCTGCTTTGGATATTTTTGTTCATATGAGAACTGTCTGTATTTGACCCCTTTGAGATATATGGTTAAAGTGGGATCTCCACATTAAAAGTATGGATATTTTAGTCAATTTTTTAGCATAATTCCAAATGCATTCCAGAGTAGTTGAGTTAATTCATACCTCTCCCTGTCTATCAATGTGCCTTTCAAGACTGTGCTTACTAGGTTTGATATTTCAAGCTGGTGTGTGTGTTTGTGTATGTTTGTGTGTGTACATATGCACACTTGTCTCAAGAAAAAAAGGACTTTCTAAAAATTTCATTATATTCCAAGCCTTTTCATTCTTTTAAGTATGACTATTGCAGTAAGCACCAAATGACATGTTATACATAATACAGAAATGGAAAGCCTATGTTTGTTTATAGCCCAGAGACCATGTGCAGGTCAGTTACACTTTCAGTGTTCTAAGTATGGCAGGAGGTTTTTGCTTTTTAAATATTTTGGCACCTGTGTGGGACATAAAGACCCTTACTGATAATTAGTAGAGCCTCAGTAAAAGCAGAGGAGTCTTTATTGTGCTTTCTTGAGGGAGGGCACTCCCAGAGCACCTAAAGTGGCTCTGACTGAGGAGTGCAAATTGCAGAAGCTCACAGATTTCTTTTATCATAATCCTAAGCCCACCTCCAACCCCTGTCCCACCTTACCGTTGGTTGGTAAGGCAAGCTCATAAACTTACTAATGCTAACTAATCGGCACAAAGTAACCTCAATCCATTACCATAATTATTACTAATGAGGCTCTAATTTTGTTAGATAACATACATAATACATGAGGTTCACTAAGAAAGTGCAGTAATAACCCCAGAATACTGAACTTAGTTACAAAGTATAAAGAAGAAATAACAATCTAATAGGATATTCAGAATGGGGAAACGGAACTGCAAGTCCTCTCACATAACTAAACATAGTATTTCCTTATTAATCCTATGTATGTTATTTTATGCATTTTAAAGCATTCTGAGAAGGGGTCTGTAGGCTTCGCTAGATTGCCAAAATTGTGACACAGAAAGGTCCTTATTAATCCTATGTATGTTATTTTATGCATTTTAAAGCATTCTGAGAAGGGGTCTGTAGGCTTCGCTAGATTGCCAAAATTGTGACACAGAAAGGTCAAGAACTCTAGCTTTTAGTTGCAGAGAAGTTGCTGACTAATAATAATACTGAGTAAATAGTGATAGTTCTTTTATAGCACCTACCATGCTAAGTGCTTTAACAAATAATTATCTCATTTGATCATCACAGCAGCCTTGTAGGTGATATTATGAGGCAGAGGTTGACTTCCCCATTGTCACACAACTAGTGAGTGTCTGATCTGGATTTGAACTCAAAACTTGTTATCCCCAGGCAGGCCTGGCATTCTATTCACGGTGGCATTTATCTCTCTAGGTGCATTAATAGAGGGGCTTCCCCAGTACCAGTGAAATCACAGTTATTCCAATTATGCATGACTTACTGAATTCAATATAGTATTCCTTTGTATACATGTGGTATCTTCATATAGGTTCATAAATTCATTGATACAGAGTTGGAAGGAAACTTAGAGATCATCTGGTCCATTGGTATCAAACTCAAAAATAGAAACCAGTCCCTGCAGGTGCATACTGACGTACAGATCACAAATGAGCATTATCTGTGTCATACTGTATTTTTGTTTATTTGGTTTAACTTTCCCTGATTGCATTTTATTCTGGTTATTGCCCCCATTGGTGGGTCCTGGAGTTTGACACTGATCTAGTCTAATCCTTTTGTTTTATAGATCAGAAGACTTAGGCTCAGAAAAAATTAAGTAGTTTGACTGACTGAATAAAACATTTATTAAGCATTTACTATGTGCAAAGAACTGTGCTAAGTACCAGGATACAAATAGGAAAAAAAAAAGCAAAATAGGCTCAGTTCTCAGGGAACTTGAATTCTAATGGGAGAGACAACATATGTGGAAGGTTTCAGCTATAAGAAAGATGGAAAACTTCTGTGATTCCCTAAAGGGCAGCAACCTAGCAAATGTTAATTCTGCTTCCTTAAGAGATTTATGAAGGTCACACAGGTAGTAAGAGGTAGAGCCAAATTTTGAACTCAGATGACCTCACTCCAAACCCAGCACGCTTTAGTACACCATGCTGACTTTCTAAGTTTTACAATTTTTTTCTCTCTTTGGCAGGTTGAAGAAATTAGAGAGATGGTAGATAATGACTTGGGATTCCAACAAGCTCCACTTATGTGCTCATCCAGAATTAAGACTCTTCTGTTTATTTCTAATGACAAAAAAGTTGTTGGCTGCTTAATTGCAGAACATATCCAGTGGGTGAGTAATTTGCTAAAAACTGATCATATGTAATTTACAGTGTAATGACTAATTTATAGATTATTTTAAATAGTACATTTTAGACAAACCTGTTATATTTCAAGAAGGTGTCTGCTTAGACATTTTAGTTTAAGTTATATTCCACATGATATTTCATTGTTCCTTTAATATTTTAATAATGCATCACATCAAGTTGGGGAAAACACTTATGTAGCAAAATATTATAGGATGAGGAAACAATCCCATCTTGGTTTCGTTATGTTAAATGTCAGAATATTTTGTACTTTAACCTAAAATTCCAAGATTTTCGAGATATTATTTAAGTAATAAAACTTGTTTATTAAACTCTTAGCTTTAGTAAATATTGACTAGAATGCCCTTAATCAAAAACATTTATTAAGAACTTGCTGTTTATCACACTTTTACCTCAGGCCCCCCTTATCTGTGAAGCCTTGCCTGATCTGTCCCAGGTGTTGGGGCTATACTCCCACTGCTTATATCACCTTGTGTTTAATCTACAAATGTGTTTTCTGTAGAATATAATCTTGAGGGCAGTTAGTGTTTCATCTTTTTTTTCTTTGCAGACCTAGAATACAGCTTATGTTTTGAATGTAAAGATAAGGATAGGAGTAGGAAAAGGCAGTGGACCTGTGTTCCATTGTTTTTGGGACCCTCAGGTGTATGTACCTTCTCTGTATCTTAAAACCTTAAAGAGTTGCTTAAAATGCCAAGACGCACAGCCATTATGTGACAGAGGCAGGACTTGAACCTAGGTCTTCCTGGTTTCCATATTCATTTTCTGTCTACTCTGCCTCAAACATAGCCGCCCCTCAACACTATTTTTACTGAAAATACATCTGCTAGTAGAGGGAGGGGGGTGTGCTCTGTGTGTGTGTGTGTGTGTGTGTGTGTGTGTGCGCTTAGACAGTACTTTGAAAAAAGTTTAATAAGAAAAACAATTTTTTCTATGTTCTATGACTTCAGTTATTTTTTTTTATACTCTGCCTTATCTCATTATAGTTGCTACATCCTCAACTGGACTGGTACACTCTCACAAGATTGCGAAGAAAGATTTTTTTAAAAAAGGAATAATTTCTAGATTCTTAAGAACTTAGTACCTATTCTAAATTTATTAGACAGTTTGGGGGTTGGGGTGGGGAATGTTCCATTGAGCTCTAGGAACAGAGGAGATAATAATTATGTAGTGGTTATATCCAGTGGCCCTTTTATGCTAGAAAACTGGAGATTGCAGAGATGAAAATATATTCTTAAATTTTTAACACACACTACTTTGTAAGCCTAGCTCGGTCAAAATGAAATGTGTGTTGACTAAAATATTTTGTCATAATGTATTTTAAATTTAATTATAGGGCTATAGAGTTATAGAAGACAAAGTCCCAGATGTCAATTCAGAAAAAGAGAAAGTCATATTTGAACGGCAAAAAGCCTGGTGCTGCTCAACGTGTCCTGAGCCTGCTGTCTGTGGGATTAGTCGCATTTGGGTGTTCAGCATGATGCGTCGAAGAAAAATAGCTTCTCGAATGATTGAATGTCTAAGGTAAATAATTTAGAAATGTGAATCTTCAAAGTATTTTTCTTATTTATTTCTTATTTACAGTTTTCTATGTAAATCAGTTTGATAACATGAAAGTAGTTACTGTGAATCAAATCATTCAGGACACAATATGGAAGAATCTCAAATAATATACATCATTCAAAATAGAGTATAAAAAGTGTTATCAGGAAATTTCTAAATTGTTTTCTAAGACCAACAGACTTTCTTTGCTCTGTTATAAAGTTGTTATAAAGTTAGGATATTAGAGTCATGTCTCAGATAGTTCTGCAGATAGCATCTCTCTATCTGAACCAAAAAAGGTGAGTATTTTTTTAAAAGGTTTCAGCACTGAGGCATTTGTAACATATTGGCTCTCCTGAATGAAGCCAGCTTTAGGCTTTGTTCTTAATATTGAATGAAGTAATGGTCTCATTTAAAAACTATTCTGCTTTACAAAGATTTTTTTTTTAAAAGCATTTACCAAAATATTATAAAATGTCTTGTGAACTTAAAATGGTACAAGTTTAAACTCACAGTTCTTTGTTTCAGATAACTTTCTTTACCTTGTTTGGCTTTTTTTTATACATTTGCCTCTTAATTTTAATATTTTGAAATAATCTTCACAGTAGATCAACTTCAGAATGTAACATATTCGATATGTACAAAAATAAAACAACATTTCAAAGTTATTTAGGAGGTTATACTTTAAAAGTCTTTGGAATTAAGGAAAGCAAGCTAGCTAATTTAAAATTTGGTTGACTTGGGAAGTAATGGGAACATTTAGATTTCAATTAAAGTTATGTAAGCCAGTTTTACTAATTATATTTAAACTCTAGTAAGTTAGGTTGGCATAGTGGATAGAGGGTGCTGGTAGGACCCTGGACAAGTCACTTATCTTCACTTTTATCATCTGTAAAGTTAGGATAATAATAGCACTCTGCATAGGAGTAATAATAGCACCTACCAATAATATATGTAAAGTGCTTTTACAAACCTTTAAAGCACTACATAAATATTAGCTTTTATTATTATCCTGGGAAGGTTCTAATTCATCATTACTGTGGCATATGACATTTCCAGCACTGCAATTTAATTCCCAAAGAAGTAACTGAATTCTTAGGAGAACAGTAATACATTAGTGTTTTAAAACTTATCTAGATTATATAGACATTAATATTTCTGAAATACAGGGGTGGGGGGGCGTAGAGGAAGCTCAGTGATTCTGTTTTTGGAATCCTTACAAATAGAAATATGTAAACTGGTCTAGTTTATAAACTTTATACCATCTAATCATTTTATGGTCATGGAGATTCAATGGATCAAAATGAAAAAATGACAATTCCACACCCTTTTCCCTGTTACTGACTGAAATCTGCCCTTCTGTTCCCAAGGTAGTGCTCTAATCATACATATTTTCTATGTTATATTTAGTGAATTTTTATTTTAAACTAAGTGGTTTTAGATGGCATATCTTTTCAGTCTTACACTGGGGAGGTCCAACTGGTTTAATCACTGAACTCCAACATGATTTCCTCCAGTGAAATCCTTCAGATATTTCTCAAGAAACTCCAAATTTGGGAAATCAGCCCATGATCTTCTGGTCACAGATGGCACTAAATTTAAAGGGGTGGAATGGAGTGGATTTGGTCAAGAATAGTTTCTTTTGTGTTGCTCTGTTCCATACTAACTTGTAGAGGCAGTTCAGGAAGATGGGTTAGGGAGCAGCATAGGTTACGTGGCCTTGATAGCAATCTCTTATTGATAGAGATGGAGAAGGAAGAGTGTGAGGAAGAAAAGGCCTGCACAGAATTTCTGCCTTCCCGATCATAAGACCTGTGAGTGTGTAGATCGTGCAAGAGTGATGATGGCACACAAGAATTGTTGCGTGTCCTTTTGGCTTTTTGAGAAGGAATCCACTGGGCGGAGACGAGCGCAGACTTGGTCTGAGGTTGCGCACATCAGATCTCTTGGGGATTTATCTTGGTTGCTTGCTCTCCTCACTTACATTGCAGAGCTTTATCCATCAACATCTCCTTCTTAGCGTGACAGTGATAGAGAAGAGAGAACTCCTAGGCAAGTCTGCTTTCTTAACAGCTTGAGTGGATTAAGATGAAATTGTTAACTAAAATGATCATAGATTTAGAGTTGGATGGGATCGTGGAAACCTTGGCCTAACTCCCTCATTTAACAGATGAGACAACAGACCTAAAGAGAGAAATACTTGTC
Source organism: Petaurus breviceps papuanus (assembly GCF_028583685.1). Taxonomy (NCBI): domain Eukaryota; kingdom Metazoa; phylum Chordata; class Mammalia; order Diprotodontia; family Petauridae; genus Petaurus; species Petaurus breviceps. The sequence continues at coordinate 35,458,471 of NW_027186304.1, read as the reverse complement.
CAAGGTTACTATCCGTGGAGCGGTGATTTTGGTGGGATTTGGCTGTTCTCCTCTGGCTCCAAATCTGATTACTCTGTCTTTCTTGAGAATTGTTGTGCTGTCCTTGATGTTCATTTCCACAAATGATATTGGATGCCATGTGTCTTATATTCGTTCTAGTTTTCTGAGATTGAAGTCCCTTCCATTCCTTTACGATCCGTGATGGGGGTATTAGAATGGTATGTTTGTTCTGAGGGAGTTTAGTAATCTTGCCTTCCTTCATACTAGTGAATTCAGGACTGGTGATAGTGGTTGTTGTATTTTATTAAAATTGGAAACCATGCAGGTGTAGCCAGAAGAGCTCCAAACAGCTCTGAACTAACAGAACTTTGCCCTTTTCCATCTTCTCACTGTCACTTTCCTCAGCTAAACCAGGGCTTCTCACATTTCTTCCACTTGCCACCCTGTCAGCACTTCTTATAGTTTAAGAAGCGCTGAGCTAAACCATTCCTTGTCGTCCTTGTGCTACTATATCTGTTATCGTGTTCCAGTTGTGCGCGCGCGCGCACACACACACACACACACACACACACACACTTCTATGGGGCTGGGCACACAACAGAAAATTGTTGCTAATTGGAAAATAAGAAGGTTAGACGAGCTTGTTGAAGAGTTGAATAGTGTGTATAATGAATGAATTAAGTATTTGTAGCAGTTACTTTGGAATTGTAGTCTCCCAGTCCAGTTTTCTCCTATGATTTTAAAAAAGTTTTTATGCTGGTTTTATAGTATAGTTCTTTTTATGTTGTATCATGTTTCCTCACCCCTTTTTTCTTTCTTTTTAAATTAGGAGCAACTTTATATATGGCTCATATTTGAGCAAAGAAGAAATTGCTTTTTCAGATCCTACGCCTGATGGGAAACTCTTTGCAACGCAGTACTGTGGCACTGGCCAATTTCTGGTGTATAATTTTATTAATGGACAAAAGAACTCTCAATAGGATCTTGTCTGTGTTGATGCGACTGCATGTGCTGGGTGTTATGGATTGGCTGCTGACTTTAACCAGGAGCTAGGGCCATTTTTATTACAATGAACTCAGGACTGGTAACAACCACAAGGTTGTTCCATTTTGATAAAATTGGAAACAATGCAGTAATAGCTTAATTTTTTGGTTTTTTTTAAAAGAAGATATTTTGTTATCTTTTACAGAAGTTTATGATTGTATTTTATCTATAGTTATTTAGTCATGTTTACATGCAGCAGATAATTAATTGTTCATAGTGGACTGTAAACTAATGCAAGGACTATGGTCTCAGTGATGAGTATATAGATTGAAGTTCCTAATATGGTAATATATCAGTGCTGCTTCGTACTGTATCTTTTTTTATACTGAACTGCTGATCCTAGTTTGGCTTTTTAAGCATAAGACTTTTAAAGATTGTATTTTAACGGAACTTAAATGCTTCTGGGATATTATTAAAGGAGGGATAACACTATGTTTTTTAGAAAACAGTGGCAGAGTTAAAAGCTCCAGGATGTTTCTGTGTACTTGCCCTCATTTGCACATGCACGAGGAAATAGGAAGTATGGGAGATGCTAGGTTTCCTTTTTTCCTTGATAGGCAAGAGAAGTGAAGTAGGAGTTAGTCAAGAGAGGGTTGGGCCTTTCCCTCTGGAAAGTTTCCTGTGGCTAGAATTTAATGAGCAAAAACAAGCTGTAGGAGCAGACTATTGTACATCTTGCTGTATTTCTGTATATCCTACAAGAAGACAATAGCCCAGTTATGTTAGGTTTACCAAATTCTTAAAAAAGATTTTTGTAATTTATTAATAAGATTGAGGCTAAATAAAATGGCCCTGGTATCCGCTTTATTTTTCCTCAGAAACACTGCACTGGATATATGCCTTTGTTACTGGACTTCACTTTTATACTTGTCTGTATAATGCCCTCCACTTTTAAAGGGTTTATATGTTGAAAAACTGCTGTGGCCTTTCTTGAACTGTATATAATGTAGAATAAAAGAATAAATAACTTGATAGACTTTTCTAAACACTATCCGCGCTGGCATGAAGTGATGCATATGTTGTCGTCGTTTTGAATTGGGTGAGTTCAACCCCTCGGAAATGAGATGATTCCATTGTCTTTGCCACCATTTTGCTCACCTGCAGGTGCTGCGTGAAGTAATCCACAGCTCACGTCCTTACTTTACTGAGTCTTGTCAGCTCTCTCTGCCCTGCAGACATTGGACCAAACTGGGATCCACCTGCCCCTCTCGCACCATGCCCCACTTGCTCTCCTGGCCTCCCTCCACCAAAAATGTATCCTAATCCCCCTGTGGCTCCTTCCTGCTCTCACTCACCTGGAAGGGAGCTCTGCCTCTTCTGAACTCCCTGATGTTTGTGCCACTTACTGCATTTTTCCTTCTGCTTTTTGCGTTGTCTCTGTGGCCGATACCTTAACCTTTCTAAGCCACCCTTCCCTCTTCTGTAAAATTGGGATGATGCTTGTGCTGTACCTCACTGGGTAGTTGAGTCTCATGAGAAAGGTATGTGAAAAACCTTATAAAACTCGAAGAGCATATAAATGCCAACTATTACGGTGTCCTGTTGTGCTGCAGACTTAGAGTAGGAATTCTTCTTAGCTGCCTGGGTGTATTTGGCGATCAGATAGTTGGTCAGTGAATAAGAGAAGCACTTAATAGCTAGCACTTAGATAGTATTTTAAGATCTGCAAAGGACTTCACAAATATTGTCTCATTTTATCCTCACAGCAACCCTGGGAAATCAGTGGGTGTTCTTAGATCTTCATTTTATAGAGATAGAAATTAGGGCATGGAAAGGTTATGACTTGCCTGAAGTTACACAGCTACTCAGTGTCCAAGGCTGGATTTGAACTCAAGACTCCCTGACTCCCAACCCAACACTATCCACTGTGCCACCTAGCTGCCTCTAAAATGTGTGTGCTTAACAGAATGATTAAACACATTCATCTTCTAAGGGTCTTAGGGTATAGGTAGGGATGATGTTAAAGGTGTTGTCATAAAATGCTTTATTAGGAGACAAGTCCTTTTAAAGTGGTTCCTTGATGATTTAGGGGGGAAATTCCTCCTTTTTCGTCTCAATGGCCTCACTAACTGGGAGTATGTTCATTTAAATGCAGACCATATATAAAGTGTGCATTTGTGTACGTGCTTCAGTCCTGTGTGGGCTGGAAGACTAGGCACTACCTACCTGAGTCAAACATCACCTTCAAGGATCCCTGAGCGGAGTGTGTTTGCATGGTTTCCACTACCATGAAAATGACTCGGTATCATTTTGATGCAGAGTACACGCAGCCAATGTTACAGTATAATATAACATTCACCAAAGGTGCATGATCAGACAGGAGTAGAAGACTGGATGGAGTAAGTCACAGCTGTGCCACTTACCTAATTAGGTGACCGGATAAGACGCTTCAGGTCCCACAAAGTGGAGTGTCACAGGGTCATTTGGAACAAAGGCTTTACTGTGTAAATGTGAGCTCTCTGACTTGCCTCCTTGCTTCTCATCCTCGGCCTTTTCCAGTGACGCTAGATTGGGAGGTAGGGCTGAGGAAAGCGGGCATTCCTTATTTCTCCTGTGCCTGTAATTTAGTCTCTTGGCTGTATTTCCACTTACCCTAGAGGCAGCTCTTTTTCTATAACCCCACACTTTTACTGTGTACATCTACCTAAAAACTCCTTTGTTCTCAGAACCATACCTCTGGAGAAAAGGCAGATGCCCACGTTGCCCACCTTTATAAAAGTAAGTCGGTGGGGAAGAACCAAAGGTAGCTACGCAAAATCTGGACAGATCTGTAGCTAATCTAGGGCAGCTAATTTTAGTCAAATACAAAACTTTGCTGTCCTCAGAAAGTACTGACCTTACAAATGACTAAGACTTTTAGAAAAGAACATCGACCCACAATGTAAGTTACGAAAAAACAGAATCTCATACTACCACTTAGTCTTACCACCATCTGAAAAGCAATGCCCTCAAAGTTTTTTGTCCCCCATGCCAGAGATGTGTGCCTTCACGTTTAAAGGTACAGAAATCCATCAATAAATCCACCAGTGTTCGATTTAGCCCAGGATTCAGCCTCACCAGGACTATGAAAGATACTCATTTTTCCTTAAGACCAGGACCTGAGAAGGCAGACTTGCAAAGTTTTGGATCTGACACCTGTGTTTATGGAATTGTTCAAATATGCAAACGGACATGGATATATAATAAACCTTGGCAGAGCTCTATTGGGCTATTAAATTAGAATCATCAATTCTCAGAGTTGACACTATTTAAATTCATTATGTTGAGGGAGAATTATAGACATACCAATGCTATACACACACACACACACAAACCCCTTATTCTAAAAAGAAAGGATGGTTGTCTTTCCCTTTAGACAATGTATTCAATCTTTGGGGTAAAAGTAAAAATAGATTTTTTTGATTAACTTATTCTTGGGGCCTCAATTTAAAGAAACTGCAACATCTTATTAAAGGGCAATTTAATACATTTCACCAAATTTAATGAAAGTACATCATAAACATACTGTAGGCACAACTTCAGACAATTGAAAATCATAAAACAACAAAATGTGAGGTAGACCGACTAGTGAAATTCACCAAGTTTTGGTTAAGAAAATTTTACAGTAATAAAGTAACACAGGTGCCCCCCTTTCCAAAAAAAAAAAATCAAAAAGCAATTACATAAATTACAGAAAAAAAAATGGAATACAATGATTCTCATTCTGATTTTTTAGTTTACATTCAGTATTCACCTGTGAACTGTCAAAAATGCCAAGATTTAACATGTCTACAGGTAAAATATTATTTGCTGGCCTATTTAATACATTCATACCACATCAATGTTCTCAGTGATGGCAAGGCTTATAGCTAAACACACCAAGCAACGCAAACCATAGCTAATAAAATCATGGTGTCCTGTGCTTGTGCAATTTTCTCCTTAATGTACTAGGATCTAACACTAAACATTTCTAATGACAATAGAACATTAAAAAAAATGACTCAAAAGCTTCAGATTTTTGGAAAGGGAAGGCAGGCCAAGTTGGACTTAACGATGGTGTTCTCCTCTGGGGATGGTTTTGATTTTTGGTTTTATTCTGGCAATGCTACAGAGCCAAGATTATTTGCTTGGACTTTTCAGCCCATATTAGAAACATTAAGGAGTCCTACATGTACAGTAATAACTCTGGAAAATGTCCTAAGATGTGGAGCCAGAAGAAACCATAAGAGGTCCTTCCCCAGGTACCATTTCTAATGGTTTCTTAAACTTTACCCTAAAGTAAAAATAAGGTAACATTTGAAATGCAGTATTGCACAACTTTACTTGATTTGGTCAGCATCAAGCCCTGCCAGCAAAACTGGAACTTCTGAAATACATTCATCTCTAAACTGAAAACTCTTCAGAATGTACCTTTATATCCAAAATTCTGCCACGCACAGATTAAGGTGTATCTTTAAAGCATATATAAGGCAGGTCCTCTTTCAAGGACAGTTATAAACAAATGTTTAAAAAGAATTGTTCATTTGAAATGTGCTACATTTGCAGCATTGTAGTTAGCACTATTAAACCCCAAAGATCTGCAAACCACTTTTCCTCAAGCTTCAATCGAGCACATTTTGTTTTGTGACTGGCTGTAAACATCTCTTTCTCACAAGTAATAAAGCTGCTTGATTAACACTTATTTGTTCTAAGTAAATGCAGTTGTAGCAGGCCCCTTCTCAGTAGTTTCAGGTCAGGGATCAAGGGTTTGTTCAAGGGGAGATAGCTGATTTTTCACTTTTATTATGTTACAGGTCTGTTCAAGGGAAGATTGCCACTTTCACCACTTTACAAACAGCATAGAAACGTGTGCCAGACAAAGTAGCAACTGGGTTTTCTGAAAGATTAAATCCAAAGTGATTCTGTAAAATGAGAACTCTGTTTTCCACAGCACTGTGGCTTAAGACCGACCTATTTGCCAACTAACCCCCAAGCCTTTGTTCTAGAACACAGAAATGAATAATTGGATGACTGTCAGGAATTCAGAAAATTGTGGAAATCTTTATGTAGACACAGACATATCTCACCATTAACTGAGTAAAACTGATTTTTTAACATAAATCATTCATTTCCATATCAAGAACAAAAAGCTGTTTGGGGTTACTGCTTCCACGGAAGTGAGGTTTTCTGTGAACTGGAGGAAAAGGGGATAATAGACTTGGCCATTCTGCTGCCCTCTCCTCCTGTCTGAATCCTGGCTCCCTGGTCGCCATTCTGCTTTGGTATTTGTAGTTGAGCATGTGGGTGGATGGGAGTGAGGGAGTAGTTTCCATTTAGCATAAAGTTGATTTTACATTCAATCAAACCTGTCTTGAAGTCATGCTATGAATGAGGATGTGAGAAGAAACAAAATTGCACTGGCTCCGCTATGTACAAACCTAAAAACATGACATTTTGTAAGAAATCCAAAGTCAAGTAAAACTGACTTAGCGAGTGCCCAACTAGACAGAAACCCCAACCATAAGACACCGGTTTGGGCTGGGGGCCGAGAGGGGAAAAAGAGCATGGATGAGGAAGCTGAAGTCTCCCAATGAGCCCCCAAATTCTCAGGTTACTCTGCACAGGAAGTCGTATCACTGCCAAACCAGTTTCCTGTAGATGCGTATTAATGCAGCATGCAAAGGATTCTGAAAACTGAAAGCTAACGGGCCGAGCAAAGGAGCTAGCCAGGAGAAGCTGAACTGGAGTGCGCGCACGGGACGCCTGCTCTGCACTTACTGCCTTATTTGTTCAGGTTTAAGTAGTAAACTTTTAACTCCTGTGGAAATTTTGCCAAAAGTTTCAAAACATATAAAATTACAAATCTGAAACTAACACTGCACAGAGAAAGAACAAACGCTACTTTTTCTTTTAAATACAAGTATCTTCTACATTCTGTCATTTCAAACCCCTGAGTAATACTGTACCAAAGTACAGTTTTGAAGAGAAACTGAGGATTCAGGCCTCGGACGTTAATCTCCACTGCGTCACACCTCTGGTGTGAGTCTCGTGTAACACATTCAGGCTAGCTGATGCTGAAAATCAGTTTGTTTTTTTCTCCTAGCACAGATAAGTAAAAACAAACCACCCCCCCCCCCCCCCAACATTTCGCAACATCTCTGAGAGCTGCAAGCTCTTCCTTCTCCAAAGTAGGTCACTTCAGTCACAGCTGGCAGGCCATTTTCTAAGTAGTTTGCATAACCATCTAGGGTGGAGTCACCCTTAAAACCCAGGTCCTGGTATTGGAGCTCAAGTGGCATTGACGCCCTTTCGGTATCCAGGTCAGGTGTGTCAGGGGGCTCTGGAGAGCATCCTGAAGTCACAACAGTTGCACTTTGCTCCACAGTGATTGTACTTAAAAGAAGAAAAAAAAATCCCACTTGATCATCTCCCTCCCTCTCCCTCCCCCACCTTCTGGTCTCTCCTCTCGCTCAGACATGGCGTCCAGTAAGAAAGTAGAGAGGTTTGTCCTCGCTGCTGTTGGCTGTTTGAAATTCGTCCCTAAGTCGGAACTGCCATTCGTCTTCTAGTTCTAAGCGGACAATTGTTTGCCGTAAAGAACTTCTATCCTGGCAGATTACACACAAGGTAGCACCTTCAAGGAAAGGTAGAAACTTGATGTTAGATGGTGGGTATCATAGCAACAGGCCTCTTTTATAAAGCACCTCACCACACTTCCTCCCCTGAGTTTAGAACCATATACTCATAGCTTTAAGTTTCTGTCCACCGACAAAATTGTTTAGGCTGTTAACCATCATGTGTCATTAAGGAAATTCAGTAATATTTGACATAGTCATACTCCATATTTATATTTCCTGCTTCCTTGAAGCTATTCTGGGGTTATACATGATACTGAAGCAAAGAAACATGCTTGAACAGTATGCAAATGTTTTGTTGATTAGTCGTTTCAGTCCTGTCTGATCCTTCATGCCCTCATTTGGGGTTTTCTTGGCAAAGACAGTCGAGTGGTTTGCCATTTCCTTCTCCAGCTCATTTTACAGATGAAGAAACTGAGGCAAACTGAGTTAAAAGTGACTTGCCCAGGGTCACACAGCTAGTAAACATCAGAGGCTAGATTTGAACTCAGCTCTTCCTGACTCCAGGCCCAGTGCTCTGTTCCCTGCACCACCCAAGTGCCCTAGCGAGCAATAAACAAAATATTAAGCACTTACTGTATGCAATGAACACCTGGCACTTGTATTTACAATAATAGTATTTAAAAAAAGGATTACAGGTGGAATTCTGCATGACTGTGTGCCAGTCTCATTTCTTTTAAATTTATGTAGCAGATTTTAAGGATCTTTAGGGAGTCACTGACTTTTTTTTTTTCTAAAATCAATAGCATTCACTAAGTTATGGCCATAACTGGCAACTTAAATTCAATTAATTTACTGCACTCATACTCTATGTGCTGGGTACTTGGATCTAAAGAGAAATACGCTTATGATATAGCTGGAGAATCAGACAAGTACACAAATGACTATGATATGTAAAATAAGCTAAGTGCCATATGAGGGGTGTACCAAGTACAGGGAGGGTGCGAAGAAAGAGAAGAGCAAATCTCACTCATCGCTCCTTATTCTCTTCCGTTTACACCTGCTGAGTCACCAAAAGTTGTCTGAAGAAGGAGTGTATAATGCGCCCTAAGTTTCTCCTAGCTAAGTATCTCCACGGTTCTTTCAAGTGATTTGCACGTGGTATGAACTTGAGGTGAACCATCCTGGCTGCCCGTCAATTTGTAGCTTATCCATGTCTTCCTTAAACATGGCGCCCAGAAGGAGAGAGCACAACCCTCCCGTGGGCCGAGTACAGCAGGACCATCATCTCTTTAGATGCCCCTGGACAGCATTCCTTTCTTGATGTCTCTAAGATTACAATAATTCCGGTTGCCCTTATCGTCTTCATGACTCATAGGGAATAAACTCTGGTGTAGACATACCATTCTCTATTTCCTAGGTGCAAAGATGAGTTTTTTTAACCTAAGTGTGAGACTACTTAAATTATAATTTATTCAAGCTTTTCAAAATCTTTTTTGAATCCTCATATTGATGTGCCAGGGTGCCATCCCTTTCAGCTTTCTGTCACCTATGAATCTGGTAACTGTGCCATCTACGTTTCTATCCCAGTAATTGATAAATGTCAGCTTGGAAGCCTGTCTCCAGAATCTGTATTTGGCTATCTACAAATAACTTCTTAGTTGCAAGTGTGCTTGCTCTCATTTTTTAATATTTTCCAAAAGAACTGGAAGTGACTTTAGCAAGTATTTTGTTAAAATCAGGTAAACAACATCGACACGATTGCCTTTATATCTGTTATTCTAAATAACTTCATCAAAAGTTAGTCTGACATAACCTGTTCTTGATGAAGCCATGCTGACTCTGTGCTTATGCTTTCCTTTCCTAAATGTTCTCCAACCATCCCTCAAATAGTAACTCTAGAACTTTTCTAGGAACCAGTCAAATTCCCTGGCTGTTTGCAAACTCCACTGTCTTCCTCTTTTTTGGAAAACTAGGCTATGTACCCTTGTTCAAACTTGTGGTACTTCTCTAATTCATGATCTTTCAAGGGTCAATGACAGTGGTTCTTCCGTCACAGCTGCCAGGTCTGTTAGTGCCCTAAGTTGTGGTTCATCTGGGTCAAATCAGGGTTTCTAGATGCTCTCTTATTTATCTTCTTGCTAATTTGGGTGTCATTTTATTATTATATCTTTTCAATGCCAAAGAGAGTTTTTCTTGGCAGAGGAAAAAAAGCATACAGAAGATCTGGCCTTTTTTTCGGTCACCCAGCGTTATAATTCTCTCCAACTGACGTGGCCTTCCTCTTTCTTCTTTAGTCTTCCTCTCTTCTCCACTGCAGCTAACCCTCACCTTTTCATTCGAGCTCATTCTGGTCCTTATTATCCCCAGCACCCCTCTTACTGCATCATGTTATGCTTGGTCATTATCCTCCATCTTAAACAGGACTCACTGAGGGTTTTTGAATGGAGAGTAATGATCATGGCTAGGCTTTAGAAAGATCAGTCTGAGGTGGCTAGGATGGACTGGAAGTCAGATCAGTCAGGTTGCTTCAGTACCAAAACTAATGTAGGGGCTATAGAGTGGAGAGGAAAGTATATTCTCTTTTGTCATAGTCCTTTCTCCAGTTCAATAATAATTATCATTACTAATTACATCTTGGGGCAGCTAGGATAGAACAGTGGATAAAACGCAGGTTCTGGAGTCAGTTAGATATGAGTTCAAATCCAGCCTCAGACACTTGCTAGCTGTGTGACCCTGGGTAAGTTTCTTCACTCTGTTTGCCTCAGTTTACTCATTTGTAAAATGAACTGCAGAAGGAACTGGCAAACCAGTTCTTTGACAAGAAAACGTCAAATGGAGCCATGGAGAGTCTAACACAAGTGAAAAATGACTGAACAACAATTTATATCCTGGGTTTGGACAAAATGTTACTGACCAAGATTGAAATTTCTTATAAGGAATCCCTCTTCTTAAGAGGAAATACAATGTAATAGAAAGAACTCTGAACTTCAAGTTAGAACAAATGGATTTGAATCCTGCCTCTGGCATGTCTTAGTTGTGTGGCCATGGGCAAGTTGCTTTTTCTCATGTGAAAATGCCGGTAATTCATAGAGCTGATATGAGGCTTAAAAGAGATAAACTATATAAAACACTTTGAAAACTGTAAAAAAGGAATTAGTCTTTCTAAATGGTCTTTTAAGGGAGAGAGAGAGAGAGAGAGAGAGAGAGAGAGAGAGAGAGAGAGAGAGAGAGAGAGAGAGAGAGAGAGAAAGAGAGAAGGCAGGGGAGGGGGTAGTTTTTCAAGTACTAAAGCAGACCTACCTTTGAGGAACTTAAATTTCTTAAGGAGGTCAGCACCTACGAAAGAATCACAGAGGTACAAAAGGAGTCCGCTGAAAAATATGCCTTCATAGTTGACATTGATGGAGTGTGGTCGGGAGCTCACATAGCATATGGCCACCTGAAACATCACAAAGAGGAGCATTTTACTTTCAAAAAATAGCTAAAATATATGTGTGTGTATACATAAACATACACATGGGTGTATGTATATGTAATATGTATGTGTATACATGCCATTTGGGTTCAGATGGCAAGGGGCAGTATTGCCTGCACTAAATTTTTAGGGTCGAGAAGATCAGGACTGGTTCTTCCCAATAAAGACTCTAATGGAGGAATTCACAGGGACACAAGACATTTCAGCTTCATGTAATACAAAGTGACCCCAACTTAAATAGATTAAAGCCACACTAAGACTTTTGGAACACCCTGTATAACCAATGTGAGGGAAACAGAGGACTTAGGAGGGAAAAAAAATCTAAATTTTAACGGGTTAAAACATCGTTTTCCTCTGTAACTTCCTTCTTCCTTCCTCCCCCCAAAAAGCATTTTCTGAGAAAGCGAAAATGAAATGCCTTGTTATAATCTGAAAGCTATCAAATCAAATTTAAACGTCACTTTGAGTAAAGGAAGGATGCTTCATATGGACAGAAAGGAATGTGAACTAAGATGTTCTGACTGCTCTGCTCTCGTGAGAATAGAATATCAGCCTCTTACAAACTCTAGAAAAGGGATTTCGGAGAATGCTGAAGAACTTGGTGGAAGCACGGGAGACAGTTAGGCATGTGCAGGGATCCTAGCAGATGCTTTCTCAGCTTGCAGCCTATCTTGCCTCTCTCTAGCAGCTATGATGAATTAAATACTTAATGAAGTGAAATCCAGAGCCCCGGGTTCTGGCCCTGGCCCTGCCCCCAATCAGCTTGAAGTGGAGGTGTGGTCAAGCTGTCTAACCTCTCTGGTTTTACCTTTTCAACACCATCTATAAGACAAAGAGTTTGGATTAGATGTATGCTCTCTAAGCCTCCATCCAGCTCTATCATTCTGTGATTCACACTCAGAATATGAATTTTTTCCCAAATCTCAAAACTACCCAATGCATCAAAGCTGGATAAGAAAGCCATAGGGGAGCGTCCACACAAGATTCAGTCATTTCTTTAATACCTGAGGGTTGCTGCTGAGAAGCAAAGCCTAAAGGTTCCCCGCCCTGCCCCCATCAAGGCTAGAGAGAGGCAAGAGTGGGACATGGGAGGAGGGAAGGCAGAAAGAAAACTAACGAGGGAGAAAAGCAGAAAAAAAGAAAAGGAAGTAATGTAGGGGGTGGGTCAGTCCTGCAACAGCAGTTTCAGGTGCATCTTGATAACCTCCCAGAACCATTGGCAGAGGAACAGGCATCCTAGAGAATTCTGAGATTCCATTGGTCTTTATGTCCACTTCATTTCAGGTAATATGAACTTTGGGGAAGGTGACTTGGCCGCCTCACAGCCATGAGGAAGGAAAGAAAGGAAAGGACAGGACAGGAAAAAGGAAAAAAGGAAAGGAAAGGAAAGGAGGGAAGAAGGAAGGGAGGGGAGTGTTTTTACCTCTGGTCCAACGTTTAGGTAGCAGTCGATGGCCAAGATGGGGCTCCTGTAATTATGGATGGCTTTTGGGAAGAGTTTGTATGTGGCGTGCTGAAGGAACTTTTCAAGGAGAAATTGGGCTGGAGCTGCTAGGAGAGTGTGTTCACTGTCTGGAGCGCAAACATACTGAAGAGGCAAGATGGGTGCTATGCTTTCAGACAGCTGTAATCAGATGCAACAGGAATATTTAAAATACACTGCATGTCCCTTCAGTGCAATGGATGAACTAGGTGGAGAAACCCTTCTCTTGTGACCACCTGGCCAAATGCAGCTGTAGCATAGTTTTATCATCTAGGGCTCTTGGGTATAGGGAGGAATTGGACTTAATGTGGGCTGGACAGTGAGGGGACAAAGGTGAAGACAAATGCAGTTCTTTCAAAAAGTACTGCATTTGGCAGTAATCTGCAAAGCATACACCAAGCAAGAATGTCCAACAAAGTCTATTAAGTAGAGACCAAGTACAGATGGAAATACACCCTTCTATGATGTCTATTCATATGTGATCCCAGCACAGCAATGCTAAAAGTAATAACTCACAGTGCTAGACTACTATATTTACAAGCTGTCCTCCTTATGACTAGACCACAAGATAGGTAGTGCAAATATTACTGACCCCATTTTATAGGGGTCACCTCAGCGAGGTGACTTCTCCATAACGTCACATGTGTAATAGCAAAGACTTGATCTTGTGTTTTGAAGAACAGTGATCTTTTCATAACCCAAACTGCTCTGTATCTCATTGTGGCTGATGGTCTGTGATACAGACACAACCAAGCTTCAGTGCAACAGAATCCTAAGAGTCTCAGAGCTGAAAGGGACCTCACAGGTCATCCAGTCTCACCTGTGTTCAAGCAGGAATTCCTTGCATAACATCGCCAACAAATGCCCACGCAGCCTCAACATGAAGACCCCCAAAGATGGAGTATTCACCACCTTCTGACTCATCAGCAGTTCTAATTGTCTGAAAGTTTTTCCTTACACTAAATCTAACTCTACAACTTCCATCCACCGTTTTTATTTCTTGCTTCTGGGGCCGTTCAAAACAAACTGAATCCCTCTTCCACTTACTTGAAGACAACTATCGATTCTCCTAAGTCAATGTGCACAGTACCCAGCATGTAGCAGGTAGGCGCTTAATAAATGTTTACTGATTTAATGACTCATGAACACTTCATCTACACAGCTGATAAAAATGTTGAACAGAAGAAGGGGGGCCAAGGACAGAGAACCCTAGGTACTCACTTCATAGACATCTCTCTAAGTGGTCAATGATGAATTAACTGCTCCTCAAACCAATTCTAAATCCACCTGACAATACTATGAACCTCCAGCCCACATCTCTCTATCTTGTCCATCAGGGTATCATGAGATACCACCAAGGACCTTGATGAAATTCAGATCGCCATGTCTATGGAATTCTCTTCATTTATCAGGATCATCTCTTTGTCAAAAGGACATGAATAAAATCAGTCTGGCATGTTTCTGTTGAACACATAGTGCTTTCACAGTGGTTATCATTTTCCATTTTAAGTGTTCATTAATCATCATAATTCATTCTATATAATAATTTATTCATTCTAGAATTTCACCATAAATCAAGCAATTTACCTTTTTTGGCTTTTATGAAAACTGAAACACTTCCTAATCTCCAGTTGTGTGGTATCTCTCCCTCCAATTCTCCATGATTTTTCAAAGATCACCAATAATGGTCCCTAAGTCATATCCCCATGTTCCTCTGATACTCAAAGATGTAAGTGCATCGAGATTCAGTGATTTAATATTGAAGGTAAAGAGGTACTCCCTGACCATTTCCTCATTTACCTTTGTTTTCAGTTACTTGTTATTTTTTTCTACACCTTGCTATCTAAAGACTGTTCTCCTTTTCAGTAAAGAACATGGAAATAAAATTGTAGGTGGATATCTCTGCCTTCTCTCTCCTTCATGTTTTATCATATTCCTATAATGTCACATTTAAATCTTCTACCAAAATCAGTTCAGCCTCATCATGGCAGTTTTCAGAAGTTCAAGGGGCCTAGATTAGGAACTGAGAAGAAAGGACTTTTTGGTAGGAAATATTTCGTATCACAGTAAAAATCTGCCACAGACTGATATTGGTCTGTGTACTGGGAACTGGGAATAGCTCTCAATGCTTTCTTCATTATAATGATGAGATTTTCCCATTTGTTGTTTCGGTTATTAGAAAACAAAGCCATTTAATGTAAAAGACGTTAATAGGGAAGCTGCTGTCTTCACTCCCAAGAAAAGAGTCCTCTCTCCCCGACGTGAACAACTTACGCTGATTTTGGGTTTGACGCTAAAGTCCTTTTGCCCTCCAACCTGGATGTGCTTCTTCATGAGACTGAAGTTGTTAAATCGGCAAATGAGCAGGCCACTGCTGTTGGTTCTCAAGTTAAAGTCAACGTCTTCACAGAAGTACCTCAAAGTTAAATATAGCAATACAGATCTGGGTTTCAGTAACTTATTCGGCCTCCATAATCTCATTGAAGATTATTACAGAAAGAGAAAGGGACAGCAAGTATCAGAAGACGGCCTAGAATGAGATGGACCCCCCCCCTCCCAGGAGCCGGATAAATCCAAACATGACCTGCAATAGTGTCTACGGATTGTTAACTGCGCTAGGCATCTGCTAGGTCTAAAGGAATTCCTGCAGTCAGCGGAGTGAAGAAATCTGCCTGGCACGCTGTTGTTCAATAGCATCTGATACTTTGTGACCCCATTTGGGGTGTTCTTGGCAGAAAGAGTAGAGTGGTTCGCCATTTCCTTCTCTAGCTCATTTTACAGATGAGGAAACTGAGGCAAACAGGGTGAAGTGACTTTCCCAAGGTCACATAACGCCACCATCACAGTCCCAGACCCAGACCCAGACCCAGGAGAGGAGCTGAGCGCCTCGGGCTCCTTACCTGTTGAGATCATATTGCACATTCTGTGTCAAGTCCACATTGAGCAGCACAAAGTCATGGACGTGGCACCGAGAGAAGGGAGACTTGAGGCTGCGAGAGCTCAGCTTGCGGTGCCACTTCTGTATCCCCAGGATGGCATAATGCACAATCTTTGGGGTGGCTTCAAGATGCTGCAGGACAGCCTTTAAGGACACGTTCTTACTGGTAATCCCTGAATCCGTGGGCTGGCTACTGGATTTAAAATAAGGCAAGTGTGAGGAGCAGCCCATGGGACCATCCCAGAATGGGGAAACCGACCATTTCCAAAAGCAGTGCAGGCAGATGTCGCCCATCACTATCAACTCGTTTTATCCCCCAAAACACAACTTGAGGTGAAAAGAACATTTCAGGGAACTGTTATTTACACAACAAAAATGTTACTGAAGGAAGGAGAGTCAAAATTCAAACTAGAATGTTTTCCTTCCTAATTGGCCCCTTTTGGAATCTTGGTTGCCTTCAAAACTTAGCTCAAGTACAACCTTCAATCTGTACGTAGCCTTCCCAACCCCCCCCCCCCCCCTCCTTCGGGGCCCCCCCCCTTCCCAAAACTCTTACATTCACTTTGTATATAGTCTGCAGATACACTCTCTAAAAACATGCTCAAAATGAAATATGCCATACATGTTTATGCCAAGGAGAAAAAGCTAGCATCTAGGTTGGACAGCACTGGGTTCAAGCCTTGCCTCTGACCTGTAATGGCGATGGGACCTTCACCCTTCTAATGAGTGTCCTGAGTAACTCTCTAAGACTCAATGTTGCAGAGGAGGGGCAGGTGTGGTAGAGAGTTTCCTCACGCCCATTCCCCCCGCATCTCTCTGTGTCTCTGTCTCTATCGACATGGATATGCATGCATATATGTTGGCTGGTTGGCTGTTGTCCTTTGTTTTTGAAGAGGATCAAAATAACATCATTATGTTAGAATCAAGGTACAGTGTGTCTGACTGGCTGATCAGACCAGCTCGGAAGGTTCTACCACAGGCTGGGCACAATGCACATGTGTGTGTGTGTATACATATGTGTGTGTTTTTTTCCCCCCCCCCCCTTGTTAGAATGTAAGCTCTCTGAGGGCAGAGACTATTTTACTTCTTTGTATCTTCCAGGTTCATTACAGTGCCTGGCACATAGTAGTCAATCAAACAATAACCGATAGACGTTTATTAAGCACCTCCTATATGCAATGCGCTAAGCACTGGTGAGACAAAACAAAGAGGCAAAAGAGAAGTGCCTCCCCACATGGAGGTTAGTAGGCATTTAATAAATTCTTGTTGGTTGATTGAGAAAATCATTGTTTTCTGACACCTGAGGCTTAAGAGGTCTGGTCTGAGTTGCACTGAGTGGACCTGGCTGGAGGAAGGAAGAGGCAGGAAGCAAAGAACATCCAGGGAGAGCCCACGGGGGAAATGGCAAGAGGTGCAGGCAGTCTGCACCACTCCCTCCAACATCCTAATTTAAGATCTGGCTGGAGATACCAACTCACAGATGAAAAAGGTGAAAAGAAGGGGGAGGAGGGGCAAAGGGACAGGCTGCATCCTTCAGAGGGGCAGGGCCCGGGGACACCTTGGGCTCAGCCTCTTCCTCTGTAAGACGAGGGGCTGCACTGCCTCCAGCGGGGATTCTTCACCCTTTTCCTAGGGTGCCTCCCCTCCCCCCTTTTCCTCCCTTTTAAAGGCAGGCTGGTGAAACCTATGGACATGTCTCTTCTCAGAGTAATATTTTTATAAATGCATAGGATTGCAAAGGAAACCAATTTTATTAAAATACAACTGTTAAAATATTTTAAAAGCTCCAACAAGTTCACTGACCCTGGATTCAGAACCTCACTAGATGAGCTCAAAGGTGCCTTGCAATTCCATGATTTACGGCAAAGAACTGCCCAAGGACAAAAGGGAGAATGAGGAAGGTAACTAACTGGACATATTCTCCTGCCCTGCTCACCTGAGGGGCAAAATATTTGAATTTGTGGAGGCTGTGAAAAGCAGACAAAACAAACACCCTCAAGATGCTTCTCCTGTTCTCTTTTCTTTTATGTTCCAGAAGTTGTGGCGGATCAGTTAGCCTTAATGAGGAGCCTGTGCTGGCACAGCGCAGTCCCCAAAGTCTTAGTGCAGTTTTAAGCTTTAATAGCTGATCTGTATGAACTCTTTCTGCATTCATTCATGTATATATAATGCCTGACTCAAAGTCCATTTGTATAGGACTTGCTTCTTACTGGTGGAGAAAAAAGCCCTGCCCTCTCTGAGGCGTGCATCAGAACTGGGGTGATGTGAGGGCTTTAGTTCTGAGCCAGTCCCCTTTTGGGGATGGAAGAGGCCAACCCCACTTCAGGCTGCTGAAAGAAAAGATTCTGAGAAGACATGAGATGAATGTGTAGCCTCCATCTTGTCCTTATTCCCAGTTTGCTATGCTGGAGATTTTAGAGTTTTCCTCTTGGGTGAGATTGAGGATACTCTTGGTTGAGCTGAGTTATCTCACTCCCCAAAGGAAAGCTCCTTCATTCTGTATTGTCTGGTATACATTCTCCTTTTTTTTTTTTGCTCTTTGGAGGGCAATTGGGGTTAAGTGACTTGCCCAAGGTCACACGGCTAGTTTTTTGTGTTAAGTGTCTGAGGCCACATTTGAACTCAGGTCCTCCTGACTCCAGGGCCGGTGCTCTATTCACTGTGTCACCTAGCCACTCCTGGTATACATTCTCCTGTGTAGACCTTCTCTGATTTCAGTTTTGTTAGAATTTGGATAAATGAGTTTCTTTGCTATTTGCTGTATGTGTTCACTGTGGATTTGGGATTAGGTTGGGACAAGGGTTACATATGGTCTTCTCTCCCTTCGACTGTGTGCTTCATTCGTATGTCTAATTCTAACACCTAACCCCATTCCCAGCACACAGTAAGGGCTTAGGCTGCTTGATTTTCCTGTCTCCCTGCAATCACCTTGCCAGTACTGTACCTGGACTGTTCCTGGGCTCCGTGAATGTTCCACAGGACACAAGAGTCATCCATGATCACTATGAAAGGCCAGACGCATTGGCGTTTGACTCCCATTTCCTCCAGGCGGTTTCTCTCCAGTTCAAGGTTATGGTAGGAGAGCTCTTTAATGAGGAACCTTGCAGCACCTGAAGAGCAACACAAATAGCGATGCACAGAGCAATTCTGGCCTGAATCCACTCCACAGGACAAAACCCTCAAGCCCCAAACCTACTGATTTTGATTTGGAAACTTAGGAGTCAAGCAAGGCTTTTGGGGGACTCCATGTCCCCTAAAACAAGACATCCCGAGTAGAAGGATTATTTTCAACACATGCTAATAGCTCAAAACAGCTGGGAACAAGACTTTCAATAATCCCAGGAGCAGCTCCAAGTGCTGATGAGATGACTGAATTCAATACTTTGATGAATGTTGCCCTAGCTTAGGTTTCATTCATTCATGCATGCACTCATCCATTTGTGCATTCATGCGTTCATTCATTTATCAAAAACTGTTAAGCATCTACAATGTGTAATGAGACTTGAGGAAACAGGGTCTTCTCTGAAAAGGGTCCAAAGCATGGGAACCCTGGTAATGTAATGGCCAGAGAGACTTGGGTTTGAATACCACCAGAGAGACTTGCTAACTGTGTGACCAAGGTCAACTCAGCCTCTTGAACCTCAGTTTCCTCATCTCTAGAAGGGGGAATAATATGCCTGTAGTACCTAATTCAATGGATTTGGGGGAGGATTACATGAGATAATGAATGTTTTATTTTTTTTGCCTTTTGGAGGGCAGTTGGGGTTAAGTAACTTGCCCAAGGTTACACGGCTAGTTGTTTTAGTATGTGTGTGTTAAGTGTCTGAGGCCGGAACCGAACTTGGGTCCTCCTGACTCCGGGGCCAGCACTTTACTCACTGCGCCACCTAGCCGCCCTATGAATGTGTTTTATTAAACCTTAAAGTGCCATATAACCACCAGCTGTTGTCAGTATTCTGCTAGAGAGCTCTTGTTCATCTTGAAGGCCAAAGGTCAAGTCTACCTTTCTAAGTGGGCCTCCCTGGATTATATTTTGGATTTCTTTTAACCTTGGGAGGTTTATTCTTCTTTTTACTATCATTTAACTAACTGGACGTGACACATTCTCTTTCATTTGCACCTTGTGGTGTAAAAGAGATGGCCATGCCATGTACAAAAAGCAGAGCTCAGTGCTTAAAGGGTCCACCTACTCTACCCCACTCATTTTCAGAAAGAAGGGAGAATACACGAAAAATAAATAAAAGGAAAAAAGAGAAAGGGAATAGGAAGGAATCGAGAAGAAAATAAGTTGAAGAGGTCAGGGAAATTGTTCAGACTTTTGAAATAAAACCCATCACTAAAGGATATACAGACACCGAAGGATGTGTTCTCCAAACAAAAACAGTAGAAAGACGAACCAAAAAAAGGGGTGTGTGTAAAATTCGCTATTTATTTCTAGCTGAAAGATAGAGAAATCACTCATTGACAAAAACTCAAAGGAGGGCTGAATACAAGTAAAAGTAATTTGTTAGTTTTATAATGAGCTAATTTTTTGAGAGAAAAATGCAAAAGATTCAAGTCATGAAATTTAGAATCAAGAACAGGGAATATAAAAAATTCTTTAAGAAAGTGGCTAATCTTTCAAAATGTGTAAGTTTAAGGGAGGTCAAAGGGAAAGGAAGAGAGAAAAGGAGAGAAGAAAGGGACAGATTAGATAGAGAAGAAAAATTATTAGCAGAGCAGAGAAAGCAATAGAGAGAAATCTGTAGATGGTGAGAGCTGTGCTTCTGAAATATTATTTCAGGTAAACTACTCTGGTGGCACTGTGACAGATTCATTTGGGCAAAGAGCCAAGTGAATTACTAGCTGTCATCACTTCCCCTTGAAAGGTCAATCTGCTGATTAACCACTATTGGGCAGCTTGTCTTTAAACCCCGCAAAGCCTCATTCTGAACTGGAAAGTGATGGCCCAGTGGCCAGAGCAACGGCTGCTCTGTCTGGCAGATTTGGTCAGAGGTTTCTAGACATCACCACTATTCTCTCAACAGCTGTATTGCCCAAACTGTCTTCAGTGTGAATTCAGTCCTTTACTCCTCCTTTACTTGGTAGGGACACAAAAGATTATTCCAAACACCTTTACTGGTCAATCAGATGGATGTTATCAGCATCAGTGATAATATGGATTCTGAAATTGGTCCTAAGAACTGTCTCAGTCTCTGGTGTCCATAAAACTATAGGTGATGCAGGCAGGATTGGGCCCCCTGGAGCCTCTTTAGATGGGAACGGGATGCATGGATGTTTCTCAGCTCGAAATTGGACCTTCAGGGCCTAAAACGCAATGAGAGTGATGCCTGGAATATGAGGGGAACATTTCGTCTAGGTTAAACTACTGCACTATGGGGTCACTCCATGACATTTCCTGGGTATGTATAAAGGAATATCCTTTGTTTGTCTGGTTTTTGTATATACAGTGATGACTTCTTCCTTAGAGACTGGTCCTTGGAACTAAAAACATTTTAAGGGAATATGGTGCTAAACAGAGAGGGTCAGGAGAAAAATTAAACTAAAACACTTCCATTTCCTATTAGCAGTAAGCCAACTTCAAAGGTGTGACAAAGACCAGTGGAACTTTTTCTTGGGAGGAACCCAGTACTCCTTAATCTTAAATAGCTGCTAGTTCTTGGGTTTCAGGCCATGAGGACGAAGCAAAGAAGCTGGATTTCTCCCCTGGGGTTCCGTAAGATGCATAACTGCTTACCAACACCAGCATTGTTGAACGTTCCAGGAAGCACCAGTATGATATGGTTGGGCCAGTACTTGCGATACAGTGGCATCTCATACTCTTTGATCACTAGGAGGTGAAGGTGGCTGATGCCTTCCATTGCATGGTAAAGATTTAGCAGGCCTTGTTCATGTCGTCCACTGGAAGGAGTGAAGATTGGGCTCTTGACTACATTCAAATTCTGCTGAAAGGAAAACAGAGTAGGCTTAGGCAGGTCCTGAAGCCTCTCCCCACCCCCCGCTTCCCATGGCCAGTCACAGTGCTCGCCCACCTTGTCAGACACCAGAGGCAGCCGCATACTCTCCAGGTGTCTGCCTTGCTTGCTGAAGACAAAATGGCTTTCTTTGGATTTGGGGATGATAAAGTGGAGCTGAACCTCTTCTCCCAACATGGAGGAAGAGAATGTGAATGTGTGCAGGGTAGAGTCGGACATCTGCAATGGCAAGGCAGAGGGGAAAGAAACATAAACCTACGGACTGCAGGAAGGCTGGTTGTACCTCTCACTGTTTCCCAATAAAGTATCTGGGTCGGGACTAATAGTAACGAATGAGGACCTGAAATCCTCCAAAGCGCATGTTTGCAGGCTCAACACACAAAGAACCACTACGGACAATCATGTACTGTCTTGGGAACTGTTCTTTTTTTTTCTTTTTGGAGGGGGGAAGGTAGGGCAATTGGGGTTAAGTGACTTTCCCAAGGTCACACAGCTAGTTTTGTGTTAAGCGTCTGAGGCCGAATTTGAACTCAGGTCCTCCTGACTCCAGGGCCGTCACTCTATTCACTGCGCCACCTAGCCGCCCCCAGGAACTGTTCTATTTTTGATGCATCTTCTCTACAGCATTAACGGAATAGCTGCTGCTTAATATGAATTTTGTGTCTCTTTCCTTTGAACAATAACTGCTTTCGTGCAAAATACAAGATCATCTATGGAGTATCTTGTTCTATGCTAAATGGTCAGCGTTCTGTAGGGAGAAAAATGCTTCTGTTTTCCACAGGTTATAACACTGCAGAGTTGGAAGGGGCCTTAGAGATCATTTATTCCGACCCTCTACATGAAAGATGAAGAAGCCGGGATGCAGAGAGGTTGGTGCTCACCCAGCATAACAAAAGTAGCAGTTGCTGGTATTTGAACCAGGGGCTTCTGACTTCTTTTTCCACCAGATTATGCTGCCCAGCAAGGCAGTGGCAGTGAACAGTGCGCTGGAGTCAGTAAGGACTGAGTTCAAATCTGGCCTCAGACACTTAGCTGTGTGACCCTGGGCAAGTCACTTAACCCTGCTGGCCTCAGTTTCCTCATCTGTAAAATGACCTAGAGGAGAAAATGGCAAACCACTCCAGTGTCTCTGCCAAGAAAACCCCAAATGGGGTCATGTAGAGTTGGCCCTGACTGAACAACAAAAAGCAATGGATTCAGGCAGGAATAAATGACACATCCCAAGACAAACAGAAGTCTAATAACTTTTTAAAATTTTCTAGAGAAGGGCATATTCTATGTTCTTTCAGTAAATGAGTCCAGTGACTGATTGCAGCTGATATGTTCAAATGCCTTACAAAAACTTTAATAGAGTTGCTAAGACTTGACTCACTTCAAGGATAATTTGTCAGTTTTATCTGTAAGACAGTAGGAGGTAGGTAGGTTTATTTATTTAGAAATAAATATTATATTCACACACACACACACACACACATATATATATAGAATCACAAGTACAATTTTCTAAATACAACATTGCAACAATTCAGCTATTACCCATATCGCAAAGAAAACACATCAATATTTAAACATTTTTTTCTTATTTTTAAAAGCACATTTTAATACAAATGGACATTTTGTGTGCAGGTCAAGTCTTTTAGCCCCATGATATTTTTGGTAGCTAGGAGTCACAGCATTTAGAGTGTCGAAGTTGGAGTCAGAAAGGCGTGAGTTTGAATCACTGTGTGGACACTTACTAGCTGTGAGACCCTGGGCAATTTCTAGCTGCCTCAGTTTCCTCATCTGTAAAATGGGGATAATAATATTACCTACCCTCCAGAGTTGTTGTGAGGAGTAAATAAGTTAACAGATACAAAGCCTTTTGTACATCTTAAAGTGATAAGCATATGCACAAACACATATGCCAGCTATTATTATTATGGACAAGTAAAACTAAACAAAAATTCTACCAACACATTCACAGTGTTACTACCAACAGATTTATAGTTTTAGCTAAGACTGAATGAAGAACTATGGGAAACAATGGTCAACCTGAACCAGGATATTCTACTTTCTGTTTATTTTTTCTTGGGGTGGTAGACCCAGTTTTCACAGCTAACAGTCTATAAGGGAGGGAAGTTATTCTCACCCGTTAACAGGAGTATAAATTTTCCCCAGGTACAGTGGGGAGAGAAGTGCTTTACTCCCCAAGATGTGGGTAGTTTCCTCTGTCTTCATCTTTGCTGCCCAAATATGTCATAAGAAGGTGGGTACTATAATGGTAAGTGAGCTCATGTCTCCCTGTCTATTTGATTCTAGCTGCATACAGCAACAAATAATTTTTTTTTCCCAAGCTCTCTCATCAATTGCATTCTATGCCAGGGTGAAAACATTGCTGGCTCAGGGTAACTCAGCAGCCAAACAGGAAATATAACTCAAAGTCAGTGACGTTATTTTAATCAGTGAAGGATAAAATAAAAAAAAATACATTTTCAGGGGTGGCTAGGTGGTGCAGTGAATAGAGCACTGGCTAGAGTCAGGAGGACCTGAGTTCAAATCCGGCCTCAGACATTTGACACACTTACTAGCCGTGTTACTTTGGGCAAGTCACTTAACCCCAACTGCCCTCCAAAAAAAAGCCAAAAAAAAAATACACTTTCCTAGTTATCTAATACTCCTACAACCCAATTATTTAAGGATTGCCTATCTACTCTAAAACCAAAGTGTATTACGTATGAAGTGCTTTTAGAACTTCTAGATATAATGCAGAACTGATACTTTGTTCCCTTCTCTGCCCCTAATTAATAAAAAATAACCAAACCCCAACTTCTCCAGATTGTTGCATCACACATTTTGGCCATCAGCCAATAGGTCTTTATATTATCAGCCTACATTTCTACCCAGAGTGTGCTGGGAAAACCCTATGGAAAGCCTGTCATAAACAAGAATACATTTTCCATTTCTCCATTCCTCAATTAACATCCTACTTGAGAATCTCTCTCCCAGTCCAGCTTAAACACCAGTGTCTTTATGTAGTAGCAGGGACGGGAAAACCTCACCTGGGACGCAGGGCTGATGTCCATGTACTGGTGGCATTGTTCGCAGTGATGGAACGTGTTATAAGCAGCATATTTGGTCAGCATCATGGAGACAGTTTCACGTTTCCTGGACTCCTCACATTTGGCATCCTTTTTTGTTTCTGTGCACAAAGAAAGGGGAAAAACCCACCTGATGATTCATTCAAAAGGCCTGAGAGGAGAGGAACCCACTTCTGAGTCCTAACTAGCTGAAAAGTGGTGCTCTCCCACAATCAGGGGCTTGAGCTACAGTTCTGAAAATCAAAGCTGGTGACTTATGGATGAGAGAGATAAAGAAGGAAGGAAGGAGGGAAGTAAAGAGGGAAGAAAGGAAGGAAGGAAGGAAGGAAGGAAGGAAGGAAGGAAGGAAGGAAGGAAGGGAGGGAGGGAGGGAGGGAGGGAGGGAGGG